>NC_061118.1:161821283-161886666 GCF_002878395.1 Capsicum annuum
CTTCCATTTTAACTAAATTTTTAAGAGAATTAAACATGACAATTATGTCTTACTATTATTTTTTTTTTTTGGTTTAAACCATCCGGTGTCCGGTACCCGCTTTTTAGGAGTCCGATTATATCCGGATTCGCCCCGCGTCTGGCCCCATTTGGGAGGAAGAGCTCCCAACAGAGTGTTTGTCCATACCCAGGGTCGAATCCTCGACCTCTGGGTAGGTTGGGGCAACCCCTTTCCGCTGCGCCACCACTGCTGTTGGTCTTACTATTATTATTATTATCCATTCATATCCTTAATGTTACTCTATCTTCTCATGCCTTTTGATATTCCAAATATAAGTTCTATAAATTTAAATATTTGAATAAGCATTTTCAATGCACTTTTCAGAATTAAGCATTGGGTCAATATTGATTGTAATTTTCTTCTAATATTATTTTTTTGTTTATAGATTTATGCTTCTTCATCACTCTAAAAGCAATTATCAAGGTAAACAAATATACTTTATTTTTCTTGTGTGTGTTAATAGCTGAAAGTTTGTAAGAATGCATCATAAAATTTTAAATACATGTTTTTTTATCGTTTAATTTTTTTTTTAGTGATGATATTTTATAAACTGAAGAAAAATAATCATATAGATTAAATACTAATTATGAATATTAGACCCTTCTTTTAATTTTAGAACGTTTGATTCTAATAGCCAATTTAGTTTTTATTTATAGAATTAAGCTTGATTCTTGAGGAATATTAATTTATCATAAATTTCGTGAATAATGTTTCTATTCACCTTTTCTATTAATTTGTTCTTTATACATGTTCTGTTTACTTTCTTATGTTAATTTGCTCTTTATGATGGATAATTAAGACATGTTCTATTATTCCTGCGGTTTGAATTCAAGGAGTAACTCTTTCATTATTATTATTTTTGAAAGAAAAGCTATTAAATTCAAATGTTAATTTATTATAAAAATGCATTTACCATTTTTATTATTATGTTTTCGGTGCTTATTATATTTTTATATTTTTAATGATTAAGTTTGTAAGAATGATGTTACATCTTTTGGTTTTGCATGTTCTCTATATGATTTCTCTTTATTTTGTATTTTATATGAATTTCTGATTATTGTAATTTTATAATTATTTTGATTCAAAATAATGACATATGATTTTAATAGAAATCTACTATAACCGCACAAATTCACTAGTTACATATAAAAGAAATAAAGTTCTTTGTTCCGCTACATGTATAAGAAGAGTTTCACTGTCTTGTGGAATTCTAATACTATGCTTATTGTACTAATCCTCACAAGGCAATTTAGTCTTACATATAAAGATAAATATTGGATGGAACACCAAAGAATTAACCTAAATAGTCGTCCATCTAATAGAAAAATAGCCAACAAATGTATAATCCATGTACATGAGAGTATCTATGTATACTGAGTAGAAAAAGTAAACAGTAAACAGTCCGGCTATTCGTGTAAAAAGATCGCAGGAATATTTTAGGGATTTAAGCGTGAAAAATGAAATGTAGAAAAATGGTCAAAAAGGGGACTTTATTATAGCTTATATCTAAAGCACAATTGTAAACACGCTTTTAATAACTTATCCCTTTAGCAAAATATAATGCATTCCCCAGAAAGCCCCTCCTCTTTATGATCGATCATCAAGATTCTGATAAGCTCAATGATATTAATTTTGCCAAATGAAAATGCAAAAGTGAGATTTATATTTGAATAACCAGCAAGATTCCATTAACAAGAAACATATCTCTCTCACAACAAATCAAAAAAATACTCCGTAAATTGGTCTTCGAATAGTCACAATTAATTAACAAAAAAAATACTTATGTTCTTCTGCCCAAAAGGAGTGTCATGGGAAAAAGGAAAGGATCTTTCCACAGCCAATTTCATATTTTTAATGTTCCTTTTGCATTTAAAATGAAGGATAACGAACAAGATGCTCATCTTCACAGGTGGAATGAAATCCCTTTTGTTCTCAAGTCTAGCATAAATTAAAAACAAAGAATCTAAGTCATCAGCCGTGGATAACCCAAAATAAAAAGCTATAATAAAAAATGGCATTGACTCATTACTAGGGGAGACTTCACCACAAAGCATGTTAAGAGTATCCGTTCAAGGTGGCAAAAGTAGTGTTCCGCACCTAATTAAGCTTGCGCACAATTTTGCATTAACAAGCTCGCGTCGCGAGAGTATTGACATGTAATGTAACTGAGAAAGCAAGTCAAAAGCCTAAGACAACTGAGAATTGTGGTGGAATGATTAGAACCCCTTAGATCTTAATTGGAGGACCCTAGTTCGAGCCCGGGGATTAGAGAGCCTTTTGGTAGAGCCCTTAGTGGTCCGAACCGATGTTAATGCAGATCAATCCAGCCAATGGACTTCAGACACATATGGATAAACCAGGAAAAGTAGAAAGCCACAGGGTGGGGGTCGGGGTGGGGGTATAACCCTCTCATGATATAACTAGATTCTAAAAAGGCTCATAGAGCAAATCAGTGACATACTTAAAACAGATATATACAAAGACCAGAATATACACCGGTCAATTCATACATAGAAACACATCTTCTGTCTTCTGTAATTTAACATACCAGAATGAGGAATATTACTAACTATACTATTCCGGAGATGAATTTACAGCAAACTGAGTATACCAGCTAAAACTCCGTTTCCTAAGGAAACAGCACATGCCTGCTTTGTAACAGCCATCTTTTTAGGCGGAAAATAAACCTGCATTTTCTGTAATTTAAGATGATGCGTGTTGAGTCAGTAAAATAAGCTTGCAAAAGAATAAACTGATAAATTGTAGAATTTTAGAAAGAAAAACTAGCTGCATGCCAATTTTTCACAGTTGAGAAGTGTGAAGAAGGAAAGAAGCGGCAAAAAGATTTGTTTGTTAATTGCAGCTAGAACTTAAGCAAGTTAAGGAATTACCACATGTATCAGGATACTAAGCAGCAAGAACCACGAGATGGCCCAGAGAAAATCAGAAACCGTGAGGACTCAAGGAAAGACACTCTCCAGATGTCCAGATATTTTAGCCTTGCAGTCTGGACACATATATCCAATTGAATCTGAATGAGCTTCTCTATCATAAGCTTCAAGCTTGAACTCCGCTGTGCACCACACACATATTGTTGAAAGTTGATTCAGTCCTTCCATGTTTAAGATTATTCCTCCAGAATCAAATCCAACCGATGCAAAAGCCTCTTCCATCCTTGCATCATTACCCAATCCAATAGAAGTTGGAGGCAAAGATGGAGATACATGACCAACATCAAAGTTATATTCAAAATGTTCTATCTCATCCAGCCTAAGTTCCTCAAATCCTGTTCCATTATCCAGATTCTGACCAACAGCAGAAACTTTGCCATTGTCCTACAGAGGATTTAGGAAAAATAGATTACTAACCCGGGACATCAGGGAATTAATTGAACAAGAGTTAGCAGGAGTTATAGTATCTATCAAACAGAATAATCCCGAAATAAGCTAATATCCAAAAACTTACTGAATAAAAACCCAAGAAAACAGCGATCTGCACATTTGGAATCGCCAATAAGAGCGATAATTCTCAAAGAATTAAAGACTTTCAAACAGTCAGGACAGTGGAACTAAGATAACACAAGTTAGTGTAATGTAAGCAAAACAAGAGGATTGTAACATGTTCACTACTTAGGTAGATGCTACAATAAAAAAAAGGGCAGCCCGGCGCACTAAAGCTATCGCTATGCGCGGTGTCCGGGGAAGGGCCCCACCACAAGGGTGTATTGTACGCAGCCTTACCTTGCATTTCTGCCAGAGGCTGTTTCCAAGGCTTGAACCCGTGACCTTCTGGTCACATGGCAGCAACTTTACCAATTACTCCAAGGCTCCCCTTCCAAAGTAGATGCTACAATGAATGACATAAAAGTTATAACATCGTAATGATTCCTAATGGTGATTAACTGACGGATAAAAAGGTTTCTTCCTCGGTGCATCAGGTAGGTTGGGTTATCAATAAGCAGTAAGGAACGTATCCAATATTGATCTGAATCGACAGAGAAATGACCATGTGTTCCTGCTAGCTTCTGGACAACGGTAGGCATATTGAAATGCTAATCAAACAAGGAATGTATTTAGAGGCTTGGTCAACCCTGAGAGCAGAGGGATGTTTTAACAGAAAAAACTTTTTCTGGATGAAATAGTTGTCTGCCTGGCCAATACATATTTTTGGGCATCCTTATCTTCAATTTATATATTTTGTTTCCAGACAGATAAAAGTAAGCACATTATAGCTTTGGCCAAATTGACCTGAAATTGTCATCATAGTAAAGTCATAGCATTTTTCATTCTCACCTATGTTGGAGATGAACAAAAGACAAAACAGAGTAACAGACTCTAATACAAAAACTCCTAGGTGAGATAACCAAATTAAATTCTGAAAAATCCAAAATGATCAGGAATCAATGAAGTTAAGCATTTGTCAGAAACTCAGAAAAGGAGGAAAGGTTGCTTGAGCGTTGCTTGGTGCATTCTTTACAAGATAAAAACAAATAATAACGTCGTCCTCAGCATCTATGGGATAAATGTATGACCTCCAAAGATGCAGAAATGGACTGTTACCTTACTTGATCCTGAAATAATGCCAGTAAAGTTGTGGAAAGATTGCACCATAGGCTCTAAAAAGCTAGCTAGCCCATCTCGAGTAGCATTTTGCTGAAGACTGAACTCCAGAATCTTGGATTCCGCATCAGCATTTGCTTCAGTTAGGCTGTCTCCAAGGCAAAGTGCTAGCTGGTCATTCGCATCCTTCTTCATATTGTCACTCTCAGGGTGCTCAAAAGCACCATGAGATATAGACGCCGAGGAGCTGGTTAACCCATGCAGAGTAGCATTTCCCTGGAAAGTCAGTTCCATAGTTTGTGATTCAACATTATTTGCTTTAGTCGGGCAGTTACCCTTACCCATTACTACCTCATCAATTCCATCCTTCTTCACGACACCATCCTCAGAGTGCTCAAAATCATGCAACGTCTGCACCATGGAGACTGAAGAGCTGGTTGATGGATTCTGACTAGCAATTTCCTGAAAAGTTAGTTCCATTGTCCCTGGTTGAACATCGTTATTTTCTTTTGTCTGCTTGTTTCCCATACCCTGCATTAACTTGTTGCTTCCAGCCTTCTTCACATCATCACCCTCAGGCTGCTCAGACGCATTGGTTGATATCACTCTCGGATTGAACTTGTTAACCAAGATCTCACCACTCTTATCTTTATCTACTTCCGAGCAGGTATTATCAGGCTGATTTCTGCCTCGTTCAGGACATGTTTCAGCCTTAAATTCCTTGGCATCTGACAGTCCAGTTTCAGTGTTTGACCTTGCAACTTGATCAATATTGGTAGCCATAATTGCATCCAGGTCCATTGAAGTGCTAGATGGCATGGTGCTGCCCTTCGTCACAGGTTTAGCACTAGAAGTTTCTACAACTGAATTTTGGGCAATTTCAATTAAAGCATCCATTTTGCATGTCCTTGAAAGCAACCCATCATGATGTGGAGATTGAACACCCTTGTTTGCTGCAACAGCAGCAGCGGCTACGTCCACAGCTCCTCTTGCATTGCTTCTTACATGGACTCCTACATGACCATTGTAACTACGCCTTTCTTCAAATACCTTATGGCAGAACTGGCATTCATATTTTCCATCTCTAATTATGACGCCATCACCAACAGATGGCCCAACCCTGTACCTTCTTGTGGTTCGCTGGTGAAATGAGAATAGATGCTGCAAATATGCATTCTTTTCTTCAAATGTCAAGTTGCACTTGTAACATTCGAAAATGTCTTGAACTTTAACCTCAGGGAGCTTATCCATCTCCATCAAGCAAATTTCACTGAGATGTAGGTCTACGGTAGATGAACTAGGTACAACTGCATGTGCAACTATGTCATGCTTCGCCACATCACTTTTTTGAAGAGCATGAGGATTTTCTTGGATATCTGTTGACAAAACCAAACTGGTATCATTGTGGAAGTTACTCGCACTTTTAGCAACAGTATCATCAACCTGCTGAGAAGGCTGGCTTGCTTCACCAGACAAAAGACGGGACCGCAAGTATGATGAAGCCTCTTTGCATGATATGAACTGTTGACCAGTAGGGCTAACAGAGAAAATGAGAAGTAAGAAGAAAATACTGGATTAGCTCACAAAACAAAGGGAGAGGCAGTAAACATCTCAGAATTAGGACATAAACACTGTTTCAAAACGATCAAGCAGCCTATCCAGTGAATTATCAATATGAATACAAAATCCGGTAAGTCGGTTAACAAATTAATAAGTTCAAATATACAGCATTTGAACTGAAAATCCTGCATATCCATCAACCATCTGCCATCAAAGAGGAACCCCGTGTTATGTTCTGACATGAATACAACTGCAAAATTTAATGTGATCCAGATCAATTGTGTTATAAGACTTTCTTAGAGACCATAGCAGAGCTTCTGGTTGCCTTACCAAAATAGGAAGGACCAAAAGAGAGAAAAATAACCCTCTGCCAGTACAAAGAGATTAAATGCTCCATAGAGGTTCTCCGGTTCAAAAAAAAAAAAACTAAGAGACAGATGTGCATTATCATGTTCCAAAAAGATGGCTTCTAGAATTAGTTTTAGATTGGAATGTTATTGGCAATTGCAATCTACATAAATATTTTCAGAAACCACAAGAAAGTGAATCAAAGTATACCCCAATATTTGCAAATTCAAGAAATGCAGATGGAAATAGACTTGAATCTTTTTGATCTACAGCAAACAAATTTGTGAAACTTCAAGACGGCATTCTGTTTATCAAAGGGTCACTAAAGAGAAGGCTATGGCATCCACCTAAAGTTTTCAGTACCACCATGTAGGGCACACCTAACCTTTACCATCCACGAGACTTCACATTTGGACTTGGATAACAATAAAGGACCACAAAATGTTTGAAGCATATTATTTCCGACTGAAGAAAGGGAAATCTGTAAGAAATTATATTAATATGTGGCTGAGCTAGTAAATAATTTTGAAGACCAAAATGGTAATGTTTTCAAGAACTTCAAGTTTTTGTCCTAAATCTTCCTTAACAATCAAAATGAATTTGACAAGGGAAGGACTGTCTAGCGAAGAGGAGCCTTCACCTCTGACAATGAGGTTGAAGATTTGAGTCAACTAGGAAGCAAAGTGGGAACTGGGAACAGACCATTGGAAAAAGGGGCTGGTGCAAGTTTTGCCAACATTTCAGTGTTCATAATAGCAGAAAAGAAATTCTGGAGACAAAGGTTCATTTAATTGCACCAAGTTGTGCAGGAGCTTATCCAAGGTAGATTAAAGATATCAAGTTAAAAGCAGGTTTCTAATAATCAGCTAAAATGAGTTCCCTGTGAAATTGAGTGATTATCTAAATTTAGTAATTACACTAAATCTGGTAATACTTCAATCTCAGCTAACGATTGCATCCACCTACTTGAAAATAGTCACCTTCAAGATGCAGCATAATCATTTTACTTACTTCACGATCGTAGAAAATTCAACAAGAGGAGCTATCCAATCATTCCTACTGTCATGCATGTAGGCTGCAATTAATATGCTTAGGATTGGGATTCCATGAGCCAGAGGCAAACCCAGGATTTAAAGATGGTGGGGGCACCATCATTTTACATATATGCCAAAAATTTCAATGATGATTAAGGAAAAATACCATGTCAGACTGGTCACTGATGTGTGAGCCATGACGAAAACACAACATACAAATTCAAATTTGACTTTTACGCCTAATAAAACTTTAACAAAGATTAAACAGTGACAACTCATGATAAAGGTTTTGTAGAATGTATTATCTGACCCAAGTTCGAATCAGCGCTAACTCACTTGCACTTTAACTTTTTCCAAAACAAAAGAAACTAATGTAAAATGACATTACACAGACGCAAACTCGGGCCTCAGTCGCGGAAGAAACGCTTGGCAACCAGCATGCCCCCAACCCACTTTTGTTGATATGGATGCACACTTTAATATATCTTAGTTTGTCAATGTATATACGTATATGTATACATAATCTTTTCCGAAGTCAATGGGGGCCCACGCACCCACGAACTTCCATGTGGGCCTGCCTCTGCCATGAGCCAAGTACCCCGTTTTATCGGAAGAAACCATGTGGCAGCCATGCCATACCAATAGCATGCATTGTATCAATGCATACACTTTTAGGAATCAAATATAAAGTACGCCCAAACTCATGGAAGAACTCAAACTTTTCACAAAAAAAACATGCAATTTCACGATACTTCAACTAACACGTGCAACGAAATTGCAACAGATATAATGATTAGCACTTCCATCACAAGATTAGCAGTTCATATTAACTTTTCACAAAAAAACATGCAATTTCACGATACTACAACTACCACGTGCAACGAAATTGCAACAGACATAATGATTAGCATTTCATCACAAGATTAGCAGTCCATACTATGTAATGTCAAAGCAAAATAACAATCAGAATGCATGAAAGCTTATAAATGAATTAACAAGCAAAAGTAAGCAAGTAGAAGAACTTATCAACCTCACAACTCTACGACAATAAACCCAAACGCGGCCATCCCTTCTTCGTAAGGCTAGCAAGAGCTTCCAACCAATAGGCAATGCATCTCCAAAACCACTAGCATCAACATATTTCCTCTTCTTCCTTGTACTACCCCACTGCCCCTCCAAACCCCTAACAAAACCAAGTAACTCTTCTTCACTCTGTAACCCAACCGTCCTTTTCTCCAATTCTTCACTATACAACCTATCCCCATTATTCTCCAAACTGTTCAAATCCACCACCTCACCTTTTTTATTCACCATTTCCACTTTCACCTTCTTGTCATCCTTACGCTTCCGTCCTCTCTTCCTTGAAAGCAGGGTTTTTCCTTGAATACCGGAAGTATCCGGCTGTATCACCGGAGGAGGATGAACAGGTGGCAGCGGAACCGGCGGCGGAGGAGGAGGAGGTGGCGGTGGTGGTGGAGATTGAGAATTCGGGTTGTTAACAAAGTACTTAAGGAAATGAAGAATTGCATGATTTTCCGGGTAGGAAGTGGAAACGGGTTTGGGTTTGGGTTGGGAAGAGGAAGGGTGTAAACCGGGTACCCGAGAACGGTGGTGCTTATGGCGGAGACGGGAGTAGGTTTGACGGCGGCTACTGGCGGATTCATTGAAAAGGGAACGATCAATTTGGGGAATAACGATGTCGTTGTTACGTCGGAGATTGTAAGCGGAGTCGGAGCAAAGGGAAAGTGCATGGAGCTCCGATTGGGAAAGTTTAGTGATGTCAATATGAGCAAATGATTCTAAGGTGGGCCCACAGGTGGATGCAACGGTTGCCATTTCCGATGAAAATTCCGACAAGGACAACAAGGTGGTGTATAGTCAGGAGAATATTACTAAAAACAATATGATCACTACTCCTAGTATATTAGGTGTCACATTTTATTTTTGTCATAAATGAAAGATTTTTTTTTTATGGTAAACCATAAATGAAAGATATTTAATTAATTTATCATTAAGTTTTTTAATATAGTAATATTACTATTTACTTTAAAAAATAATAAATTTAAAAGGTAAGATAAAAAATTAATTAATATTATTCTGATTTAATAGATTAACAAATATTTTGAAGGAGTAACTAGAATATTGATTAATCAAATTCAGGTCCAAAGTATTTGTAATGTTATGCTATATGGAGTTATTTGGCTATCGGATTAGGAAACTAACATCCATAATAAAAAATTTCTTTCATTTTCTGAAGTGTTATTATCACATGGAAGAATTTGAGATATCAAAAACTTAATTTGAACAATTTTTAAAGTAGTTACTCATTATTAATACACAAAGGAAGTAAAAAGGATTTAATTGAGTCCATTGGAATTTGATCGCATAACATTGTGGTTGACTACTAACTATTAAGATGGTCCCTTGAAAACTAATTTGGGTAGTAATATCTCATGTACGGTTAATTTATCTTTATTTAATGGTGAAATAATATGTTTTAAATTAAAATGATACTACAAGTTAATGCAGCATTGGTTTGGCAATCTTGCTTGAACTAAGCACGAGAAGACCAAATAGCCTAGTGAAATATTTATGAAATTAATAATGAAGTGAAATGCCAGTCTGTTAAAGTATTTGATACTCTATTTCACATATAATTATTCAGACTGTTGATATATTTAATAATATAACAATAAATTCAACTCTGTTTATGTGAATTGGCTATATTTTTTAATTAAAAAGAAAATAATATTGTCAAAAATATAATTATTTGCAATGAATAATCATGAATAACCTTGATTCTTCTTTCTCTCGGTGAGTCGACTTGATCTCTTTACAAACAACACATTTATACTGACCACGATTCTGAATTATCTTTATTTAATGATGAAATAATATGTTTTTAATTAAAATGATACTACAAGTTAATGCAACATTGAGAGTTATTAAGCAAAGAGTTAACCTAACAAGATATTTATTGAATCGATATGCAAATCTACTGAGGTGATGTTTGGTTCCATTTTGCATATAATCACCGGACTTTAAAATTAATGTATTCATATCGGTATACTATTTTTATGGTAGAAAAATAACTCAACTTTTATTTATATATTATGATGAATTATTTTGAAGTTAAAAAGAAAAAATGGATTGAATCTCACAAAGAATTATAAGGAATTGATGGTGGAACTGAAGTTTTCGAGAAAAGTTAAAATTAAGACAGTTGTTTGCATAAAGTTGACGAAAAGCAAAAATAAAGAGGAAAAGAAGGTGAACATAGAGAGGTATAAAATTGTGAAGAAGAAAGCGACGATGGGAGTTAAAATTATGAAAAAGAAGTTGTATAGATTCACAAAAGGAAAATAGAGGAAGGTGTGCAACCTATATAAAATCAATATATTTATATATATAAAGGAGAATTGTAGTCCATCCTATGTGGCATATCTAAGAAGCCTCCAATGCCATTTATCTTTTTTCTCCCTTTTTTGAGCTTTTTTCTAAATTTTTTTATTTTTTGCTCTATTTTTTTAATGTTATAATAATAAATGACTTTATAATTAATACTCCACATACTAATTAAATAGTTTTAGTGTTTCAATCACTTAAATTCCTTATTTATGAAGAAAAAAGAATTGGAAAAGTCCTTAGCAATTTCTATTTATCTTTTTCTCTTTTAAAAAAAAAAAATTAATGTCTAAATGTTTTGGTTAATTCTTTATTCTTCTTCAATAATTAGTGTGATTAATTTGTATTAACTTTATTAACAAAATTTATAAACTTTTTGTCTCCCCACATCAAAGATGATCACTAACTTATTTTTTAACTTTTCATCTTCTCCTCTAACTATGTATATTTTTTATGACATTCAACCTTTTTCTATCAATTGTAGAGGAGAAGCTAGCTTCCCTTCATAATCCCTATAATTTTTTAGCTATTTGAGTTATAGAGATTTTTTTTTTTTCATAACTATCTTTCTTTCTTCTTAATCTTTTATACTTATGAGTTATGGGATAATAATTATTATTGTGCAAGTCAGCTTTTCCACAGTATACATACGAATTGTATTATTTTAAAATTTTGATCTTATTAATTTTTTTCGTATTGCAATTATGGGTTGTCATATTTTAAATTTGATCTTCTTTGTTTTTCTTTCAGGTATATGTAAACTCAAGAAAAATAGTGAAGCTAACAAACAAGTGGAAGATTATTTATTTTCGTTTTTCTTCCTACTTTCTTGGTCTCCACTTTCTTCCCCACCTCTTCATTCCACCACCAATCTCCCCGATGATGTCCGGCCCGGCCCCTAGAAACACCCAACACCTCCCTTGCATTCTCCCTGATGCACGTTGCCGCCCTGTCCCACATATTATCCACATCCCCCCTACACTCCCACACCCCCATTCCCGCCAACCTCTCCCCTATCTCCCACGCATTCACTGGCGTCAAACCGCCCCACTTAATTCTCGGTCTACACTCCTCACTCCTCCTCTTTCTATTCTTCTTTATACCCAAATCCATAACCAAGAGCCTATGTTGGGTCGAAAGATTCTCACTCGGGATGACTTTACAGTCTTTACACAACGCCCTATCCCCTTTCCTAAGCAACAAAAAGTCAATCTGGGTCCTGGCTATCGCGCTCCGAAAAGTGATCAGGTGCTCGTCCTTCTTCGGGAAGCCCGAGTTCACCACCACCAGCCCAAACGCCCTCGCAAACTCCAATAGGGTCGCCCCCTCTTCATTTCTCTCCCCAAAACCAAAACCACCATGCACATCCCCAAAGCCTCCCGGTAGCGCCCCGATGTGCCCGTTGAAATCCCCTGCTACCACAATCTTCTCCGAACTGGGCACGCCTCTCACCACGTCCTCCAAAGCCTCCCAGAACCGCATCTTCTCCTCCCCCTCCGATCCCACATGCGGCGCATAGGCACTACACACGTTCAGGGTAAACCCCCGAATGACCAACTTAATAGTCATCAACCTATCGTTGATCCTCTTCACCTCCACTACCTGACCTCTAAGCTCTTCATCTACCAAGATGCCAACTCCATTCCTACGCCTGTCGCTCCCAGAGTACCACAGCTTGTAACCGTCCACATCCCTAGCCTTAGACCCTACCCACTTGGTCTCTTGGACACACGCAAGGTTGATTCTTCTCTTCCTAAGAATCTTCACCAGCTCTATGGACTTCCCCTGAAGGGTCCCTATATTCCAAGACCCAACCCTCAGCCTACCGTCGCTATCCACGCGCCCCCCACTACCCCCCCCTCGGCCAAACCTTGGCCTCCCACCCACTCCCGCTCTCTCCCCATCTCCCGCCCCCGCCACAGCCCCACGCCCCAACCCCCTCGGACATGACCCTAACCACCCATTACCACCCACAGCCACAACTACACGAAAAAATAGGAAAATATAAGGATATACCCGGTGTCAATATCAAAGCAGCAGCTAGGAGATACAAGGCACACACACGTTCAAAGGACTACTCCCGAAGCAAAACTAAGAAGCGACCACAGCAACAGCAACAACAGACAACAAACAATGTTCACAAATCCCACGCAAGTCAATAGTAAAGCAGCAGCAAGTAATACAAGGCTCGCACAAATTCAAGGAAATATTCCAGCAACCAAACTATACTCAATTACTAGTATAATATGAAGAATGAAAGAATGCAGAATGAAGAATGAAATAAGCAAAGGTTAGAAGTCACCGGATTTCACTTGTAGACCAAGCCGGCAACCAAGCCCCGCTTCGACCTACTGCCGGAGGATCGCTACAGAGATGTATCCGCGGCTGCTGACGATGGAGCGGCGGTGCAGCTGAAGACCGAGCTTCGACTGCTGCAATGTTGTAACGGCGCCGGAGGAAGGGGGGGGCGGTCTGGACAGAGAAGGGGTGGGGGTGGGGGTGGGGTGGGAGGGGTACAGAGGGGGGAACCGGATCTCAGCGACGGAGGTCGGTGACCGGCGGTCAGTCCCGGCGGTCGGCGTCGGTGACCGGCGGTCGGCGACAGCGACGAGGCCGGAAACCGAGGCGCAGGGGAGAGAGGGGGTACGGCGGTGACCGGTGGTAGGGTCGGCGCCGTAGATCGGCGACGGCGATGGAGCCAGATATCGGCGCCGGCGCCAAAGCCGTGGACCGGCGACGGCGACGAAGCCGGAGACCGGCGACGGCGACGAAGCCGGAGACCGGCGACGGCGGTCGACGCCGGGGACCGGTGGTTGGGTCGGCTCGGCGCCGACGGTCGTGGACCGAGAGAGAGTCTAGTGAGAGAGAGATCTGTTAGAGAGAGAGATCTGTTGTCAATATAAATGTGATCTATTATTTCAATAATAATAATAATAAAAAAAAAAAAAAAAAAAAAAAAAAAATTTGACCTTAAGGCTAGGGAGAGGAAGGGTCGTGACCTCGATCAGGTGAGGTGCATTAAGGGGGAGGACGGTAGAGTGTTGGTGGAGGACGGCCACATAAAGAAGAGATGGCAGTCGTACTTTCATAGGCTCTTGAATGACGAGGGGGACAGAGCTATTGTGTTAGGGGAACTGGAGCACTCAGGGGAGTGTCGGGATTTTAGCTATTGTAGACGTTTTAAGGTAGACGAGGTTAGACAGGCAGTCCGCAGGATGCGAAGGGGTAGGGCGACGGGGCCGGATGAGATACCGGTGGAGTTTTGGAAGTTCGTTGGAGAGGCTGGTGTAAGGTGGTTGACTGCATTGTTCAATGAAATTTTCAGGACGGCAAAGATGCCCGAGGCGTGGAGGTGGAGTACCATGATCCCCCTCTATAAGAATAAGGGGGACATTCAGTGTTGCAATAACTATAGGGGGATTAAGTTACTGAGTCACTCTATGAAGATCTGGGAGAGAGTGGTCGAGGTGAGGCTGAGACGGATAGTGTCTATCTCGGAAAACCAGTTCGGATTTATGCCCGGCCGCTCGACGACGGAGGCAATCCACCTGGTACGGAGGTTGGTGGAGCAGTATAGGGAGAGGAAGAAGGATCTGCACATGGTGTTCATCGACCTGGAAAAGGCGTACGACAAAGTCCCCAGGGAAGTACTTTGGAGATGCCTGGAGGTGAGTGGAGTACCGCAGGCATATATCAGAGTAATTAAGGATATGTATGAGGGAGCGAAAACCCAGGTGAGGACGGCGGGAGGAGACTCAGAGCATTTCACTGTCCTGACAGGATTGCACCAGGGATCTACTCTTAGTCCCTTTTTGTTTGCGTTAGTAATGGATGTGTTGACGCGGCGTATCCAAGGGGAGGTGCCGTGGTGTATGCTTTTTGCAGACGATGTAGTCCTGATAGATGAGACTCGAGGGGGTGTGAATGACAAATTAGAGTTGTGGAGGCAAACTCTGGAGTCTAAAGGGTTCAGGGTGAGCAGAACCAAGACAGAGTATGTGGAATGTAAGTTTAATGACGTGAGGCGGGAGAATGAGGTAGTAGTGAGGCTAGAAGCACAGGAGGTAGGGAAGAGGGATAAGTTCAAGTATCTCGGGTCCGTGATCCAGAGTAACGGTGAGATTGACGAGGATGTCTCGCACCGTATTGGGGCGGGATGGATGAAGTGGAAACTCGCATCGGGGGTGCTGTGTGATAAGAAGGTGCCGCCCAAGCTTAAAGGCAAATTCTATAGGGTGGTAGTCCGTCCGGCCTTGCTGTATGGAGCGGAGTGTTGGCCAGTTAAGAACTCCCACATCCAAAGAATGAAGGTGGCAGAAATGCGGATGTTGCGCTGGATGTGTGGACTGACCCGAGGGGATAGAGTTCGGAATGAGACTATCCGAGAGAAGGTTGGTGTGACTTCAGTGGAGTGTAAGATGCGGGAAGCACGATTGAGATGGTTCGGACACGTGAAGAGGAGGGGCACGGATGCCCCGGTCCGTAGGTGTGAGAGGCTAGCGTTGGATGGTTTTAGACGGGGTAGGGGTAGACCGAAGAAGTACTGGGGTGAGGTGATTAGGCGGGACATGGAACAGTTACAGCTCACCGAGGACATGACCCTAGATAGGAAGGTATGGAAGATGCGAATTACGGCAGAGGATTAGGGCCAGTTCGGGTCGCTAGTGTAGGGAATAAATTGGTGGGGGTGTATTCCTGTTATGATTCCGTATTCAATGTTCCGTGTTCCGTGTTCCATGTTTATTACGAATATGTGTGCTTTCCTCCGCTGTATATTCCTGCATTCCTGCTTTACTCTGTTTTATATTCCTTATGGGTGCCGTATCTATGTTATGTCATCTGCTTCTGTGCTGTACTATGTGTTTGTGTGATATCTCGTGACTTGAGCCGGGGGTCTTTCGGAAACAGCCTTTCTACTTCATCAGAGGTAGAGGTATGGACTGCGTACATCTTACCCCCCCAGACCCCACTAAGTGGGAATACACTGGGTTTGTTGTTGTTGTTGTCGTTTTTCTTCCTACTTTGAATTTGTTTCTTCATTTTCCAGTAAGTATGAATTTCATGCATTTCATAATTTTACTCTTTATATACCTGCGTCCTCTGTTTCTTTCTTTTTAAGTTTTCACTAATATATGTCTTACTAAATCTTTAATATTTTTAATAATTTATGTACCTCTTAATTCTAGAATAATTAATATTTAAAGGTAAAGTTGGAAAATAATTATTCATATTCTTTCTTGATTTTTTAAACTGATAAATATTTAGAAGCAACTATTTTTAGTATATACGACAACAAAATAACGAAGGGGGTATATAATCTGGAGTATATAGTCGGTTCTCTTTATGTATATAGACACACTTTACTTTTACGATAAATATTGTAATTAACATCTACTATACCATATATTTTTCTTATTTATTTTTAAATTTAATAAGATGATATATGTTCTTATATATGTATGTATATGTTATAATTATGGTATATAGCATGATTCATTCATTTTTACCATTCTCACTACTTTTTCTTTGATTCAATTCACTCTAACTTGCCTTAGGTGACATATCAAGAAAGCCCAAAAAGAATTATATTTCTTTATTCAGTCTCTTGTGGCTATATCTTTTATTTTGTTTATCATCATTTTTTTTTAATATTTTTTTCAATAAATTTAAAATTTTGTATTTGTAAGAATTTTTTTCAGACTATAGCGAACAAGTACACTAATTACTTTATAATTATGTGTATTCATCGCTCATTTACAAAAAAAATGCATTTAAGAACATTAAAGAATTTTATTAGTTTAAAAACATTTTCTCATCCTACTAATTTAATCCGATTAAACTCAATTCTAAAGATGCAAAAAGAAAAATGATAAAAAAAAATTGATTTATTTTATTGAAAACATGCAAAATCTCAAATTTAATATTGTACTATAAAATTTAAAATCTGTAAAAATTCAAAGGTCACACACAACAAAAGAAACGTCTTGATATTAATTAATATTAATAATTAACAATTAATGATGAAATAAATAAGAAGAATGACACTTGGCAACTGCATGTATATAATGGGTCTTGAGTGTTCATGTTTTTATTTATGTATTCAAGTTTCTCTGTGTGTGTATATTTATTATAAATTATGTATTAGAGTCTCGAATCCTCCTATTAGGTTGTATTTCCTTCAATTCGAAATAAATGGTATGCTTAATTTTTTTGGTATGAATATTTTATTTATTGAACTTGTTATAATTGTCTTCAGATTTTTCTCTGTTTGTTATTTTCCTTTTTAGTTTCAATTAACATAGCTTTATCTGCAGATTTTTCTAGTTATTCTTCTCTCTCTTTGTTTCTACATTTAGTGTGTGATGTTGCTTTCTATATTTTGTTTATAATTATTTAGTTTTTTATTTATTTTAGGTTTGTTATTTTTTTGCAAATTAAATTTTACATGTTTGTTAACTAAACATTATCATTTAGAGATAGCAAGAACGAAATCTGTCTTTGAGATTTTTTATTTTTTTTTGATATCCTATTTAGTGGTCGACATTCATATTGGAGACCGACTAATCTTGATTCGTGCTGAAACGTTTCATTATGGAGATAAAATACTCCCTATCAAAAGCGATCTCAGACTCAAGACTCGAACCTCAAATCTCTGGTTAAGAATGGAGAAACTTACCACTCCACCAGAACCTTTAATTGTAAAGTTGACCAACCTGACGAAATTATTTTTTCTCACTTCATGCATGCCAAGCAACCGTTAAAGTGAATATTTACTATTTTTTGATGATGTTTCTCTATATTTAAAGCTTCTATAATACTCCCTTATGTTTTATGTTTGGGTATTTGAATTAAGAAATCTTATTTAAAAAATTAAGGACTTTTGTCTAAAATATCCTTAATTAAATATTGTGTACATCATAAGACTTGTAGGTTGAATTAGAAATATTTCTGGAGCAAATTGGTGAAAAAGAATTAAATATCTTGATTTTATTTTAGTTCATTATTTAGAAGCTAATTCATTTTTGATAGCAATCAAAAGTGAAAACAACAATGAAAATTAAGCTCAACAATGAATTTCATTAGGCTGAATACATAGTTGGCTCCTTAAACTGGTCTGAATTTTTCGTTTAGATCCCCAAATTAAAAGTTATACTATCTGTTAAATAAATACTTGAACTAGAATCAAATAATGTCTATTGAGCTCACATTATTTTCTTTCAACTAACTCAAAAAACAAAATTCAGTCAACTCATAGAATAAAAATCATGAAGGGTGTTTTTTAAAAAATTGACTAATCTAATTTCACGCGACAAATTTCACTAGTAAACTAATAAAGTGTATTAAAAACAAGGATAATAAAAGAGACCCACACTATATGTAGATGCAAAGCATAGGTACTTTCATAAACTCTTAAATAAAAAAATATAGAAATATTGTATTGGGTAATTTAGAGCCTTCTGAAAGAAGTCGAGATTTTGAATATTATAGGTGTTTTTATGTTTATGAGGTTAGGCCGTTAGGGGAGCACTCCATAAGATGCGAAAGGGAAGAGCGATCAAATCAAACAAATTTTATGTGAAATTCTAGAAAAGCACAAGCAAAGTCAATGTGGAGCTGATAAATAAATTATTTAATATTATTTTTGGAATGATTAGAATGTCCGAAGAATGAAAGTGGAGTACAATAATTTTGTTGTACAAAAATAAAGGTGATGTTCAAAGTTGTAATGACTATGTGGATATCAAACTAGTAATTCCACAACACGAAAATTGAGGAGAAATATGTCTATTTTTGAGAATTTTAAAAAGAACCCCCCCCCCCCCCCCCCACCCCTTCTCCTTTATTCATCGGCTTTATTTCCTCTGCAACAAATTTACTATTTTGACTCTCAACATTTCAAAATCATCTAAAGTTTCAACTATTCACAAACAAGATTTGGAACCCAGCTTCAAATCAGATAGAGTTTCAACCTTTTGATAAACAAGATTCAAAATCCAGTTTCAAAATCATCTAAAGTTTCAACCTCTCACACATAAAATTCGAAACTCAAGTTCAAAAATCATATAAAGTTTCAATCTTTACAATCAAGATACAAACCCAGTTCGCAGAATCGTGTAAATCAATAAAAATTCACAAAAAAGGGTCTGAGTTAGAACGGGCTGCCATGAACAAGAAATTAAGAAATCTTGATTGTTTGATTTACCGTAACTGAACAAGAAATCATACTGCCTTTGTGATTTTGTGAACAAGAAATCATGTAAAGTTTCGTGATTTGTAAATCAAGCAATCAACAAAACAAGAAATCTGGATTGTTTCCTACCATGATCTACAAAATCAAGAAAATGAAAAAAAATTATTGATTTAGGAATCTGAGCTAGAACGGGCTGCCATGGCCATTAGAGCCCCAAGGCTTCCATGACCGACGACGATGACGACGACCCCTTCACGAATCACCCATCGTGCATCTTTCACCACCATCTTCTATCTACATTTTTCACATCCCACACACTTTAAATCTTTAACCAACACACACACAAAAGCTAATATTGGTTCTTTTGGTGTTAATATTGATGGTTAATTTGTAACCAATACATAAATGGTGGAGGCTGGTGGGGGTTTACATTGGTGGTAGGTGACGGCAACGTGTTAATGGATTGTTGTCACACCGATAGCGGTGGTGCGGCAGTGGAGAGATGGAGAAGTGAGAGTGGAGAGAAGGAGAAGAGAGAAGATGGAGAAGATAGAAAACTTAACCTCATTTTAATTTTTATTTATTTTTTAATTCTCAATTTATTTTATTTATTTTTTTAATATTTCATTTCTTATGTGGCATTTTAAAAATGATGTGGAATTTCATGTAGTATTTAAAATGACGTGGGGCTAGTGTATTACACTCACCAAAAAAGTGTTTAAAATATTACTTTTTAGTGGGTTTAAGGGTCCAGATGACAAATATATAAGTACGAGTATCCACACTACAAAACGGACGTAGCATAAGGGTCCATCCAGCCATTTTGCCAAATAAATATTATACCAAAAGAAGTTACAAATAGTCATTTCAAGGAGGTTAAAACTCAGATATAGCCGTATAGCATATGAGAACTTCTTCAAATCCATTTTGAATCGCTAAGCCAACTAACAACTTTGTTAGTTGGTTCCCCACTTATAACTTTTAGGGAGAATACTCACAAAAATACCTGAAGTTTGATCAGATTTTCAGTTGAACATACTGAACTTTGCGAGGGTCCTATTAGCCCCTAGATTTTTTTTTTTGTATTTTAATGACATATATCAGCCCACTTTGACAAGTGCGTGTAATCACGCCTCTTGAGTGTGTGAGAGTGATTAAAAACGTTAAAAACTTTTTTTTGGGTCAAATAACCCCTCAATTTGCTGACTTTTAAAAAATTTATATTTTTTAAAATTTTTCATTCTTTCTTTTCTCTTTCTTTCTTCTCTTCAATGGAGTTAAATTGGTGCTCCATTGTTGAATTGAAAATAATTTCATCACACATACACACACACCAAATGAGTCATCTTTAACATACTTAATTCAATTACATTAAATTTACCCAATTTCAACACACACACACACCAAATGAGTATTCTCCAATTCCATAAAAAATAACAAACTTAACCCACCATTACCGCCGACAACAATACCACCGGCAGCCACCACCACCACCTCAGCAAAATTGAGCTTTTACTGTATGAATTGTAATTTATTAGGTATTATATCTATTTGTATTTTAACTTATATACATATGATTAGTGTTTGACTTGGGATTTGTAATCAATCGGGAAAAAGAGAAAGAATGAGATTCATAATGAAATTTGCGGAGAACTTTATATTGAGATTAATGGAGGATCCGTAGGAGAGGAATTGGAAGCTTAGGGAATATGTTTATGCAACGAAGGAGAGGACCAAGAAAATATTGGAGATGTGGAGCTTTGATAGACATAATGCTCAGTTATTTTGGGACCCTTTGTTTGCGATTTGAATAAAATTATTGAAGAAAATTTTCGATTTGAATTTGAAATTTGGGAAAGATTTTCTTAATGAACTAAATAAAAGTCAAATTTCAAGAATAAAGAATCAAGAATTTGATGAAAAATGAAAATTTGTATTGTAGTATTACCAATGTTGTTTGTAGGAGTAATATGGCTGTAATAGTGGAAATAATGAAAATGGAGAAGAAAGGGCGCGGGCGCGTGTGTCACACCTCTGACAGCCAAATCTGGGTATAAAGTTTGAAGGTAATAATTTCACTTTAAAAAAGTCTAGGGGGTAATAGGACCCCACAAAGTTCAATATGCTCAACTGAAAATTCGGTCAAACTTCACATATTTTTGTAAATATTCTCCCTAACTTTTATGTATTTAATAGATTTTTAATATAATTACATCGTATACGAAGATGTTTGGGAGTTCCCCAGAACCCTCTCCACCAATGCTAAATTCACCTCCGTGAAAGTATCTTTCAAATAGATTGATGGAGCAGTATAGAGAGAGGAAAAAAAAAAATATACATATGATGTTCATCGACCTAGAAAAGACATACAATAAAAATCATTTAAGGTTTTACAATGATGCTCGAAATTTAACGACGCACATGCAACATATATTAAAGTAATTAAAAACACGTATGATGGTATCATGACCATATGAGGACAATCAATGAAAACTTGAAATATTACCGAGTCGATAGACACAAGAGAAGCTTCAGACCGAGTACGCGACTAAACATGATGGTAAATGAAATGGAAGTTCAATGTCGCTATGTATTTATTCGCTTTATAACTAACAAATCCATAGCAAATTGCTACTTATACAAAGCACATTGATATACTAAACTATTATTGTTTAATAATGGTGGTCTCACATTTAAAATCTTTTAACCCGCAATAATATTATGGATTGAATTTATTGTAGAGAAACTTGTCTAGAATAATTTATTTTTCTTTCATATTCTAATTAAAAAAAATTTAAACTCTAACTACAATTGATAATTAACCACTACTATTTTTCTAAATGAAAAACCGAAAATGGCCCAGATATTTGTTGACACAGAAGTTTAACGTGTGCCCTTATACAGCGAACCAATATTAGAGGCCTACTTGCGTTCAACTACAGATAGCCCATTGCTGAGTATTCTCGAAACCCCTTTAGCTCTTCTTCTCTTTTTCGAGCCTCATCTTTCACTCGCCTGAAACAACCACTGCTTCCGTCGGTCCTTCCCGTCGCCGTCGACGTCGCCGCAGCGGAACCTCCGCTGCACGTGAAACATCTCAAAACTCCGGCCAATATCTCAGACACAGGTCTTTTGTAGGTTATTGAACTCCATCTGTATTAGTGTATTGGCTCTTTCTTATATGGGCGACTATTGCTGTTTCTGTTTTACTATGTTCTGCTTTAAAAATCTGGACTTTTTTTCATATTTGCTTACTTAGAATATGCCTTTAATTTGTGTTTTTTTTTTTTTTTCGTTTTTTCATTTAATTGCTTTAATATCAGTTCTTCAGGTTTTTTTGTTTGTTGTTAATAATTATTTCAATGTGGAAGGCGGAAGCTTGTAAAGAGCTTGTTGAATCTTTATTTACTAACCACTGGGAATGAATAATGATACTATATGAATCTAATTTCTGTCTTCCACAACAACCAGGAGTTCGGATAGGGTAGTGTTTTTTTTTTTGTGTCTGTGGGAGAGGGGTGCTCTTCTTTTCTCTATAGAAATATTCGCCTGGGTTAGGTGATTATTATCTGTATTTATGTACTCCCACTGTTTCAATTTGTTTGGCCTATTTTGACTTGGCATGGAGTTTAAAAAAATAAAGAAAGGTTTTTGAATTTAGTGTTATTGAATTAAAGATATGTCAAATATATCAAAATGCCCTTTAATCTTGGGGTCTTAAATGCGTCATGTGGAAAGTTGGATTTAAAGGGTCCCTAAAAGGGAAAGGGTCATTCTTTATGAAACGGACTAAAGAGGAAAGTAGGTCAAACAAGTGTCTCTATATGTAGCGATAGATTCTTTATCACTTCACATTGTTGTAAATTATGGCGGATCTTTTCCCTTTGACCATCTTCTTGTCGATTAGCAGAAAGATGTTTTAAAAATCTTTCCTTTGCCTTCCGAATGTAGGCCTTATTCTACTGCTACATCTGTTAGAATGTTTCAAGTAAATATTCTTCAACTTGCAATGTATTCCTTAATTAAACTCATTCTAATGCGATGCTTGATGTACTTGCAGTATATTAGATGGCAATCATACCTTGTGGAAGCACATGGGTTGCCCGGTGGGGAGTTCAGCCTCAGTTTATGCCAAAATCTTTCACTGTTACAAATAAATTATCAGCATCTCCATTTTGGTGAGTCACCCTAGGTCATTCTTGAATGTGGACCACTTATTAGTTGTATAAGATATATGCTTTCTTTCAAAATTTTATGGATTTTATCTGAAATGTTTCTGTATTAACTACTAGCCGTGACAATTGATCATTCTTATCTTTTGTTTTGTATCTACCTATTACCCCCCCAAACCCTTTTGGCGAATATATTCTTTCCATTTTCAAATTCTTGTTATGTTGTGAAGTCATTCTTTCGGACTGACATTCTATTTATTTATGCTTGGTTAACCTCACAGCCTCATCTCTAGTATATTCCTTTGGATTCAAACTCTGTATGTTTTAAGTCATTTATGGGAACTTTGTTTGCTAAAAATTCACGTAATTGTGATATAATTTAATTATATGAGGGGGAATTTTTTGGTCTTCTGCTGAATAGAGACGCCTTGAACTAGTATATTTTCTATTTTTTATTCAGCACTTCCGATAGGCTGTAAATTTGAACCTATAGCACATCATGACTGTCAGAAGGGTATTTATTTGTATTAACCATTTAGTTGTGACCTTGATGGAAAATTGCCGTACAGTCTCGCTATAGGAAGCAAGGAAAAAGGAAAGTGCCATTAATGTATACTCTTTTGGATATTAGCAGTTCCGATTGACGAAAGTTTTTATCCATATATGGACTTAAGAGTTCCACTTGTATCTCTTGAATACTTCTGGAGTTCTAGTGAAGTGGTGATTATGTCGTGAATAAAAGTTGGCCTTGGATGATGCATCTCAGTAAAAGTTGATGCAAAGTGTCATAGGAGGTCTGTATCAGAGATGAAAGTTACATATTGTTCCGGATAGTAGAAGGTGAAAGATACACGTTGACTTTAAAGAGCGTGTGAATTTTCTGAAAAAGAATCTATAAGTGTACGTAAGTGCAACTTGATGGATTTACATTGTACGCATAAATCATGTCTGCTTGTGTTAACCACAACACATTCATAATCCCTCCTCCTATATAATGAATTATGCATGTAAAACGAACGAGACGTTGATCCAGTGAGCTCCATGGCTAGTCCACAAAGAAATGAGGAGTAATGCTGTTTTGTTTTCTAGTTTGGAGCATGCCCCTCTATAATTTAATAGACCATGCTTGGGAGTATTTGACGTGTCTTTTTACACTTAAGTGAGTACTTGCTATTTGGCCTGCATCGACGATTGGGCATTGGGTTTCCTTCCTATTGTAGGGGCAAGTTCAATTCTTCTCGTATGAGTCCTTTACATTTAGCCCCGGGGCTTTGGTTTAGAGGTAAGAAGGGATTGTGTGATGTGTGGATTAGAAGCTGTCACGAGTTTAACCTGCCACAGACTAAAACATTGATGCAAGTGGAGAAGGGTCTCACCTAAGTTTAAACTGTGCACCAGCTAGCTCTTGCTGATTGCTCGGTTATTTTTTAAAAAATCATACTATTTGCATCTAAGAAGTATGTGATAATTGGCATATTTTCTGCCCCAAGAGATAACTGCCATATCTATTTGCTTAGCCAGCAGATGACATCTGCCTGCTCTTATTGACCTTGTTATCGTCTATGCAGTTTCTCAAGCAAGATAAGGGCATTGGCATCCCCAAATTCAACCTTTTTTTGTCAAGAATCTCTGCAAGCACTTTTCAGTTCAGTATCAAACAAGAACCATTATCAACGAAGGGGGGCCCGATTAGTTGTTAGAGCTGAAAAAGTAAGATGCTGTGCAGATATCCTTTCCCTAGAATGTGATTGTAGTTGTGAGAAAGAGTTACATTTATGTTTGTGAGTTTGTAAATATATAGCATAGTAAGTTTGGTTTAATTTGTTACATGTTCACAGGATTACTATGATATCCTTGGTGTATCTAGAAATGCTAGCAAATCAGAAATCAAAAGTTGTGAGTACAATCTTCACTCTTTTCTTTTCTATTCTTTGCTTTTGAGTTTCCTCAGCAAAGCTCATTCAAGCTTCTAGGTGGTATTGTATAGTGAACCTTTATGGCCATTTTGTGTAGTTGTTATGAGATAAGATTGTGAATAGTGCATTGCTTTCTTAATTTGATGCTCATGGTTAATATTACTATAATTGTTTTTGTGCATTGATTTTCTTTTGGTACTAGTGGCGAGAATTAGAATATCTGGTATATAATGTGAAAACAAGAATTACCCGTCTTGTTAGAAAGTAGTTTTGTCTTCTTAATGTGCATCTCAAAGCCGGCCTCCTGAAATTTGGTCTCTCTAGATTTTTAAGTTCGAGAATATCAAAATACCATTGTAACTAGTCCTTGAAATGTCTACTAGAATTCGTTAATCATTTATATCCTTGACTTTTGACTGTAAATCAGAACTACTCATAGGCTGCGCAAGAACTGTATAGTTGAAAAAGATAATATTTGTTGCATTCATGTTATGTTTCTGATCTACTGTTTTTTCTTGTTTAGCTTATCGGAAGCTTGCAAGGAGTTACCATCCTGATGTGAACAAGTGAGTATACTCCCTGAAATTTTAAGATGTGATGCCTTTTACTGTATCTTATTGTTGAAAGATAGTATAACGTATTTGGCTTTTCTCTAGCTTTAAATTTACTTCAGTATTTTGTTGAAGTGCCATGTTTACCCAAGCTCAGATGATTGAGTCCTTACACTGATTTTCTATGTTGCGCGGAGTTGTTAGTTTCGCCGCCGAACCCGTCCCGACGCAATGCTGGTGTGGGCGGGGTGTGTCTCCAATTCGATCAAACGAATCCGGAGATGTTAACTCAACATCAAGAACAAAGTTGGCAGTCGTTGTCGGAAGGGAGCAAGACCGGCGACTGTAATTGCTATCCTCGTCGGAAGGGAGAACATTGGCAATTGCTGTCATCGTCGGAAGGGAGAAATCTGGTGACTGTTGTCATTGTCGGAAGGGAGAAATCCGGCAAATGCTGTCATCCTCAGAAGGGAGAAATCTGACTGTAATTGTTGTCGTCGGAATTTGAATCATTGGGAAGAAAGAGAAAGACGTGGTTGGGAACTGGGAAGAATGACTCAGAAGTCAGATCTACGCGGTGGTTTTTAATAATTATATTTTTTAAAATATAAAAAGAACTTTTATATTAATATAGTAAATAAAGTATATGTGCCTGCCAGTTTCCCAAAGATCATGTATATCTGTATACTACACCTAATTGAAAAAGTAACTAAAAGTTACCTTAAAAATTAAAGTGGATTTTTAGAATATCTTTATAACTCTATATTTATAATATTTGACTTTTGTAGCCGAATCCCCGCACCCGTATCCATACTCAGATTTGCACCCCCGAATCGTAAAATTTAAATTTTGACGTATCAGCACCCGTCTCGGATACTCGCACCCGCACCCGAGTCCATGCAACTTAGCTGATTTTTGCTTATAGTTCCTGGAAATTTGAGTTGTGATGCTTTTTACAATGGTCTTCTTGTTGAAAGATGATATAGAGTAGTAGTACATACTTAGCTTTTTCTCTAGCTTTAATTTTCTTTCATATCTTGTTGTACCTGCTCTGCTGCTGATGATTGACCTCTTTACAAACTTTGAATTTTCCTAATTTGTTGCAGAGAATAGTAGTAGAAACTTAAAATTGAACGTTTAGACTTAAGGAATAGTTAGGGGAGAAGATGGATGAAGAATTTTAGAGTGGATACGTGAAACTGTGAATTTACCATATAATTTGTCTAGATATTTTAAAAAATCCAAGTTATATTTGTATTTTTGAGTAAATAATTAAAATGCAACAAGTTGCTGCCGCAAGGAATTGCCATAGTATTTTTCTCATCTTCTTTGAAAAACTGCATTATCCGTGGTCTTATACCGACTGTTTATGTTTCTGTACATGTTATTACATTTATTACATGCTATTTACCATATTTTTTTGTTTCCTTTCTGTATGTTTGAACTACATGGAAATTAACAAAACATATCCATATGATTTCATCCTCAACTTCTAATTTGTTTTTTCAATTTTAGTAAAAATATGTTGGGGCTTATAACAGTGAGTATTTGGTCACTGATTACTGTAAATGATCAAAGAAATAAAAAAAATCAACTTTTCCCACTGATAGAGCATTTTACTGGAAAGATCACACCAGCTGATGAAAAAATAGTTTCTGTAGAAATAAACGTAAGATGTTGGGGATAGCTATAAAGTGTGTATTAATTGAACTTACAAGCTTTAGTTTCCTTCTGAGATGTGTAAGTGTATTTTCATATGAAGGTGCAGAGTCATTGTCGAACTATATTTTTTACTTTACAGTATGTAAGATCCTTATACGTGCATTCATGTTCTTCCATATTGTAGAGAACCTGGAGCTGAACAGAAATTTAAGGAGATCAGTAATGCGTATGAGGTAAATTACTTTTTATTGGTGCTTTTTGTCCTACTAAAAGGTAGCCGACAATTGACTTTTTATAATGGAGAATATTTCAAGCACTTCTTATGACATTTAGTATCTTACAATAGGTTTTGTCCGATGATGAGAAACGTTCCGTATATGATAAATATGGGGAGGCTGGGCTTAAAGGAGCTGGCATGGGCATGGGGGTGAGAATTTCTTGCTTTATAAGAAGATATAGCAATAGTTCAGATTGTTATATTTTTACCTCTATAAATTTTTTGTTTTGACTTATTGTTCCTTATTCATAGGATTTTAGCAATGCCTTTGATTTGTTTGAGTCTCTGTTCGACGGCTTTGGTGGTATGGGTGGCATGGGTGGTGGTATGGGAGGTAGAAGTTCTCGGAGCAGGGCCACAGAAGGTGAAGACCAGGGCTATAATCTGGTTTTGAATTTCAAAGAAGCTGTATTTGGGGTTGAGAAGGAGATTGAAATTAGCAGGCTTGAAACTTGTGGCACCTGTGATGGATCAGGTGCAAAACCTGGGACTAAACCGTCGACCTGCAATACTTGTGGTGGACAAGGGCAGGTTGTGTCCTCAGCAAGGACCCCGCTGGGTGTGTTCCAGCAGGTGACAACATGCTCTTCATGTGGAGGGACTGGAGAGATTTCTACTCCTTGCAACACCTGCAGTGGTGATGGCCGAGTGAGGAAATCAAAACGCATTAGCTTGAAAGTTCCACCTGGTGTAGATTCAGGTAGCCGTTTAAGGGTCCGTTCAGAAGGTAATGCAGGAAGGAGAGGTGGACCCCCCGGAGATCTTTTTGTCATGATCGAAGTCCTTCCAGATCCAGTATTAAAACGGGACGACACCAATATTCTCTTCAATTGCAAAGTTTCTTACATTGATGCGATTTTGGGCACAACTATGAAGGTTCCTACAGTAGATGGGATGGTTGATCTAAAGATTCCGGCAGGTACCCAGCCAGGGACAACATTGGTGATGGCCAAAAAAGGGGTGCCACTCCTGAGCAAGCCAAATATGAGAGGCGATCAATTGGTGAGAGTGCAAGTTGAGATTCCAAAACGGTTGAGTAGTGAAGAAAGAAAGCTCATAGAAGAACTTGCCAATCTAAACAAGCCTAAAGCTGCCACCAACAGTAAGAGATAGCTTGTAGCTGAAGCAACCAAGTCGTTTTGTCTTTCTAATACTTTCGATGACCAATATTCTGGTATGCTGGGCTTGAGTTTGTTCCGCTGTGGACTCTATACCTATTGGCACACCAATATTAATTTTAATTCCTCAACCTCCACATAGCGTAGTCGTAGACAGAGACAATTTTGAGGGTTGATTTTGTATTATGTACTATATCTACACCCAGCGACATGCTGGAAAAGATCAAGAGGTCTGAGCGAATATTGTTGATGTCTCAATATTTATTCTATATTATCATTTGATT
Source organism: Capsicum annuum (assembly GCF_002878395.1). Classification (NCBI taxonomy): domain Eukaryota; kingdom Viridiplantae; phylum Streptophyta; class Magnoliopsida; order Solanales; family Solanaceae; genus Capsicum; species Capsicum annuum. The sequence goes on from NC_061118.1 coordinate 161,850,421, forward strand.
CTTCAGCTAAAACTGATTTGAGGTTGATTCTAATTTGTGTTATCCAATAACTACTCGCACATCCTTAGCTTCAAGCTTTTCCCAAACTCCAAACCCCACCTGCATTACATTTGTTGTTGTTACTCGATTCATTTGTTTGTTTTTGTTACTGTTTCAGTTTTCCTTTACCGGTATCTCAAGTAAGAATAGACAACACGAAAGAAGTGAATTTTCACTGCCCTCCATTACTTTGTTTCCTTTATATGAGAAGGAAACGATGAGTAATAAAGTGGGCGTGTTGGGTAGAGAAGGACAAGTTCTTCTGTAGGCTGGGACATCACAGAGCCTTTTCATTCCTCCATAAGCATTAAGAGCAGAAGCACCTACATTTTTAGTTTGTAGGATAGCAAGACCTAAAATTAATCTCTTATTCCTCCTACCAAACGACCCCTAATTTAGAAGTAGCAACGAGTAGAATATATCACTGAGAATCCACGTATCAAGAAGAAGGATTGAAATATCATGACTTTCACATATCGACCTTATCAAATGCTTCATGGTTACAAAAAAAAGATACGTAGATAATTAGGAAATGGTAGCGAGTGCAACAATATATGATGGAGAATCTCATATATGGACTAAAATTGGATAGAAATATTATGTTTACGAAGACTAGGCAAAATGAGGAGAGGATAATAAAGAAAGCGTACATACAGCATTATTATGCAAAAAGTGGGGTGAGAGAGGCTCGAACTCTCGACCTCAGGATTACTCAGAAGCTATGAGACCTACGCGCTAGCCAACTGCGCCACCACCCCTGTTGTTATGCCTCTATATTTAGTTAATAACATCATGTACCTAGTTTCTTTTTAAATTGCATAAATAGCATTTTTGGTCCATGGGTTATTGCTTTATTCCAATTTTGATCCTTGTATATTTGGTCTAGATTTTGGTTATATTTGGTTTGTCATAAAGCATCCTCCACAGAAGGTAATTGCTTGAAAATATTAGAAAGTAAAAAAAAATTAAAAAAAATCATATTTTTGAGTCATTTAGGGGAACATTCATGCAGAATATATATATATATATATATATATATATATATATATGTGCGCATGTGTGTGATGATTGTGGATGGTAGAAGCAAAAAGTGTGGTGAAAAATATATATTGTTGATAAGGTTCAATACAAAATGGATGGTTACAAAATATGTATAGTTACTTCACGAGTGTTCTCGGTCTGTTTTTGTCTATTCTCTTGGTTTCTTTCCCTTGTTCGAGTTGACGTCGTTTCGTTATTGAAAAATGGAAATATTCTACATCAAAACGGAATAAAACAAAAATTATTACTACTACTTATTTTATAATAGCACTTGCTAGAACTAACAGCTTCACATTACTGTTAATCTGACCCACTCCAAAATTCCATCAAACAGTGATCTTCCATTTGCTAATAATCTTATTATTCTTTAATGTATTATTTTTCTATAAGAAACGTGTTTCACCGTCCAAGTCGTCATATTGTTCGCTTTAGGCTTAGGCTCACATAAATTTATCTTTCGGATTATGTCATATCGAGCTTCAAAAATCGCGTATTATATAACTTTATGAAAATTTTTTCACTTTCCTCTCATCTCCGGCCCCATGTAGGATTTGCCTAAAGCATCGTATATAGTTCTTGTTAAGAAGCTTGTCAGCTTAAGATTCTGTTAATCCTCACAAATTCTAGATTGTTTGTTATAGAAACAGAAAAGAAAAAAAAATGGGGTGTCATGAAGGGAGAAAACCCCAAAAGCCTCATGCTGTGTGCATACCATTTCCATCACAAGGCCACATAAATCCTATGCTAAAAATTTCCATACTCCTCCACTCCAAAGGATTTCACATAACATTTGTCAACTCTGAATATAATCACAAGAGATTACTCAAATCCAAAGCCACTTCTTCTCTTGAAAAATTCAAAAATTTCATCTTTGAAACAATTCCAGATGGACTCCCTCCTATTGATGCTGATGCTACACAACATATTCCTTCTCTTTGCTTCTCCACAAAGGAAAATTGTTTAGCCCCATTTAGGGAGCTTCTAATCAAGATTACTAATTCATCTGATGATGATGATGTTCCTCCAGTGACTTGCATAATTTTTGATGGAATTATGACATTTGCTTTGTTGGCTGCTCAAGAAATTGGTGTACCAAGTGTTAGCTTCAGAACTACAAATGCTTGCAGTTTCATGTGCAACAAATATTTGCCTCTCCTTATTCAAAAAGGAATTCTGCCCCTCAAAGGTAACTACAAAGTCTAACTGAAAATTGAATCTTATAATTTCGTTTATTTTATTGTCATTATGTATAATTAATCGGGTTTATTTCGCGGATGGTTATTCAATTTTTGATTTTGTTTTACTCTGAAATGTATGATACTCAATATAGGTAGAATAATAAGGTACATTTTAGTTGCTTAAAGAAGGGAATGAGACTAATAAGTGGAGCAAAATTGTTTTTTCGTGGGATGATAAATAAAAACTATCTTCTTTTTGTAACAGAAAAATTGTTTTTCTATGTACATATGTCTATATATCAAATAAAACGAAAATTAGAGGAAAGTGCTATAATTCAACCGATAAAACACAAGTAAGCTGTTAAATGTATAAAATTGCGGATCAAATATTATAAACTCAACAACTCATTTAATTTAATATAATATTCATATGGTACTACTTTAAAAAAACTCACATTTGACTAAACACCCTTAAAATAATCTAATTCAAATATGTTCCAAGTGTTTTTATGTTTTTTAATAGGTATCACGTATATATTATATAAGGTGAGTTGTTTACCAGACATCTAAAGTAAAGTCAAAATTTCAAAGTTGGTAGCTGGTTAATTTTGTTATAAATGATGTTATGTCAGTCCAATAGCCAAAAGAAAACCCCTTTTGAATAACAAATTGTAGATCTCTGGAGTGTCAAGTGGGTCGGGCCGAGCCAAATTGGAACTGACCCGTGTTATTTAATCTGGTTGAGGGCCGGGTCAGGGTCGGGTTGGGGTCTAAGTGGGCCGGGCCGATCTGGGCTCAACAGTAAAAAAATCAAAAATCACCCTAACTCGGCCCACTTAATCCAACCTGGTCAAACCCACCTAAATCCGCTCAAACCCGTTTAAAAAATCGGTCAAACCCGGTCAAAAATATAAAAAAAAAACTTTTTTTCAATATACATTATATATACCCACCTATATACATTATAAATACGTTAAACAATATATATACACTATATATATAGTATATACTACATTAGAATTTAAAAAATATATACACATATACATAATTACACATATATACGCACCATCCAAATATTTATGTACTACTTTAAACTTTAAAGTTTAAATAAAATATACTACAATATATATATATATATATATATACACACACATGAATATGTTAAATATACACGTCTATAGAAGATCTATTCACATATATACACTCTATTCTATGTCTATACTACAATATATATACATTACAATATATATTTGTATAGTTATATACTATTTTATAAAATATATACACATGTATACATTAAATATACACGTCTATAGAAGATCCATTCACACATATACACTCTATTCTATGTATATGTAATACTTTAAATGAAATATACTATAATATATATACATTACAATATATATTTGTATAGTTATATACTAATTTATAAAACATATACACATGTATACGTTAAATATACACGTCTATAGAAGATCTATTCACATATATACACTCTATTCTATGTATACGCACCATTCAATGTATATATACTACTACTTATAAAATATACTACATTATATATACATTACAATAAATATAGATATACTTATATACTAATTTATAAAACATATACACATGTATATGTTAAATATACACTTCTATAGAAGATATATACACGTGTATACGCACCATTCAATGTATATATACTACTACTTATAAAATATACTACATTATATATACATTACAATATATATAGATATACTTATATACTAATTTATAAAACATATACACATGTATACATTAAATATACACTTCTATAGAAGATATATGCACAAATATACAAAACATATGCTACTTAATATAATAAATTAATAATATTTGGTAGTAAATTAATAATATATTAGAAGTAAGTTTTTAATTTAAAGTAGAAAACTAGAAATTCAATTTTAAATTTTAAACCGTTAAATGAAAAAAAATAAAAAGCAAGGACTAAGGAGTAAATGAATTTGAGGAATTTTATTGATTGCAAAATGATCCAAAATTTCTAATTTACATGAATGAAAAATCTATAAATTATGCATCATTTTTTCCAACTCATTCATGTCAATATTAATGGAAACTTGCATAGGATAGTCAAAGTCAACGGAGGCAAAACCATGCATTGGACTTGATTTTGCTGAGTTCTCCCGTGAAGTCATAATTTCTTCAAGTTTCAGCTCGTTGCTCGGCTCCGGTTCCATTCCTTGGTTTCTTCTTTCCGCTCTAATCCAATCTCTGAGGCAAACTAGAACATTCATTGCATTGCTTCCCAATGAGTGTCGGTTGTCTCCAAGCTGCTGTCGTCCCTGACTAAAGGCGCTCTCTGATGCAACGGTTGACATTGGAATGTTCAACATATCTCTAGCTAATCTTAAAAGCACAGAATATTGTGTTTCATTACTCCTCCACCAATCCAACGTGTTGATCCATCGTCTGCGATCCTCTGGTGCCGTCCGAAGATAATATTTCAGCTCTTCCCGATAAGTTTATGTGTAAATTCTCTCATCAACACTGTTCCAACAATTTAAATCATAAAATGAATCAGAAAAACCACTATGTGCCGGCCTTTTAGAAGATGATGGCTCCTCGGGAGGATGAGGAGCGACAGTTGGAGTGATATTTGTAGGTACGGCTAAATAAAATAAATCAGCATAGTGATTATATAATTTTTCTATGTAATCCTTTGCATCAGCCGTAGTCGTCCACACATCAGGTTGTACTTGTTCAGAATCATGGTTAGTATTTATTTCTAAGTTAGTATAAATAAGAGTACTAAAGTGACACATATGATTATATTTCATGCACGGATTTAGCATAGCACCAACCAAGTAAATAGGGGGAATCGGAAAAAAATATTTTTTAAATTTCGTAAACATGGCGCCAACAGCTTCTTTACAACCTTCTTTATTTTTATATTCTTTGAGCAAACCAGAAATAACGGCTATATATGCCAAAATATTACAAACAGTAGGATAATAAGCATCGAAAAATTTAACCGTAGCTACATAAAATTTTTCTAAAAACTTAACAAGATCATTAATTACAACCCAATCAGAATTATGTAGCATGCAATCAGCAGAATCAACAAATGAACCGCAATGTTGGTTAAAAGTTAGTGTAATAGGAATTCTATATTTATAACAAGTTTTTAAAAATTCATATGTAGAATTCCATCTAGTATCAATTTCCTCAGGCATCAAAATCGGTGTAAGTCCATTTTCTTGACATTTAACTTTAAATTCTCTAATTCTCGATCTACGATTATTTCCTTAAATAAAACCAACGGCAAGACAATTTTTTTCAATATAAAGCTCAAAAAACTCAAGACCATCTTTTACAATTAAATTATATATATGACATGCACACTTAATATGAAAAATTTCAGGCAAGGGCGGAGATAGCGTAGATTTTATTTTTGTTATAGCAGTCTTGTTGTTAGAAGCATTATCAAAAACAATACATAAAATTTTACTTTCGATACCATAATATCTGGCAATTTTAACAATAGAATCAACAATAAATTGTCCAGTATGTTTACGATCTTCATCATATAAAAAAGCAAGAATACGTTTTTGCATCACGAAATTACTATCCATCCAATGACAAGTAACGGTTAAATAATCATTTTTATTTACAGCACGACCAAGATCAGAAGTTAGGGACAATCTATATTGAATATTTTTTAACAATGTTGATAAATAAAAATAATATTGTGAATGAAGTCTAAAAATATCAGAACGACAAGTAGTTCTAGGAATACCGTTAAACATAAGATTATAAATTGCTTGTATATAACGAATAAAGACATCAGAAGAAGGAAAACTAAAAGGCAAACAACCCACAGCTACCATTTTAGCTATTTCTTCCCTGTCCCTCAATTTATTATACTTTTTCGCTACGTGACCGATTAGTGGGTCCATTCTAGTTTGCGTTGACCCACCAACCTTTTGCAATATTTAACTCTCTTTTGTGATCTTCAGCTACATGTCTCATTAACGTACCCGTACCCCCTTGCTTGCCTCCACTTCTATGCTTATATATTTGTTGACAAATATTGCATTGCACCTCAATATCTGATATACGTTCAAAAAATTGCCATGCAATACTAGTTCTTTTACGAGGTTTTAGGGCACTGGGAGGACGGGAAGGGAGATTAACTGATTCAGATCTAACGTTAGCATCTCCTACTGCGGGTGTCTCAACAATATTTTTATTATCTTCGTCTAAATTAACCGCATCTACTTCATTTTCTTCTTCTATACCGTAATTTTTCTGAGCTTCTACATAATCCATATTGTGAACACCTACACCTATTTCTTCCTCAAAAAGTGTACCAAGCGGTACCGGAGGCGAAGGTACACAGGTATATCTACTACTTGAACTACCTCTACCGCTAGTAATTTGCTTTTTACTACCACTACCGCTTCCGGGACAAAAAATTTTAACACCTTTAGTAGCGAGGTTTCTTAATTTATCCATAATATAAATTAAATTAAACTAAAAATATTCAAAATACACAAATATAATAAAATTAAATATTAAACAATTAATACAATAAATAAAAATTAAACGTAAGAGATGGAATGACAATACCAAATTTTGGAAGTATCCGAAGATTGCGACTTTAGAAACTTTCGCTCGTACTTTGTAAACGAAAAATTAAAAAATTAAAGTGAACACTTTAAGAAATTAAATATATTGAATATTTGAGAATTGAGAATTGAGATTTGAGAGAGAATGAGATTTGAGAGAGTGAAAAATTGTGTGAAAAATGATTTGAAGTTGTAGGGTATTTATAGATTTTTTTTTGGGATTAAAAAATATTTTTTAAAGTTTTTTTTTTTTTTAATAAATGGGCCCAAACTAGCTGTTTGGATCCAAAAACGGCTATATAGCCGTTGGGTCAACGGCTAGTTTGGCCCAAAAGCCAAAATATCTTTTTTTTTTTAAAAAATAAATTTTCGGGCCGGTTAACCGGCGGGCCTGAACCGGGCTTGGTCCAGGCCGGGTTAGCTAAGCCCATTTTAACAAAATAACCGGCCCGGAACCCAGAATCCTAAAGCCTTAGGGCTTATCGGGCCGGGTCAAACCGGGTCGAATTAGGTACAAGACCCGGGTCGGCCCGGCCCACTTGACACCCCTATCTCCAGAGCCCAGATTTGACCCTTACACATGAAATTTCACTCTTCTTTGTTGAGTTAAATTTGTTTTGAGAGCATTCCGTCAATTTTCACTTTAACCCGATTCTTCACTTTGAAAAAAGATTTTTCCTTTTTCTAATTTGATGATGCTCTTCTTATAATATGCGTATAGGTTATTGAACTATTGATGCAAATAATGTTTATATATATTGTGTTTATGCAGATGAAAGTGATATAACAAATGGATATTTGGACACGGTCATAGATTTTATACCAAGTATGAAAAATCTTCGTCTTAGGGAATTTCCCAGCCAAATCAGAACCACAAATATAAATGACAAATTGTTGAATTTCATTATGGGAGAAACTGAAGGAGCTTCAAAAGCATCAGCCATTATTTTCCACACTTTTGATTCACTTGAATTTAATGTCTTAAGTGATTTATCCTTAATTTGTCCTCCACTCTACACTATTGGTCCTCTTCAATTACTCACTGATCAACTTCCAGAAAATAGTCTAAAATTCCTTAGAGCCAATTTATGGAAAGAAGATGAGGATTGTGTACAGTGGCTAAATTCAAAAGAGGAAAGATCAGTGGTTTATCTGAATTTTGGCAGCATAACAGTATTGACGAAAGACCAATTGATGGAATTTGCATGGGGACTTGCTAATAGCAAGAAGAATTTTTTCTGGGTAATTAGATCTGATGCAGTTGTTGGTGATGATTCTGTAATATTACCAAGTGAATTCGTCCAAGAAACAAAAGAAAGAGGCTTTATTTCAAGATGGTGTTGCCAAGAACAAGTTTTGAAACATGTATCAATCGGTGCGTTTTTAACTCATTGTGGATGGAATTCGGTCATGGAAAGTATAGGAACTGGTGTACCGATGATTTGTTGGCCATTTTTCGCCGATCAGCACATAAACTGCAGGTATGCATGTTGTGTTTTAATAATGAGAAAAGACATCTTTTTCACATCCCAACTTGTCTTTAAAATTCACTTTAGCACTTAAACTAAACTTCTGTTTGTTTACCCCCTTAACATCTTTAAAATGTATTAATTTCACTCTTCAAAACTGAATAACACTCTCACACCGGAGAGTGTGTTACACTCGCCCACATATGAGCACCACGTCAATGCCACGCAAGCAAAATATTTTTTAAAAATATATTAAAAAATACAACACTCTTCCCCCTCCCTTTCATCTTCTTCAAACCTGCAGATTATATACACAAGAGGAGAAACCATGAACGAGAAATTGGAGGAGGGGCCATGAACGGACCTAGCTCTAACTTCCTCCACTACTTCCACTTTCCCACCAATCCTCTCCAAACTCAACACCTCTGCTGGCAACTTCCGACAACCACCATCGCTGTCACCACCACGGCGGCTGTCGCCACCAAAATTACACTAAAGAATTTCATAACGATTCTTGAAAAAAGGTAAAATATATACTAAAATGTATAAAATATATATTAAAATGTATAAATTATGTAAATTTAAGTACAACCCAATTCAAGAAACACTAAAAAGATTGAATTTTGGTAAAAAAAATTGATGAACAAAAACAATAACAATAATCTTTATTTTATCCATTGACGCAAAATCGACCCCCACATCCCTTGATTTCATCAGTGAACATCAGAAACAACATTCAAAATAGTCCATCATCCATCACCGGAATTCACTGTTCCGGTGAACCATGTTGCAAGTTTTTCGATGATTTTTTTTCTTTATCAAATAAAAAATTAACTTGAGCAAATTCAACAATGGACTAAATACAAGTACATGATCACAAAAACACATTAATACACAAAATCTCAAATTCAAATTCATTCACATTAACCAAAACACAAAATCCTAAAACTCCCAAACCAAAACACAAAATCCCAAAACTCCCAAATTTTCAATCTTCTACTCAAAATGAAGATGAAGAAATAGAGTGTTGGGGGTGGGGGTGGGGGTTGGGACGGGGATGGGGAAGGGGAGTGATGAAGAAGATGAAAATGTCTTCACGAAGAAGACATGTCCTTTGATTTTCTTTTAATTTCAGCAATAAAGTGGTCCTTTTTAAATAATAATAGCAATAAAGTGGCCCTTTTAAAAAAAAATAAAAAATTCACTCGCCCTTTTTTGTTTTTTTAGCCACGTCAGCCATAGGGGTGAATTTAATTTACTTGAAAGTTGTTAAGGGAGGTAAATAAAAGAAAATTAAGTTTAAGTGCTAAAGTGAGTTTGGAGAATAAGTTCGGGGGAAGATGTCTTTTCTCTTTAATCATTAGTTAATTATATATGTATCATATAACCATCTAAGTTCATGCCGTATGTTATCTGCTTTTACCCAACAGACCTAAAGTATTGGGCTACCGAGCCCAAAAGCGTGCGTACTATCTAAACTTGTGAGTTGTCTTATAAGGCGCTTCACTCTCCTCTTCCATTCAATGTGTAATGATTAGCCTGAATTATCATGTGCGTCGCTTCTTTAAAAACTTGTCAACCTAGAAATCTGCCGCTCCTTCTCTTCTATCCGCTGCCCCGTCATGAGCGCCACATTTTTCTAATTAGTTCTTGGTTTTCATGTGCAGGTATGTATGTTGTGAATGGGGTATTGGTGTGGAAATTGCCAAGAATGTGAAGAGAGATGAAGTGGAAAAGATTGTAAGGGAAATGATGGATGGAGATAAAGGTCAGAAAGTGAAGAAAAAGGTAAGTGAATGGAAAATATTGGCAGAAGAGGCTACTGGAGCTAAGGGTTCATCAAGCTTGAATTTAGATAAATTAGTGAAAGATGTACTTCTATCCAATCATTTAGTTAATTAGCAAAACGCTGAAAATTATCAATTAAGATTGACTGCTCATTTAAGAAATCTAATTTCGATCATTTTTATTCTTCCTTGCTTCTCTTTTGAAAATCAGGAGAGATTGTATTGCATATAAAATCATTTCTTAATTAATAATTCGATCCTTCCTAGTACTTATTGAAGAACATTGTCCATCTTAAAAGTACATAGGGATTCAAGAACTTGCTAAAGAATCATATCAAGGATTCAAGTATTGAAGAGGTAACACAAAATATTATTTCTCACAAATTCCTGTTTTGCTTATCAGATTTACCAAGGGACGTCCCTAAGTAGTCAGGATTTACCTAAAGTTACTATCGATGCAAGCATGTTGGCAATCTGAGCCTCTGTAAATGTAATCAAGAGAATCTCCCAGTAAATATTGATGGACCCCCTCACAATAACATTCAGAAAAAAATGGACTATCTCAATAATACTAGTACTTTAAAAAAATCACATGATAATTATCAGCGACAAACTTCCCGAAAAAAGTTCTAAACACTGTTATTTCTAGACTTAATGTAACACCTTGCATTTCGGGCTAGAATATATACCGTCATTCCTACATGTGAATGTTCCAAAAGCCATAAATCCTATGCAAATTTAGTATGTAAATTAATTATGTAGTGTAGTAATCTAGTTGAGCATGAATTGAGATCTTAGAGGCCCCTTAACTCAAGACGAGTTGAAAGTCTTCCTATCGATTGAGTTTTTTGGTGAGTGTTTAAACTTGGGTCAACTTCAATCAATCATAACTTTGTGTATATAATGAATTAGAGGGCCTACTATATATCAAATGAAAGGTCTTTGAGTCCTCTTTCCAACGCCACTAGTTTCGCCTTAATACGATATCGGGATAAAAAGTTATGCCCGTTTTGCAGAGAGGTATCAATCTGCCGAGGGAGCGACGGCCGACCCGACGGACCGTCAAGCCCTCTGTCGCCCCTTAAACAGTGAGTTAAGTCACGGACATGACCTGACGGTCAAGGTGACGGTCCGTCAACCAAGTGGTCGGGCAAAATACGTAGTTTCGAAGGCATGATGCTGAAAAAGGGGTGTTTTGGTACTTTTCCTCTTTAGAAAACTTCTCCAATGAATTTAATTACTCTCTAAACACGTTATTAGTCTATTACCATCAGTCATACATCATCAAAACTCCCTCTTCACTCTCAAAACAGGATTAAACTAGGGTTTTCTTCAAGAACAATAAGTCAAGAAATCAAGTCTTAAGTCCAAGATCTCCAAGGAATAAATCAAAATTTGAGTCCTACTCTTCAAATTAAATAATCTAAGGTACGTGGGATTTTCCTAAACTACATGGGCTTGTTGAAAACACTTTGAATAAAATTTAAAGTTATAGAAATCATGAATTTTAAAGGGGTTTGGAGTTTATGTTTACAATTTCGCATTATGAATTTTTTAATGATATTATTATTTTGGTCTTGAGGTCTTTCCCCTAAATTTGATTTATAATCATGTATAATTATATATATGTATGCGTTTGAATGATGAATTGAGAGCATGATCTATTAGAAATCCCCTCTCTTATTTACAAGCTTCTTGTTTTCGTAAGTTATGATTTATTCAAAACGCATTGTTGGAAGCATGATATAAATATCTTGAGTGTTGTTTATGACTTGATTATGGTTTTAAATTGAAGAGGGGGTGTTTTACTTGGTGTAAAAGGTTAAAGACGTTTACTAAGAAGATTGCATGTTTTGTCACAAATTTCATGATCACCACATATTTGTTGAAATGCTGAACAGAGTGATCTTTACATAACTTGATAAATGTTTTGAAGTATGAGTCTTTTTGAATTGTTTGAGGTATGGTGGTCTAAACTTTATGTTTTAAAAGAGGAGACTGTGATATGATATTTTATGGCTCAGAAACATGACTTGCAAGTCTTGGTATGACAATACCAAAACAGATAATGCCATAACAGACTCAGAACAAAACATAAGTCAGATTTCATTCAGATTTTTCAGAAATTGATTTCAGACATATGCATGTTTAGAAAAGGTTAAAAATGGGCTTAAGAGATGTTAGGTGGTTACCCGAAGACGACACGAGTTCAGATAACTCATTGTCCAAAATTGTGTTTTGCGAATACGGATTATTATTTCCCCAAGAGGGATTATACGCTGGCCTAGTGCCCTGTGGCGTATCAGAATCAGAAACTCCAACTTTTGTGGCAAACTTGGGTTGGGGGCTTACCCGCCGAGTTAATGACGGATTTCATATAGCCCGTGGAATATCAGACTTGTAGGGTGTACCACCTAACTCAAAACTAAGACAAAGATGTTGTGTTGATTCTCAAAACTGTTCCTAAAGATCTATTTACTATGCCCATGGATTTTCAAACAGTTTATACTTATGTGTTTTGTTTCATGAAATACTCTCACTTACTTTATGTATTAGCATTTTATTTTTGGATAGTCCTGCGTACCAGTACATATGTATTGACCCCCTATATCTCAAGATCTAAGGCACAGTCCCGCGGTCGCATCCAATAGTAGATCCGTGTGTGTCATAAGTTGCAGTTGGTGAGCCTTCTCTATTCCGAAAGGCCTAATTCTCAAATTTCATTGCTTCTTTCTTTTATGGTCTACTGGGGGCCTTGTCCCAGTTATGTTTCAGATTTATGATGGATATTGTAATTTTACAGATTTCACAGACGGATGTCACATGTTTAGAATATTCAGAATTTCCTTTTAAATTGTTCAAGTTATGAAATTGACCATGGTTCCGTCATGTGTTGTTTCCATAAATTTTCTTATATTATATGGATATTGTGCGTGATTACCAGATTTAGAAGAGCGCCCGGGCCTTTATGGTTTGGGATGCTTGTTACGGCTAGGGCCCCGGCTCGGATCGTGACATTTAACTGATTTTTGTTTAATTCCATATCATTCAATCCTATTGAACACATGTAACTGTACCAAATGTTTTATGGAAACTCGACTTGTCAACTGAGAGAGCCAACTAGAAACGTGGCACATATAGCTTTCACCAATTCTCATTTAATTTATTAGTCAGTCACATTGGTGTTGTTGGGTTCATAGTAATGAAAGGGTGTGAATGAAAAAATGGAGAGTAAAACGGTGGAGGAAAAGAGACACTAAAAATGGAAAGTGTACTCCCAAAATGGCAAGTTTACTCTTTCTTCCACATTGGTGAAAGAAGAGAACTTGAGAGTGTTTATAATGAGAAACACTTACTCCACATGGCAAGTGAGGCAAGAAATAAATGATGCCTCGCGCCGTCGTCGTCGTCGCTCGCTCGACTTCGGATTTGGATTTGGATTTGAATTTGTCAAATGATCAATCGATGAGATCTATCTTTTTGGATAAAATTTATTTGAATTCCGAAGAATGCAAAGGAAAAATGCAGTAAAATTTTTCTGCACTATTTTGGCTTTCAGATTGTTGCTTCTGTTACAGAAGATTGCACAGTTTCAGAAAGAAGTTGCAACTCTTCAACGAAAATACACACTGTTTCAGTGAATCAGTGTACTGTTTCAGAAAAATACTGCATTGTTTTAAGTGAATAGACATGCATTTTCAGGAAGAGTCACACACCTCTATTATGAACCAATGCCACCTTTTCAAAGGGGCATCTAGTGTCTATATAAACCTGGTTTCATCCACAGGTTTATGACATAGAAAATACAGAAATTTTTAGATTACAAAACATTCTTCTTGTCTTAAAAATACTCTAAGTGTGATCATTCAAACCGTGAGTGTGTTCGAAGAATCCGCCTATTTGAGGTACCGCTATAGTCGGATTGAAGGCCATTTTATACTGGGAGGAAGATTCCATAACCTTGGGTACAGTGAGGGAAATTATTTCTTAAGAAAATTCCGTGAATTCGGACGACTTGGCCTTAAATATTTTTGTTTCATCTTTATTTTCTGAAAGATAAATACACCTCTTGGAAAGGTCCTTTTGATCTTGTGTTGAGAGTATTAAAGCTTCATTGTGTTCTTGTTTATACTTGAACACGAGTTGAAGTTGTTGTTCTGTTATACTGATTCTACGTACCCGTATTGTGGAAAATAACAATCTTAAGGAATAACTTTATAGAATCTGTATTGCTTTTTTTGGAGATTAAAGCTTAGGCTTTCTACTCCGCTTGAATTTAACTAGTGGTTAGAAGACATAAAATCTTCATCACAAGTTAAGGTTCACTCGGTTGACGATTCGAAGTAATAAAAACTTCATCGTTAACTAGAAACAGGAAGAAGAGTTTCAAGTTAACTTTATAAATAGTATTCTGAAAAATACTAAGTTTTTTGTATTGTGATGACAGGAAAAATGACAACTGAAAGTCAAATGATGGATGCGACAACGTCTATGGGGGCAAATAATATTGCCACATCAAGTCGCACAAATGCTCCTCCAACGATGGCACCAGCGAAGAAGCCCAGAAAATTTTCTGGCACCGACTTCAAGCGGTGGCAACAAAAGATGTTCTTTTACCTCACCACTTTATGTCTACAATGGTTCACTAGCGAAGATGGTCCCGAGGTGCCCGAGGAAACCTCGGACAAGGACCGCTTCGTTATTGTAGAAGCTTGGAAACATTCGGATTTTCTTTGCAGGAACTATATTCTGAGTGGTCTCCAAGATGACCTCTATAATGTCCATACTGGAACCAAGACATCAAAAGAACTGTGGGGGGCACTTGAACGGAAATATAAAACGGAAGATGCGCGAATTAAGAAATTTCTTGTTGCACGGTTCCTCGACTTCAAAATGATTGACAGCAAATCTGTTGTCTCTCAAGTACAGGAGTTGCAAGTCATCATACATGATCTCCTCTAGAAGGTATATTTTTGAAAAATACCTTAGTTGAACAAATGAAAAATGTTCTTAATACTCATAAAAACTGTTTTGTAGGTTTAATTATGAATGATGCTTTCCAAGTAGCAGCGATAGTTGAGAAGCTACCACCTTTGTGGAAAGACTTCAAAAACTACTTAAAGCATAAACGCAAGGATATGACCGTTGAAGATCTTATCGTTCGACTTCGTATTGAAGAAGACAATAAAGCTGCCGAAAGAAGGTCAAAGGGAAATTTACAATGAATGGAGCCCATATAGTAGAAGATGACCAAGATAACTCAAAGAAAAGGAAGAAAGTTGAACATGGAAGAGAAAGTTGAACATGGAAGCAATCAACCCAAGAAAAAGTTCAAGGAAAAATGCTTCAATTATGGCAAAATTGGCCACAAGTCCACAGATTGTCGAGCCCCGAAGAAAGGCAAGAGAAAGGACCAAGTGAACATGATTGAGTCCAACAAAGAATATGATGATTTGTGTGTTATGTTCATGGAATGCAACTTGGTGGGGAATCCACGCGAATGGTGGATGGATTCTGGTGCCACACGCCATGTTTGCGCAAACAAAGAGTTTTTCTCGTCATTTGCTTCGGTTCAAGCAGAAGAAATGCTTTACATGGCCAACTCCGCTACTGCTAAGGTGGAGGGAACAGGAAAAATTTGCCTAAAGATGACTTCCGGCAAGGTCTTGACACTGAACAATGTGCTATATATTACAGAGTTACGTAGGAACTTAATTTCTATTTCACTCCTAGATAAGAACGAATTCAAATGTGTAACCGTTTCTGAGAAAATTGTAGTTAGCAAAGGAGAAATGTAGTAGGAAAAGGCTATCTCACGGAGGGTCTTTATAAGATGAATGTAATGACTGTTGAAATGAATAAAAGTTCGAATTCGTCTTATTTGCTTGAGTCTTATGATTTATAGCATGAACGTTTAGGCCATGTTAATTACAAAACATTACAAAAACTGATTAACTTAGAAGTTTTGCCAAACTTTGAGTTCAATAAATCAAAGTGTCAAACGTGTGTGGAATCGAAGTATGCAAAGCATCCTTATAAGTCCGTTGAAAGGAATTTCAATTCCTTAGACTTAATACACACTGACATTTGTGATATAAAGTCAACACCATCTCGTGGTGGAAAAAAGTATTTCATAACTTTTATTGACGATTGGACTAGATATTGTTATGTCTACTTGCTAAATAGTAAGGATGAAGCAATAGATGGGTTTAGGCAATATAAAACTGAAGTTGAAAATCAATTAGACAAAAAGATCAAAATGATAAGAAGTGATAGGGGCGGAGAATATGAATCTCCCTTTGCGCCAATATGTGTAGAGAATGGAATAATCCATCAAACTACGGCCCTGTATTCACCTCAATCTAATGAAATTGCGAAAAGGAAAAACTGAACTTTGAAGGAAATGATGAATGCCTTATAAGTTCTGGTTTACCACAAAATTTATGGAGGAAGGCTATCTTTATGGCCAATCGTATACTCAACAGAGTGTCCCATAGTAAGACACAATCAATTCCTTACGAAAAATGGAAAGGAAGGAAACCTAACTTGAAATATTTCAAAGTGTGGGGGTGTCTAGCAAAGGTACAAGTTCCTATACCTAAAAGGGTTAAGATAGGACCTAAAATGGTGGACTGCGTGTTCATAGGATATGCTAAAAGTAGTAAAGCATGTCGATTTTTGGTTCATAAATCCGAATATTAGTGAAAATACGGTAATTGAATCAGACAATGCTGAATTCTTTGAAAACATTTACCCGTAGAAAATTAGACATGAACAGTTTAGCGGAGGATCTAAACGACCTCGAGATGAACCAAGTGAGAATGTACATAATGAAGAAAATCCAAGACGCAGTACATGTCAAAGAACGTTAACTTCATTTGGATCGAATTTTGTAACATTTCTCTTAGAAAATAAGCCTTAAACATCTAAAGAAGTGATGTCTTCGTCAGACTCATCCTTTTGGAAAGAGGCAGTCAATAGTGAGATAGATTCAATCTTAAGCAACCATACATGGGAATTGGTTGACCTTCCTCCCGAAAATAAACCTTTAGGTTCTAAATGGATCTTCAAAAGAAAAATGAAGGCGAATGGTACTATTGACAAATACAAGGCAATACTTGTAGTAAAATGCTTCAAACAGAAGGAAGGCCTTGATTACTTTGATACATACTCGCCAGTAACAATGATAACCTCGATTCGAATGTTAATTGCCTTGGCGGCGGTATATGATCTTCAAATCCATCAAATGGATGTGAAAACCACATTCCTAAATGGAGATTTGGAAGAAGAAATTTACATGGAACAACCTGAGAGTTTTGTAGTTCCAGGAAAGGAAAACAAGGTGTGTAAACTCACCAAGTCATTATATGGACTAAAGCAAGCACCAAAACAATGGCATGCGAAGTTTGACCAAACCATGTTGGCAAACGGATTCAAGTAAATGAATGTGATAAATGTGTTTATATTAAAGACACTCTAAATCACCAAGTCATTATATGTTTATATGTGGATGATATGTTGATCATCAGTAGAGACATTTCTGACATAAATGCAACAAAACGAATGTTCGAGAGCAAGTTAAATATGAAGGACCTTGGAGTTGCAGATGTGATCTTAGGTATAAGAATCCATCGAACTCCACAAGGGTTGGCATTGTCATAATCTCATTATATCAAAAAGGTACTTGACAAGTTCAAGTATATGGAATTCGGTATTGCCAAGACTCCATTGGATGCGAGCTTTGCACTTCGAAAGAATGAAGGTGAAAGTGACTCGCAATTGGAGTACACAAGAGTATTGGGATATTTAATGTATATAATGAACTGTACACGACCAGATATAGCATGCGCTATCAGTAAATTGAGTTGGTACATGAGTAATCCTAACAAAACTCACTGGATGGCAATGAAAAGAGTTTTGAGGTATCTTAAATACACTCAAAATTATGCTTTGCATTATAATAAATATCCTGCGGTACTTGAAGGATATAGTGATGCAAATTGGATCACCGGATCGAAGAAGTAAAATCCACAAGTGGATATGTATTTATTATCGGTGGAGGATCACTTTCTTGAAAATCATCCAAACAGACTTGTATCGATCGCTCTATAATGGAATCTGAATTTATCGCATTAGATAGAGCCGGTGAAGAAGCAGAATGGCTCCAAAATTTCTTGGAAGATATTCTGTATTGGCCGAAGCCAGTGGTACCAGTATGTATACACTGTGATTGCCAAGCAGCAATAGGTAGGGCAGGGAGCATGATGTATAACGACAAATCTCGTCATATAAGACGAAGACATGATACCGTTAGAGAACTTCTCTCTAGTAGAATTATCACTGTAGACTATGTAAAGTCGAAGGATAATGTGTCGGATCCACTTACAAAAGGCCTATCTAGAGAAGGAGTAGAAAGGACATCCAAGAGAATGGGTTTAAGGCCTAGGATAAGTCAGCATGGCGGTAACTCTACCTAGCAGACTGGAGATCCCAAGAGCTAGGTTCAAGGAGATCAAACAAAGTTGTGTCTGACAGGTTCAACATTGTCAATTACCCAACCCATTCTCATGATGTAGACAATGTATAGTAAACAAGGATAAGACTTAAGGTGAAAAGTCTTTTAATGATTACCTAAATTTGGTAGATTTGACCAAATAGTTTAATCTATAGGATTGAACGTTTAGAAATTACCTATGTGTGGGCGAAGTGGAAGCCGCTTCAAAGAGAATGTTAGTAAAGACCTATTCTCTAAGTTCTCATTAAAACCGGGACGTGTTCATGGCTGAAAAGAACAAAATCGTAAGAGCCATAAACGGTAAAAGCCTGGTTGTGTGACATATGTTGTCTAGGTGTACATTAAAGCTTGACGGTTCAAATATATCAAATCTACCGATTGATCGAGTGCATCCGATGCATGTTCATTACGGAAAGTTCAAAGGGAAACCCACTTATCCAGATGCAATCAGTCTTTACTTGATGATCACATACTTGTCCGTAAAAGTTTTACGAAAAATAGTCATTCCCCATTCATGTGGGGGATTGTTGGGTTCATAGTAATGAAAGGCTGTGAATGGAAAAATGGAGAGTAAAAAGGTGGAGGAAAGGAGACACTAAAATGGAAAGTGTACTCCCAAAATGGCAAGTTTACTCTTTCTCCCACACTGGTGGAAGAAGAGAACTTGAGAGTGTTTATAATGAGAAACACTTACTCCATATGGCAAGTGAGGCAAGAAATAAATGATGCCTCGCGCCGTCGTCATCGTCGCTCGCTCGGTTCAGCTTCGGCTTCGGATTTGGATTTGAATCGATCGATGAGATCTATATTTTTGGACAAAATTTATTGTTTCAGATTGTTAGTTGCAACTCTTCAACGAAAATACACAACCAGTGCACTGTTTCAGAATACTGCATTGTTTTAAGTGAATAGACATGCATTTTCAGGAAGAGTCACACACCTCTATTATGAACCAATGCCACCTTTTCAAAGGGGCATCTAGTGGCTATATAAACCTGGTTTCATCCACAGGTTTATGACATAGAAAATACAGAAATTTTCAGATTACAAAACATTCTTCTTATCTTAAAAATACTCTACGTGTGATCATTCAAACAGTGAGTGTGTTCGAAGAATCCGCCTATTTGAGGTACCGCTATAGTCGGATTGAAGGCCATTTTATCCTGGGAGGAAGATTCTATAACCTCGGATACAGTGAGGGGAATTATTCCTTAAGGAAAGTCCGTGAATTCGGACGACTTGGCCTTAAACATTTTTGTTTCATCTTTATTTTCTGAAAGATAAATACACCTCTTGGAAAGGTCCTTCTGATCTTGTGTTGAGGGTATTTAAAACTTCATTGTGTTCTTGTTCATACTTAAACACGAGTTGAAGTTATTGTTCTGTTATACAGATTCTACGTACCCGTATTATGGAAAATAACAAGTGTAACATCACAATCGCATCATAGTTAATTTTATGCATGCCTAACTTGCTCAAAGACAAATATTAGTCAGTCACATTAGTGTAATAACTCGATATAAATAAGTACAAATATTACGTGCTAAAAGTTACTAAGTTAGAAACCACTTAAATAGCAAAACCTGATCTAGACAAGTGCAATAAGAAGAGTAAGTCTAATTTCTCATTTATATATGTGTTTGATATAGCAATATATATATATATATATATATATATATATATATTTGGATATATGCTTGGAAAATGAAAAACATTTATTGAAGATTGATAACCATATTGAGACATAGGACCATTTCCCTGCCTACACAAGTAGCTAAAAACAGTAGCAACTTTCCAGAGTTAATAATGCATAGGTCCATTAGTACATAGACAGATTGAGACATAGTTTATTATTTTGAACCCACAACCTATTTCGATCTGCTCAAATTTTAGACGAGTTGATCATTATTGACCCGTTTAATATACCTAAGTTTGATCAAATCCGACCATTTGACACCTCAGAGCTCGGAGCGAAAAGTACCTCATTAAACAATTTGTTCAAGTTGATACAAGAAGAACCTCCTGGATTAGCAGCCTTCTCAGCTTCCTCCTTCCAATTCATAGTTTTCAACTTCATCTTCTTTCCCTTTTCCACATCCATCAATTCCCTTACAAGAATCTCAACTTCACTTCTTTTAAGATCAATTATCTCCATTCCCATCTCCCACTCAATGCAACTGTACCTACAATTCGTCTGTTGCTCCGCGAAAAATGGCCAACAAATCACTGGCACGCCTGCACAAACACTTTCTAACATGGAATTCCATCCACTATGAGTCAAGAACCCTCCAATAGCGCGATGTTTCAGTACTTTCTCTTGAGGACACCAGCTGGCTATCATCCCTCTATCTTTAATTTCACTTAAAAAATCTTCAGGCAAATTTACAGCGTCCCCTGTAATTAAATCAGGCCTAATGATCCATAAAAATTGTTTCTTGCTATTAGCAAGTCCCCAGGCCATCTCAGTAAATTCGTCGTAATTCATCACAGTTATACTTCCAAAATTCACATAAACAACTGAGTTTGGTTCTTTTGTATCAAGCCATTCAACGCAGCTCAAATCTTCCTTCCACAAATTTGAACCAATTGACTTGACCTTTTCATCATCAATTGTGTTATTGAGCAAAAGTTGTAAAGGACCAATGGTATAAATGTTTGGATGTATGGTGAGAAGGGCATGCAAGACATCATGCTCAAATGCATCAAATGTGTTCAAGATTATAGCCGTGGCTTTAGAAATTCTTTCAGTTTCAGTTTCATTTAAGAAGAAATTAAGCATTATGTCATTGGGATCTGTTGTTCTGATGAAACTTGGGAAATCTTTTAGCCTCATGTCTCTCATTCCAGGGACCCAATCTACTGTTGTCTCCAAGTATCCGTTTGTAATATCACTTTCAACTGCGTAACGACAGAAAAGAGCGATGATTAAACAAAAATAGGAGTAAAAAATAAGTAGGTGTAGGATCAGAGATGGATTTAGAATTTGATTAGGGCTTTGAACTCGGAATTCTTTAGCAATCTATTCATTCAAAATAAAGCATCAAGGAATACATCACCTATCAAGCAGCCAATTTATTTTGTTTCTGGAAAACCATATGTTCCCTTTGCTAAACATTAATAAATGATTCAGATTTTTGAATATCCTCTTTTAGATATGCATGCAAAATCAGTGGTATTGAAATGTTCAATTTTTTTATTTTTTTTACTAAGTCTTTTCTGGATTTGTGGACCCCATATTGACTTGTTCTAATAATATAGTTCTCATATTGTCACGTTTACTGAGAGAAGCATAATTGACCACTTGCCACAAGCATTACATTTCAAAAATAATAATAACAATCATGATATAAGGTTTTTGTCTTCTTTGATGCATTCAATTCAGCACAGTTCTTTCGACCTATCATTTGTTCCATCATCTCCCATCAATAATATTGTTTGGACGTTATTAGTGGAATTATTTATGATTTAGTGATTAGGAACAGAAGGAAAAATAGTTTTACTTTTCATAGTCGAACAGAATTTGCT
Source organism: Capsicum annuum (assembly GCF_002878395.1). Classification (NCBI taxonomy): domain Eukaryota; kingdom Viridiplantae; phylum Streptophyta; class Magnoliopsida; order Solanales; family Solanaceae; genus Capsicum; species Capsicum annuum. Next base: position 161,872,588 of record NC_061118.1, read on the forward strand.
AACTACGTAATTTACTAATTACATAGTTGATTGTTCTGTATGAAAAAGAGTCCGCAAGCCTCCAACTTTCGCTTCTATAAGTCAATTCTAATTTTATGTGTATTATGTACGGTATTTTCGAGTTAGATATTTTTTAGTGTCCTAATTTTTAGTTCACAGAACATATATTTTTTTCAATTCGATTTGTTCTTGTGATTTTGACTTTGCGTGGAATATAAGAAATTAAAATAGACTTTTTAATTTTGTGGTTAATTTTCTATAATCTTATAAGCTTAATTAGCATGCTCCATGGAAAGTTAGAATTAAGGAATTGTTCAAAGAAAGAAAATTACATTCTTTTTTAAATTAAATAGACTAAAAATAAAAATATGCCAAACAAATTTTAATGGAGGGAGTACTAAATATATTCCCACTAGCATGTTTCAAAGTTGTTGGAAATTATTGAGACGGGACTAACTCATAAAAGGTATTAATTATAGTAGTTTGTTAACCAATTAGTTTGTCCTCCTTCTAGATCTTACTTATCCATGAGGATCACAACATGTATCGTGTGGTAGTTGCAGACTACATGATTAGCAAGATTCTAATTGACAGACGACTGTACATATATTTAGCTAGTATGTTCTTTCTTAAACTCCATTTAGAAAATGGTTTAAGCTATATTGATAGTGTACTAAACTTTGAACACTATAAGTATTACTCACTTAATGTTATATAGAAGCTAGTTACTATAAGTAGAACAATTTGTAGTTACCTTTGAGAGGGGTGTATCCTCTTTGAACAAGCTGACGATACTGCAAGTAACACATGAAACCACAAGCACTTGTAGTCCAAAACAACACATCAGGAATACCCAATTCCTCAGCAACTCTCAACGTGAAACTCATAATTCCATCAGACACGATACATGTCGCAGGAGGAACACCCTCCGTCGCATTAATCTTATTAATGAGGTTGCGAAATGGTACCAGACAATTCTTGGCTGTAGCTGCACATATTGATGGAACATGTTGTGTGGCATTTCGGTCTGAAGGAGGGAGGCCATCTGGTATAGTCTCGAATCGGAAATCGGGCAAACCATCGAGGGATTGTGGTCCATTGGACCGGAGAAGACGTTTGTGGTTGAATTCAGTGTTAACAAATGTTGTATAAAAGCCATTGTGGTGAACAAGTTTGGCTAGTTTGAGCATTGGACTTACGTGACCTTGTGCTGGAAAAGGTACACATACTACATGAGGCCTTTTGGTATTTGCAAAACTTGCCATTTTTTCTTTTGTTATGTTTAGTGATGTTAGATGGAGGCTGAGAAAGTTGTGGCCACTTTTTATAGCCACGTTATCAAGAAATTAGGGCTGAATTTGGCGTATCTTACTTATACGTAATTCACACCATTAAATAAAAACAATATCAAGAAAACACCTGGTTAGTAGAACATTAACATTCTAGGAAATGTAAAAAATATCTATGAGAAATTAATGAGATCTTTATTTGATTTGAAATGAACAAAATGACATTTTCATATTTATTAGTATGTGTTAAAATAGAGATTTTTTATGTGAAAATGAAGATATCTTGTTAAAAATCTAAAACTAAGTGTTTCCAACAAAATTTTCACAAATATGAAGAAATGTGATTTTTTATTAATAAACGATATGGATACAAATATGTTCTTCTCTTGATTTTCTCCGTAATTCGAGGGCCGTCAATAACATATTTTTTGAATGTAGGAATATTTGTATTTGCTATGGATTTCTTCTTATTTGACGACCGTTAGTGATGTATTTCTCGAACGTAGGAATATTTGAGTTTTGATCTCCATGAAAAAGAGGATTTGTGGATGTTCTTGATTTATTTGATTATCAAGAAAGAGGGTTTTGATCTCCATGAAAAAAAGAGAATTTGTGGATCCTCTTGATTTATTTGATTATCAAGAAAAGAGGGTTTTGATCCCCTTCCGATATTTCATGTGTTTATGGAATTACCTAGAGATATTCGAGATTTATGAATATATCATGAATTTTGTGGGATATTTGGGATCTTGGAGATGCTTGGTTTAGGGTAGAGTAGTAACCTCCAAGCCTTCGAAAATTCTAATAGAAATTAAATTCTTATTATAAAGTTCAGAAAATTTCGATGTCTACACTAAAAAAATTTGTAAGGGGATAGAAAACCATTTTTTCTGTTGTATACTAGTACTTTTCATTTCATTTTATATGACATCTCGGAATCCAAACTTATGTGAACTTTGACTAAAATTTTAAATGTATTTTTTCATCATTCGCAAGAGAGAAAAACGAAATATATATAATTTTCTTATATTTTTTGAAAATCCAAATATTAATTTAATTTAATTTAATTTAATTTTAAAAACTAATTAAACTAACTCCAAACAACAAAAAAAAAAAATACAACATAAATTGAGACGAAAAAAGCACTACTAAATTATAATTCCGTCGTGCCTACTCAGAAGCCTAATGTGTTTTTTCCCAATTTTAGGTCTGTTTGTCGAACTTTAAACTTCTCACTTAATTAGTCATGTTCGTTTAAACAACTCACTTAATGACTGTTTAAAATTTATAATTAGTTTGTTTTAAAAAAAAATGATACTTTTCTCTTTTCACTATTCTTTAAGTTCAACTTTCACGTGACATATTTAAAATTATAAATTTAAAATTCTTCTTTATTAATAATATTTGTAATCTAAAAAATAGGCAAGGAATAAATTGTATACAAGTTCATTTACTGAATATAAGATGAATCCTTTGAAATGATAGGACTCATAGTAAAACCTTTGTAGAAAAAGAAACTGATTTTGAGAGAATCGTAGTATGAATTTTTGTTCTTGCAAAGAAAAACTGTCTGAGGTTGTCCCACCTGATGTAAAATTATTACACATATTTTTATTTTTGACCTGTCATTCGAAATATGCTTGTTAGGTAAACATTTATTCAAATTGGGGTGTCTTAGCAGAAAAATAAAAAAGTGCAAACAAAATAAATTTCGATAATTTGAAGTTTAATTTTAGAAAATTACGACATTTTACATAATTATTGAAATTCTATTTTGAATCTGTCGAAATACATAATTAGTTCCCGATACATCCAACGAAGATACATTTATTCCTTTGTAAAGATACATAATTAGCTTCCGATATTCTTTATTTATTTTAGGTCCGTCGAAATACATAATACATTCAATGAAGATACATTTTTTTCCTTGTAAAGATACATAATTAGCTCCCGATACATAATTAATTTTCAACTTTTAAATATTAAAAAAATAGTGAAAAGACAATTTTGTCTAAAGAAAAGACTTCTAATGATGGGCACAATGTTCAAACAATATTTCTAAGGTGCTTCACACTTTTAATATATCATAGATTATTATTATATATTATATTATTATTATAATAGATTATAGATTCTAGATATAAATATAGATATAGATAGATTCAAAAAATTTCTTTATTAATAATATTTGTAATCTAAAGAATAGGCGAGGAATAAATTGTATACCAGATCATTTACTAAATATACGACGAATCCATTGAAATTTGCATGGGGACTTGCTAATAGCAAGAAGATTTTTTTCTGGGTAATTAGGTCTGATGCAGTTGTAATGTTACCAAGTGAATTAGTCCAAGAAACGAAAGAAAGAGGCTTTATTTCAAGATGGTGTTGCCAAGAACAAGTTTTCAAAAATGCATCAATAGGTGCGTTTTTGACTAACTGTGGACGGAATTCGGTCATGGAAAGCATAGGAAGTGTTGTACCGGATGATTTGTTGGCCATTTTTTGCTGATCAGCACATAAACTGCAGGTATGCAGTGTTGTCTTTTAATCATTAGTTAATTATATATGTATCATATAAGCATCTAAGTCCATGCCACATATTATCTGCTTTGAACCAACAGATCACCTTAAGGGTCTCTTGCGCTACCGAGCCAAAAAGTGAGCGTACCGTCTAAACTTGTGATATATCTTATAAGGCACTTCACTTTCCATTAGACTGAATTATCATGTGCGTCCCTTCTTCAAAAACTTACCAACCTTGAAGTCAGTCTGCCGCTCCTTCTCTTCGATCCGCGGCCCCTTCATGAGCTCCACATTTTTCTAATAGTTCTTGTCCCTTATTGGTCTGGTACATATTACTGGAAATAACAAAATTAACTAAGTAGGGTGGATTCAAAATAAAAGATTTCTTGATTATCATGTGCAGGTCTGTATGTTAGGAATTAATGGGGGGTATTGGTGTGGAAATAATTGCCAAGAATGTGAAGAGAGATCGAAGTGGAAAAGATTGTAAGGGAAATGATGGATGAAGGAGATAAAGGTCAGAAAGTGAAGAAAAAGGTAAGTGAACGGAAAGTATAGGCAGAAGAGGCTACTGGAGTTAAGGGTTTGTAGACACCTAAAATTTATTGGGTTAAATTCATATAAAATTTGGATTTGATTTATATTTTACTGGGCCTAAAATTAGTTTGGGCTATAAAAAACGATAAGTCCATTTAATTCCTCATCAAGGACTTCAAAGTTCATTACACTTGGAAGCCCAAACTCATCAAGTGACGTGGCATCCCAGTCAAATCCAAGACCAATGAGATGCCGCCACATGTACAAATATGTGGAAATCTCATTCAAATCCAAGAACTAGTCAAAAATTGTCAAGTGTCAAAATGACATGTTTCGGCCAACCACTAGCAACCATGCCTACCCCCTACAACTATAAATAGGGGGTAACCTGACATGCTAAAGAGGGGATTCTGCAAGCATTGGAGGAAGCTTCTGGAGGAAGCTTCTGCATTGACTATACAGAGCTTCTGCATTGACTACACAGCTCTGCAAGCATTGGAGGAAGCCTCTGTATTGACTACACAGCTCTTCAACGAATCGACTAACGGAGTTCTGTCCGGAGGTCAACTCCACAAGACGAAGTGCTTTCAAACGAATCGACTAACGGAGTTCTGCCCGGAGGTCAACTCGACAAGACGAGTCAACTCGACAAGACGAAGTGCTGTCAAACAATTCCTGGAGATCCAAACAAATTTCTGGGACGCTCAAATCATCTGGAAGTTCGAGAATTACGCTGCAAAGGCCCTCAAATCACGGAAAAACCTTAGGACAGAAGAATCGAGAGAATAACGAAATTGTACCTGCAAAATTACCTTAAATAAAATTATTCTTTTTATTTATTTTATTTTTTATTTGCAGTTAATTTTTAGCATTAACGAAAATTTGTTCACAATTTGTTGTGAACAGGGTTCTTCAAGCATGAATTTGGATAAATTAGTGAAAGATGTACTTCTATCCAATCATTTAGTTAATTAGTAAAACTCTTAAAAGATAAAAGAGGCAAAGTGAAAAATATCAATTAGGATTAACTGCTCATTTAAGAAATCTGATTTCTATCATTTTTATCATTCTCCCTTGCTTCTCTTTTGAAAATCAAGAGACTATATTATATATATCATTTCTTAATTAATAATTTGATTTCTAGTACGGATTGAAGAATATTGTCCATCTTAAAAAGTACACTTGATAAGAATCGTAGGGATTCTAGAACTTGCTAAAGAATCATATCAAGGATTCAAGTATTGAAGAGGTAACACAATATATTATTTCTTACAAAATTTCTATTTTACCTATCAGATTTATCGAGGGGCGTCCCTCAGTACTCAGGATTTACCTAAGGTTACTATCTATACAAGCATGTACGCAATCTGAGCCTCAGTAAACGTAATCAAGGGAATTTGTGAAATGAAAAACATTTATTAAAGATTGATAACCATATTGGTGTTGGGTTTAATTGGACGCGTGAATGAAAAATGGAGCGAATTATTGGAGGAAAAGTGAACTCTCACTTAAAAGGAAAGTGTACTCACTTAAAGAAAAGTCTACTTCTTCCACATTGGTGGGAGAAAGCAACTTTCTTGTTTTTTTATTAAGAAACATACCTATAAGTAAATAGTGAGGCAAGAATCAAGATATGAAAAAATAACATTTTTGACAATTTATTTGAAAATTGAAAAAACAAGTGATATATTTTGATCCAAAAATCCAACAAAATTTTCTCCATGAATGTCATGCAAATACATGTAGAAACGCAACTCGAAAGGGATGCAACCTGGGTAATTGTTCTGTCGGAAATGACTGTTCAGAAAAGACATACTATTTCAGAAGGAACAGACATGACTGTTCCAAAATGATACACTTTTCCATAAACCACTGCTTCCTTTCCAAAGGGATATTTGATGGCTATAAATACCTGAACTTTTTCTCAGGTATAGATATAATTTTAATTAAGTGCTGAAAAACATTCTTCTTCTTTCAAAACTCTTTGTGATCATCGGCCGTTAAGTGTGTTCGAGAAATTTGAAAGTTTGAGGTACCACTACCTTCAGATTGTGAGTCATTTTATCCTGGAAGGAAAAAATTCTGCAACTCAGATATTTGAGGAGAATTATTTCCTTAAGAATACTCCGTAAAATCGGAGGACTTAGTTTTATTTCTACTTCATCTTATTTCTTTAAAAAGAGTTGATAAACATACTTCTTTGATAATTCATTTTTATTATTCATTTTGAACTTGTGTTGAAGGTGTTAAAAACGTCATAGTTGTTCTTGAAACAGTCTTGAACATAGATTGAAGTGTATTGTATAAATATACTAATTGTGTACCCGAAACAACAATTGGGACATAGGACCATTTCCCTAACTACACAAGTAGCTAAAAACAGTAGCAACTTTCCAGAGTTAATATTGCATATGTCCATTAGTACATAGACAGATTGAGACATAATTTATTATTTTGAACCCACAACCTATTTCGATCTGCTCAAATTTTAGACGAGTTGATCATTATTAACCCGTTTAATATACCTAAGTTTGATCAAACCCGACCATTTGACACCTCAGAGCTCGGAGCGAAAAGTACCTCATTAAACAATTTGTTCAAGTTGATACAAGAAGAACCTCCTGGATTAGCAGCCTTCTCTGCTTCGTCCTTCCAATTCATAGCTTTCAACTTCATCTTCTTTCCTTTTTCCCCATCCATCAATTCCCTTACAAGAATCTCAACTTCACTTCTCTTGAGGTCAATTATTTCCATTCCCATCCCCCATTCAATGCAACTGTACCTACAATTCGTCTGTTGCTCAGCAAAAAATGGCCAACAAATCACTGGCACGCCTGCACAAACACTTTCTAACACGGAATTCCATCCATTGTGAGTCAAGAACCCTCCAATAGCGCGATGTTTCAATACTTTCTCTTGAGGACACCAGCTGGCTATCATCCCTCTATCTTTAATTTCACTTAAAAAATCTTCAGGCAAATTTACAACGTCGTCCCCTGTAATTAAATCAGGCCTAATGATCCATAAAAATTGTTTCTTGCTATTAGCAAGTCCCCATGCCATCTCAGTAAATTCGTCGTAATTCATCACAGTTACACTTCCAAAATTCACATAAACAACTGAGTTTCGTTCTTTTTTATCAAGCCACTCAATGCAGCTCAAATCTTCTTTCCATAAATTTGAACCAATTGATTTGACCTTTTCATCAACAATTGTGTCATTGAGCAAAAGTTGTAAAGGACCAATGGTATAAATGTTTGGATGTATGGTGAGAAGGGCATGCAAGACATCATGCTCAAATGCATCAAATGTGTTCAAGATTATAGCTGTGGCTTTAGAAATCCTTTCAGTTTCAGTTTCATTTAAGAAGAAATTAAGCATTATGTCATTGGGATCTGTTGTTCTGATGAAACTTGGGAAATCTTTTAGCCTCATATCTCTCATTCCAGGGACCCAATCTACTGTTGTCTCCAAGTATCCGTTTGTAATATCATTTTCATCTGCATAACGACAGAAACGAGCGATGATTAAAAAAAAATAGGAGTAAAAAATACGCATTAAAATTTGATTATGGATTTGAACTCGGAATCCTTTAGCAATCTATTCAATTTATTTGATTCGAAATAAAGCATCAAGCAATATATCAATCACCCAATTCTCAATAAAAATATTATTTACTTTGTGCCTGGAAAACCATATGTTCCCTTTGCTAAACATTAATAAATGATTCAGATTTTTAAATATCCTCTTTTAGATATGCATGAAAAATCATACTGGTATTAAAATATTCATTTTTTTTTTTCAAAAAAAAAAAAAAGGGACTTTTTTGATTTATGGACCCCATATTGACTTGTTCTAATAATGTAGTTCTCATATAGAAAGGGTTTTCCTAAATTATGTCATATTTTCTAACAGAAGCATGATTGTAATTGACCACTTGCCAGAAGAGTGCGTTTCAAAAATAATAATAATAACAATCATGATCTAAGTTTTTTATCTTCTTTGATGCATTCAATTCAGCACAGTTCTTTCGACTCATCTTTTCTTCCCTCATGTCCCATCAATAATATTGTTTGGGCGTTATTAGTGGAATTATTTAAGATTTTCTGATTAGGAACAGACGGAAAAATAATTTTACTTTTCATAGTCGTATAGAATTTGCTAACTACTTAATTGACTAACTACATTGTTGATTGTTCTGTATGAAAAAAGAGTCTCCAAGCCTCCAACTTAATTGACAATTCAAAATTTATGTATATCACGTACGTTGATTAGCGCCCGTGCTTTCCATTCACAAAACATATACTTTCTCCAATTCAATTTATTTGCATTATTTTGACTTTGCGGGGACATAGGAAAATTTAAAAAAAAAAAATTTTAATCTCATGATTTTAAATATAAAGATAAGTAAAATATATAAAAATGTTCTTTAATCAAATAATCTTAATTAGCATGGTAGGTGAAAAGTTAGAATTAAAGAGTTGTCCAACAAGAAAAAAATGCATTCTTTTTAAAATTAAACAGACTAAAAATAAAATTTTGACAAACAAATTTTAATGGGGGAGTGCTAAATATATTCCGGATCCTGCCACAACCATGTTTCAAAGTTGTTGGAAATTATTGAGTCGGTCCACTCATAAGAGGTGTTAATTATAGTAGTAGTTTGTTAACCAGTTAGTTTGTCCTCCTTCTAGATCTTACAACATGTATCCTGATCCTCCTCCTTCGAACAAACTCTCTCTTTTTACCTATAATAATAATGGCATAACCTATTTAAGACGTAAATTCTAATTGACAGACGACAGTACATATATTTAGCTAGTATATTCTTTCTTAGACTCCATTTAGAAAATGGTTTAAGCTATATTGGCAGAGTAGTAAACTTTGTACACTATAAGTATTAACTTAGTGTTATATAGAAGCTAGATACTTACATGTAATTACTTTTTACGTTCCGTACATAGAACTTGAACTCAAAACAAATCACATGCATGGAGGTAGATAAAAATTTGTAGTTACCTTTGAGAGGGGTGTATCCTCTTTGAACAAGCTGACGATACTGCAAGTAACACATGAAACCACAAGCACTTGTAGTCCAAAACAACACATCAGGAATACCCAACTCCTCAGCAACTCTCAACGTAAAACTCATAACTCCATCAGACACGATACATGTCACTGGAGGAACACCCTCCGTCGCGTTTACCTTATTAATGAGATTTCGAAATGGTGCCAGACAATTCTTGGCTGTAGCTGCACATATTGATGGAGGATCTTGTGTGGCATTGCGGTCTGAAGGAGGGAGGCCATCCGGTATAGTCTCGAACCGGAAATCGGGCAAACCATCGAGGGATTGTGGTCCATTGGACCGGAGAAGACGTTTGTGGTTGAATTCAGTGTTAACAAATGTTGTATAAAAGCCATTGTGGTGAACAAGTTTGGCTAGTTTGAGCATTGGACTTATGTGACCTTGTGCTGGAAAAGGTACACATACTACATGAGGCCTTTTGGTATTTGCAAAACTTGCCATTTTTCTTTTGTTATGTTTAGTGATGTTAGATGGAGGCTGAGAAAGTTGTGGCCACTTTTTATAGCCACGTTATCAAGAAATTAGCGTTGAATTTGGAGTATCTTACTTATACGTATTCACACGATTAAATAAAAACAATATCAAGAAAACAACTGGTAAGTAGAATATTCAACATTCTAGGAAATGTAAAAAAATTGTACTATCTAAGAGAATGGAATCTTTTGATTTGAAATGAAGAAAGTGACATTTCATAATCCATATCTATTAGTATGTGTTAAAATAGAGATCTTGTATGTGAAAATGAAGATATCATGTAAACAAAAAGAAATTGTTAAGGGATGGAAAAATATACTAGTACTTCATTCATTTCAATTTGTAAAGGGGTGGAAAAATATACTAGTACTTCATTCATTTCAATTTATATGATGTTTCGGATTTCAAACCTATCTGAATTTTGATTAATATTTTAAATTTATTTTTTCATGATTGGCAAGAGAGAAAAAATAAATAAATAAATAAATAAATATATATATATATATATATATACTTTTCTTATATTTTTTGAAAAGTCCAAAATTAATTAAATCAACTCTTAATTAAAAAAATACGATATAAATTGAGACGAATAGTGTACTTCTTAAGTTATACTTCCATCCTGCCTACTCAGAAGCCTAATATGCTTGTTCCCAACTTTAGTTTTGTTTGCCGAAAAGAGTACTACTTCTTAAGTTATACTTTCGTCCTGTCTCCTCAGAAGCCTATAATTTAATTTAATATGTTTGTTCGTTTAAGCAACTCACTTAATGGGTGTTTTAAATTTATAATTAATTCGTTTAAAAGGAATGATATTTTTCTCTTTTCGCAATTCTTTAATTCCAACTCTCGGTATTTGTAATCTAAAAAAAATAGACAAGGAATAAATTGCATACAAGTTCATTTACTGAATATAAGATTAATCCTTTGAAATGATAGGAGTGGTGGTAAAACCTTTGTAGAAAAAGAAATTGATTTTGAGAGAATCGTAGTACTACATGAATTATTATTCTTGCAAAGAAAAGCTCTGTCTGAAGTTCACACATGATGTAAAATTATTAAACATATTTTTATTTTTGACTTGTCATTCGAAAAATGCCTGACAATAGGTAAAAACGATATGTCAATATATATTATTTTTTTAATCTTAATTTATGTAACATAAATATAATTTTGATAATTAATTATTAAAATAATTTTAATTATCAATTATTGTGATTTACAATACTATTTTTTCTATTTCAATTTAAATGACACTGATATAATTTCAAAAGTTAACTTATGTGACAGTAATATAATTTCAATAGTCATTCAAATGTTTTATGTTGACATATCGTTTTGTGTCTATTTTATGAAATATTATTAATTTTATAATACGATCATAGTAATTAATTAGGGGCGATATAGTAAAATCACGATTGAAGCAGCGAAGAACTCATGTCTTAAATGACTTATAATAAATAATTAGAAGTGATATAATAAAATTACTATAAAAAATACTTGTGAAAAAAGCATAAATAGGCATCATATAAGACATCAACTTAATTTAAAAATCAAAAGTTAATTTATTATTTTTGTTAATTTTATATTTTTTATTAAATATTATAATTTTTTAATACATAAATAACCTATAGTAATTAATTTGGAGTAATATAGTAAAATTACGATTGAAGCAGCTGAAGCAGGTAATACAAGTAGGTATGTCAATTATTTTATATTTTTATTTAATATTATAATTTTTTTAATACTTAAATAACTTATAGTAATTAATTAGGGGTAATATAGTAAAATTACTATTGAAGCAGCTGAAGCAAGCAGCATAAACAGGCATATCGAAGACTTGCTTGCTTATTGCCACTTATTATATATAGTAATTTATTCAAATTGGGGTGTCTTAACAGAAATAGAAGACTGCTGAAATGTCAAAATAAAAAAAGGCAAAGAACATAAATTCTGACAATTTGAAGGTTAATTATAAAAAATCACAATATCTTACACGACTATTGAAAATCTCGATTTTGAATCTGTCGAGATACATAATTAGCTTCCAATTCATTCAACGAAGATACATTTTTTCCTTGATAAAAATACATAATTAGTTCCCAAATACATTATTTTGATTTTAAGTCTATCGAGATACATAATAATACAATCAATGAAGATGCATTTTTTTCTTATAAAAATATATAATTAACTCTCGATACATTTTTCCAATTTTGGATCTATCAAGATACATAATTAACTCCCCGATATATCCAACGAAGATACATAATTAATTAAAATTTTTATAATTACTTTGTAAGAGTAAAAATTTACATAAATATGATAACTTAAGGTGCATGTTTATGTTATATTTTCAATAAAAAAAAAGGGGCAAGTTTAATGGACCGCTCGTGACTTTGGCAGAGGAAGAATGCAATGCTCCCAAAAAATGTGAAATTATTGTGAATTGGAACCTGCGATGTGGGGAAGATCTTTTGGATATTGTCTTTAGAGGGTATACAACTCACTACAAGTAAATTTGGAGCTTCAAAACTTTTTGCTAAATAATATAAGCATAGTATTTACCTACAATTATTTATATTGGTACTCTCCTGGATGAAAAGCTTTTATAACCACAACAATGTTATGACATGTTCGAGATTGAGATTTCAAAATATTTATAGCAACACAAATATTACGACATGTTTAAGATAACAAATTTTAAAAGTGTCTTTCTTTTGGTAAATTTTGCGTCAAGTCAAATTATGCCTTGAGATTGCAGGAAGGACTATGTCTTTCTTTAGGTCATTATAAAGATGCAAGTCACAGTATCAAGTCAACAAAATGGAAAAAAGGAGGGGTAGTAAAACGCTACTCCTATTTCTAACTGATCACTATACTCTTTATACATGTATAATTTCTTCTTTTCCTTATTGTATTTCCTTTTCTGAATTTTATTTGAATGAACTCTTGGCACATAATGTGTGGTCAGTTCATCTCATACCTTACAAACCAGCAAAAGGCCCGAAATGACAACCTTATAATTTGGTACCTAGTTGTTCTGTCCTGATGACTTAATGCGCAGGCGCAAATTGTTGATCAATCAGTCGTTGAGCCCCTTCAACAATCCTATTTATCACTTCACCTGCGGGTAGAATTTCCTTGATAAGACCAATGCTCTGACCAGCATACATCGCCATGCTTTCTATATCTCCAGTGGTTGTGGCATTTGGAACTGTACCAGCAAAGCGACGAACCTCTCTTTCCTGTCAAGTATAGGAATGGTTGTATCAAGTATCCAAAATGATAAGACGAGCAGGTATCAGTGTTGAACAGAAAACTAACAAGTTGAGAAAATCCTAAATCTTTTAGTACCCAAAACGAAATGGTTGGTCACGGATATGATAGAACAATTCTTTTGGGAGGAATGGCAATGGGATACTCACCCTGCCATGTATGATAGTGCGGCCAATGACAGGTTGATTTGATTCATTCTCGTGATTTGGGAGCTCCTTCCATTCCATGAAGAACGGGGTTGCCAGAACACGATGTGGTGCCCCTGGCCACCTAGCACGACCAAATATGTCTGTGTACTCTGTTTGATCAAATTCAATCAGCTTCCTCTTGTATGTTGGGTGAGCATAGCTCTCCTCGGTTGCAAGAAACCTTGCAAAAGGCATAAGAAGTTACAAACTTAGTGATGGTTTAGGCATACGCAAGGACATGAATAGTTTTTCTGTGAGAAAAGTTCCCACAATATTCCTTTCTAATGCGCTGAAACAACTATTATCATAGGTCATCGCAAACTGCAATCTAAAAATGAGACCTACTTACAAACAGCAAGTAATGAAACACCTTTCAAATGTAAGAAGTTAAAAGTTCCATACCTGGTACCTAATGAAACACCTTGTGCACCAAGGGCCAGAGCAGCAACATAACCTCGTTCATCCACTATTCCTCCAGCAGCAATTACTACAAGGTCACGACCACGAACAAGATCGACTACTCTAGGCAATAAGGTGATTAAGCCATCCTAAAAGAGAACCAACCAAGTAGGTGATATATTATTTGATAAGTAATTTTACAGTAGAAATGGTATCTGCACAAGGGACAATGGCAACTTCACCAGGAAAAAAGTATGTCAGACTTGTGGGGGGGGGGGGGGGGGGGGGGGGGGGGGGG
>NC_061118.1:161886766-161986018 GCF_002878395.1 Capsicum annuum
GAGCAGGACAGAGAGAGGAAGAGGGGGGGAGGGGGGGCGGGGGTAGGTTATAAAGAGGGGGGGGGGGGCTTGAGGTGAAATATTCTTAAGACAGAACTAACATTGTTATCTTGAAGAAAAAAAACTAATGCATATTATGAACGTGATCACCATTATACCTGGCCAATTACATGGCCTCCTGCTTCACGACCTTGGACAATAATTGCATCTACACCAGCATCAGCAGCTCTCTTTGCTTCTTCATAGCTGCCAATCTTAAAAAATAACACATGTGCTTTATAAGCTACATTTCAGGAAACAGTATATGAAGTTAAGGCATCTATTCTTTCACAAATGTACCGACTCTAACTCTTTAACGCAAAAAGTAGAAGCCACCTAACTGGCAGAGACATTAACAATCACGCTACTGGATAAAGGGGAAGCTAAGAACAGAATACCTCAAGGATATCACTAGACATACAACACAAGTCGGGATCGGCTGTATGAATCCTCAATGACAACATTCCTCCAGCATTCAAATTCATCTCAAAGCAACATAACATTAAATCATTGGATATAGGTTTTCAAAATATGTAATACCATTACACAAGTAATTAAGAAATCCTAAACCTTAAAATTAACATCATGTAATGCCACTAATTAATAATAGGGAGAGAGGCAAGTTTTGTTACTTTCAATGAGAAATTCTGCATTTCGAAAATTTGAAAAAAGTTGTGTTGAGAACTTACTTGGGGTACAACTTTGACCCCAGCTTTATGAGCTTCAAGAACCAACTCCTTTGAGCATTCACCCCAATATAGCTGCAGTACTGCAACCTTCTCATCCAGTATAGCTTTTACATTTTCCTTATGAGGAAATGCAAGAATAACACCTATCCCAAATGGTTTGTTAGTTAAGGTTCTTGTCTTCCTTATGAGCTCTCTCACATAATCAGGATCTTCCTGCCACACACAAAAAAATTACACTCTTACATTCCTCTGGACTTCCTGTCTTATCAAAGACTGATCAAAAGAAAAGATCAGACATAAAAATAGGTTCAGTGTACAACTTATTCAGTTTTGCCTATACTCCCTCCGATCATTTTTACTTGTCCACAATTTCAAAAATAGATTTTCCCATAATTTACCCTTTAACATTAATTACTTATTCTCCACATTGTTTTCCAAGGCCTAATACTAGACATCAATTAATATGACTATTGTTGTAACATGCTCATATTAATCATTGTTTCTTACATGGACAACTAAAAGTGAAAGGAGGAAATTATTCTTTCTCTTTCTTTAATTTTGGGAGCCCGTAAAACGGGATAAAAATTAAGCTCTCAACCTTTGTACACTGACAAGTTAAATGGGAATTTAGCTAGTAAGAAATATTAAAAAAATCTGAAATTTTGATGGTCTTGATATTTGAAAGTTTTCCTGCGACACCCTAGACACATCTCACATGGACAAATCACACAGAGATGCTCAATATATTAAAAGGAAAAAAGTTATAAATGCTAGGCAGGATCACTAGTAAGTTTGGGTCGTTGCACATACAAGATCACCTCAAAGATGCCAATTAATTTAGAAAAGACAATAAAATAAGTTAGATTAATAGCGTAGAGAAAAGGGAAGATACCCACCCAATCAGGGACTCTGAGAAAACCAAGAGCACCAGAATTAGCAACAGCAGCAACAAGATGTGGACTTGAGATATCAGGTCCCAGGGGTGCCTGCACTATCCCATACTCAAAACCCAATATTCCTTTCCAACCCATAGTCTTCTTTCTCGCCCAAAATAGGCACCAAAAATTGGACATTTTTATACTCCATACTACGACCATGATATGACAAATGGCATCTGCCTATTATCAAGTTTTTTTTTTTTTTTTTAATTAAAATACGGTAACAAGTTGTCTGCTAATGTGATTTTTGCGTAAGCCACTACGTCTATCTACAGCACAAGACAAGAAAAGTAGTAGTGGAAAATGTATTTGAGGTGGATTAGATTCATTCAAAGAAAACACACGTGTAACTTTGTGTTTGTTCTTAAATTCAATAGAGTAAAATCCAAACATATCCATAGATTATTTACTGCTCAACTCCTTTACAAAGAAAATATTTATAAGTCTTATAACATGCAGCTAATATAAAGTATATTTATTAATTTTAACTATGAATTAATTTTTGAAAAGAGGACTTCTTGAAATACACTTGATTTACTCAAAGGTCCGAACTATATCACAACATTAGTCGACGTAGGTGTCCATTATTACGTCCCTAGGATATTTGATAGAAAATGGGCCCTTTCATTTTGCCCCAATGAAATGGGCCTCCTTGGTCCATACAGTTGGGCCTTTATCCCTGCTTTTCTCCAAATACTAAAAATTTCTAATTTGGTCTATATGGATACATCACTTAATTTTACACGAACACATCACATTCTTCCGGATACATCACTTAATATTACACAGATACATCACATTCTTTCGGATACATCACTTAATTTTACACGGAATGAGATTTTAAGCAGAATCAGATTTTTATGTAATTGTTTAAAAGGAATGAGATTTTAAGTAGAGTGTCAAGACACATGAATGAAGCACTCAATTGGACATCAAGTTCATTGGGCTTTTCTTTGCACGATCATGAATTGGGCCTTCAATACTTAATGTAGCTGCTGACCCATACACAGCTAACAATTGGGCCGTAGCTCAGCATTGGGGTGATATTGCTGCAAATTCGGCGCACGAGTCCATTAGAACTTTTCTAATTTTCATATTTTAAGGTAGAGAAAGTTTAGATAAACAAATTAAATTCAAAGAAGAAACTATTCTGACACGACTTGTATGATTTTAATTGAAAATCTTTGAACTCTCTGAAGTATTCAAACATGATAAATTGTTAAGCATAGGTGTGAATCGTCATAGCTATTTAAGAAAAAACATAACGATAATAAAATTGTATTAGTATACCTAGAGAGGTCTAAAGAAAAAAAAATTGTAGAAGTGGTAGGTTAGGACTCAGTTAACGAATCTAATTAGCATTTTTCATCTCAACATAAAATGATTTTGTTAATCACATTGTAAGAAATTTTGTATATTAATCTCAATAGTATGTTTGAGTTGTGACCAAGCTAATTTTCTTCATATAATAGAATCACGAGTACTCAAGAATCTATATGGTTAAAAATATGTTTTTGTTAAGAAAAAAATAAAAATGATTTCGTGAATTGCATGCATGTAAAGAATTGACTAGCTAGTCTTTTAGTCAAAGATTAGGTTTGATAAATGTGATGATCATCAGAATAATTGAAATGTCTTAATTAATTGAAAAATTGAGTCAATATTTATGGGTAATTGTTTTCGATTAGTCATTTCTTATGCTGTTGAGAGTGTTATTTTCTCCTTCAATTGGTTGAACCTTCTCTATCTGCTTGAACTAATTGAAAAAAGAATTTTAATATTGAAAAAAGAAAAATTACCGACACATAATATTCCTTAAAATCTAGATAATTAATCACGTTGAAAAAGTGGGTACTTGAATCCATTTTCTGCTTCTTATGCAACTTTATCCTAATCAGCCATAAGATTCTGAAACTAGTTGTGTAATTTAAATGAAACAAATGATTTAATCAAAGCAATAATGCTGTGGGAATTATTGACTTTTGTTCAGCAAAGGAATTGGAAAGACAAACGACGTTTTGTTATCTTCTAGTCTTTTTCTTTGGTAGCTCAAATGCAGAATTATTGAATTCTGCCCATCAGGCTGTTTCATTCAACATATGATTTTTCTTTATCATATTGTGATGTTAAATGTAAATTAATAAAATCGATCTATGGTGTATTAGTAGAAAGAATCAAATCAATGAAAAGAAAAGTGATAGATATAAACATATATTTTAAATCTATTTTTGTAGATGTGAACAACATACTTATATTATTCAAGGCAAGCTGATAACAATGTGTTTGATTGAACCATCTCCAAACGAAAGAACCACAACATATACGTACTCCATGGAGTAATTAAAAGAGAAGCAAATTGACAAAGCACTTTTGTCGATCGATGGACCATGCTCATTTATAACAGATTTAAATGAATGACTAATGCTACTTTGGTTGGGAAATTGTTATCCCGGGATAACTAATTCCGGGATTAGTTTCCCCGGGATTAGCCTAGATAACTTATCCCACCATGCATATGAGATAAGTTATCCCATCGTGTAAATAGTGGGATAAGTTATCACAGTATTAATTAATCCCTCCAACCAAACATGGGATAAAATGATCTTTTATTGTATCCCGGGATTACTTATCCCTTATACCTTACACCAAACGACCCCTTAGTGTATGTATTTCCCTAAAGTGAGGTCTACCGCTACCTCCGAAGAAGTAGAGAGGTTGTTTTAGATAAACCCTCGACTCATGACAATTAACAGTATATCAAGCAGAGAACATAAAAACAAACAATAAAAATATGGTAACACACCATTAGATAATAGAAGAAATAAAACACCCACATAGTAATACTATGAACTATCTGTTGGGTTCTATATATATGTGTTGAATAGAAAATGGAGAAATCAAGTGAAGGAAAGGAGATACCCAAATTGGAAAGTGTACTCTTTAGATTGAAAAGTTTACTCTTCTCCTACATTGGTGGAAGAAGAGAACTTTAAAGTGTTCATAAAGTGAAACACTTACTTCACATGGTAAGTGAGGCAAGGAAATAGAGATGCCTTGCGTCGTCGCCGTAGCTCGCTTAGCTCGGCTTCGGATTTGGATTGATGAGATTTATCTTTTTGGACAAATTTTATTTGACAGAAACCAATAAATTCAATCTGAAGCAATAACGTTCCATTTATTTATGCATGCATGCAGTGAACAGTTGCACTATTTCGACATGAAACAGTGTTGTGTTCGAACTGGTGCAACAAAATGTTGTAGTGTTTCTGAATTAATGCATTATTTCGACTGAGCAAATGCAAATTTTCGAAATAGTATATACATTGGTTCAAACAGATGCAACTCTTCAACGAAGTGATGCACTGTTTCGAACTGGTGCACTTGTTCTTGAAAAGGTGTACTGTTTCAGAAAATTACTACACTGTTTTAAATAAACAAACAGGCATTTTCAGGAAAAGACACACCTCTAAAATTGAACCAATGCCACCATATTTCGGAGGGGCATGAAAATTTCAGATTACACATAAATCTTCTTGTCTTCTAAATACTCTTTGTGATCAATCAAACCGAGAGTGCGTTCGAAGAATTCAAGTATTTGAGGTACCGTTATACTTGAATTGAAGGCCATTTTATTCTAGGAGGAAAATTTCGCAACCTCGGGTACAGTGAGGGGAATTATTTCCTTAAGGAAAGTCTGTGAATTCGGACGACTTGGCCTTAACAATTTTTGTTTCATCTATATTTCTGAAATATAAAATACACCTCTTGTAAAGATTATTTTGATCTTGTGTTGAGGGTATTTGTTCAACTTCATTGTGTTCTTGTTCATAGTTGAACTCGAGTTGAAGTTGTTATTCTATTATACAGATTCTACGTACCCGTATTGTGGAAGATAACACTATCTATTATCAAAATCACAAACATTCCCAAAACACCACGAATAAAAAACTACAAAACACATTAATTCACAACGCTTAGACTAATCTAGAACTAAATCATGTAATTTTAAAGGTGATCCTGATGTTAGATTTTGAAGAACCGATGGTTCTATTGGTATGGTATTTCTTTAGCTTGTACTCCACCATCTCCTAAAATGTTTACCTAAAAGAGATAGATGACTTCTTGGAAACAAAAGGACTTTTTGCAAATAGCACATATACCATTTAGTGTTTGTATTTACGATACTTTTGAGTTATAAAATCCTAGTATTACTTGCCAGCTAGAGAGTAGTGGTATGGTAAATATTGGCAGATGGAAACTAGTAGCTTGGCCATAGTTGCAACAACTTTACGAGCAATAGTGTGAAAACGACAGGATAGTTGTTGTATATTGTATTTGAACAAATAATGGAGGGAAATGGGCCTACTAACCAAGAATTAGGCCTTTATTGAAAAAGCTCCATTCCTTTCAATAATCTCACTAAGGTCAATTATATTACTTAATATAATACCAATATGACATGTGTTTTTACATTTTAAAGAAAAACTTCACTAAATCATGGACAACCTACACATAGTTTTACATCAATATATCACTAAATCATACTAACATGAAATAAATTACGTGATCAGATGTGTATGCATCCCATCTTTGTATTTTTTTTCCACCAAACACATTGTCAGATCCCTAAAGTTGGTACGAACTTTCAGTTTAGCATTTTAACTAGTCCCTATTCATTTTAGGAAAAATGACCTTCTGGACTCCTGTACTATGTCAGTTTTGTAATATAACACTTCTACTTACATGTTTGTCATCTGAACTCTCGAACCCACTAAAAAATAATTTTTTAAACACAATTTCTAATGTGGCATCCTATGTGGCTGGGACCACATAGGAGCGTGTGTTTTAGTCTCCAGCCGCGCATCAGCCATAAACAAAGGGCCCCAACGGTCAAAAAGAGTTCCAACACCCATTATAAATGCTCCTTCTTGCTCATTTTCTTCCAACACCATTGTTCGAGCAATTTAAATATTTTTTCATCCCTTCTTCTCCATTTTTTGTCTCTCCAAGTTCTTATTCTTTAATTTTTTTTTCCCTGCTATGCTTGTAATATTGAAAAGTTAATTTTTTATGTCATTTTTTGTAACACCATGACAATTCGAATTTGTTATTATGAACTTTACGCGGAACTTAAGATGTCAAGAACACCAACCAATCCGGGAAGAATGTTTTGGGGTTATAAAAAATATCAGGTTGGTACTGGTTGTGGATTCTTTCATAGGCCGATGAAAACGAACAATATAAAGGTAGACATCGAAGGCAACGAAGACAACAAGGACTGGGAAGATATGAAAGGCACGGAAGACATGAAAGACCAAGCATTTGTATTGATATTACTGTTATCATTATTGTTGTCATCTGGTTTCTATCTGTTGTATTATTTAAGATGGCTAGATCTATGTAGTTGGTATGTACAATGAAATGACATGAACTTAAAATTTAATGACAAACACCATTGCCAACATAGAAATCTGCAATATATAATGTCTTAACAAGAGTTGACATCAAAATTTTGTCTTAACAACATCTGAAATGAGAAACGAACCAAAAGTATTAAAAAATTGTCTTAACAACACTGTGGGATCAATACAGAAAGAGAATTACACTAATGTGTTCCTTGAGTGCTTGTTGTGGACTGATTCTTGCTGGCTTGAGTGCTTGATGTGGGTTGAGTGGTTGGAGATGATTTTGTCTTTGATCTTTTGTTACTCTGTTGTTGTAGCTGTCTTTGAGTTACTGCAGCTCCACCTTACCACCTTAGTCCATTTGATTAGAAACCCAAGTCAATATTGGTTGGAACTGAACTAATAAATGTTGGACTATGTAATACTCTTTCAGTATTTTTAAACTGTAAAAATAAAAAAAAAAGTTATTCATGCACTAATTAAAATCAGTTAAATGTAAAGTACATTATATGAAACTTACCCTCCCTACCACACTGCCACTTGGTCCAAATAGCACATCAAAACCTGCTTTTTTTCCCTTCTTTTACCTTGATCTTTTATATGTCATATTTGCACTACTTCTCAAAATTGTACTAGTCTTTCTCTTTTAGGCACCAACACAACTAGTAGACTGCTGAGTTGTAGATTGTGTAGCAGTAGCACCCACTGCTGAATTGATAGTGGGTATCACAGCAGCTGCAGACCTCAAACCACCAACTGATACAGCATTTGCAAGTTTTCCTATAGCTGTTGGTGCACTGTGAACATTTGCAGGCCTTCCTGAACATCTTGGTGCACTGCGAGCTTTTGAAGGCCTTCCTGCAGGCCTTTTGTTGCATGATTTAGCATTTACAAGCATCTCTTCAGCTGTTGAAGCATTTGTATCTCTCTCCGCAGTAACAGCTGCAGTACTAGTGCTGGCTTGCACACTTGGTTGACTGCCACAGCTACTAGTGAATTTTTTTTTCTACAAAAAAATACGAAAAGGTCAAAAACACATTAAAAAGAGTAAAATTCAAGAAAAGATTTAACTTACCAAAGTTAGACATCCTTTCTTGTTGTGTCCAATACACTTGCACACAGAACATGTCATTTTTCTATCCGTTCTTGTTGCCTTTCCAAACATCTTCTTAACAGCTTCATCCGTGGTCTTGTGCTTCTTGGCCACATGTTAATATTTGTCATTGGTTGAATATACTTATCATATGCCTTCAGGTATGTTTCCCTTTGATACCAGTGATCAATAAATGACTCCACATTCCATCCCTTGTAATACATTGCAGTAATTGTATGTGCACAAAGAATTCCTTTCAGTTGCCATGACGTACAACTACATTGCTACCTCTTCACACTAACAACATGTGTATAAGGTGGATCACCAATCTCAAAGCCCATATCACCATTAAAACTCACCTCACACTTGGCTGCATATTCACCATTATCTGCAAGAACTTTCATAGCCATTGGTGATACATCAGTGATTCATTTTTCAGAAAAATCTCTCATTTGATTCATTCTTTCCATGACTTTGCTTCTTATTTCCTCCAACATAGTGATAATTGTATTGAACCTAGCAGCTAAAATTCAACTATTGAAAGTCTCATACATGTTATTCTCAACCACATCACACCTATTATGTTCCTTAAAAAAGGCCCTACACCATGCCTCTTTGTTGTAGTTGAGCAAATCTTGCACAATTCCATCTCCCAACTCACTCACTATTTCATTAAGTTTCTTTTGCAAGTACACTTAAAATGCGGCCTTGCAATCTGCCAGAATTTTTTTCTTCTTTCCTCACCACTACAAACCTGCTTCCAGTTGGCCCATATATGCCTAGCACACCATCTATGCTCAGCATTTGGCAGTAGATTAGTAAGTGCCAAATGAAGACCCTATCAAAACATGTAAAATAGTAGCTAAACATAAAAGACATCACTACAGCAAACTAAAAAATAAATACCTGAAAAATATGAACATATGAACAGTCATACCTTCTGCATATCAAACATTACTGTCAAGCCTTCACCCTTATTTTCTTAGGGTTTCAAATCATGGTTGATGCACCTAAGAAACCAAGATCATGTTTCCTTGGTTTCTTTATCAACCACAGCCCATGCTACAGGGTACATTTGATTATTTCCATCCTTGAAAATGCAAGACAACAAGATACCTTTACATACACCCTTGAGAAAGGCATCATCTAAACCAATTATTCTTCTGCAACCCTTTTTCTATCCACTTTTAAGACCCCAAAACAAATGTAAATGTCCATAAACACCTCTTTTCCTAGAATTGTATTCTTGAATGTCCTAATAGATACTGTGGTATCAGGATTGGTGTCCTCAACTGTTCAGTATAGTCATAAAACTTAGAAAACTCTTCAACAAAATCACCAAAAATTTCATTCAATATTCTGATTTTTGTCTTTCTACAAGTTATTTTACTAACATACAATCCATAGTACTTTCTTAAAAGTGCTTGAATCTGACGCAATTTTATTGATAGATCACACATAATCCTATCCTTGTAATGCTTACTAATCCATAAAGGGTTGCACATCTTATTTCTTGTCCTTTAATAACACTTGTGTACAGGGAAGTAAGTTTTTACAGTAAAAAATCTTGTGTTATTAACAATTTCAAGAATAACCCAAGGATAACCCTTATGCTTACACTTAGCCCTTACCCTTTTCTTCTCATTAGGTTTAAACTTAAGGTTCAAACCTTTTTTAATAGAGTAACTCTGCAGTGCCTCTCTAAACTCAATAGCATTCAAAAAAAACATATACAACTGAAAACATACCTTCTTTGCAATTTTATCAAAGTAGATCTTACTAGAAGAAGTTCTAGGTAGTGGATCTATCACTTCATCATCATCAACAGGATCTTCTTCCTCTTCATCGCAAATGTCACTATCCGAATCTGAACTATCAAAATAAGGGTCATCCCCACCCAATTCACCTTCATATCTAACCCCCTTGTTCTTATAAGTATCCTCAAAACCAGCATCTATACTTACTGGTCCAGATGGTATCTCATCCAGATTCACCCTATCAGCATTTTCTTTTGCTTGTTTATCAATGTTAGCCTTTCTAGCTTGAAGCAACTCTTTATCAAAATCACTCAGCTCTTCAATGTTTTCATCAACATCATAAAGTGAATCACCATCAGAATCAGTGAAATCAAAATTTAATTCAGAATCAGATGTTTGGAGATGGTATGTTGAGAAATCATTAAATTGACCTTTACCTAAGTCTTCACAAGAAACCTTAGTTTTTCCTTTTTCTGTCCTAGGAGACTGATTTTCATTTATATATTCATCTTCATTTATATTCAATGGATGAGATGAAGACACATCAACCCTATCAGGTTTAAAAGGGGATGCCACATCATCATTGACAACTATAGGTTCACTAATTTGGTGAACCACATATACATCGATCAAACCTCCATTTTTTAAACTACTTATAAGGTTTAAAACATCAATATCCTTTTCTAACTTGTAATAATAGCCCTTTTTGTTTACTCTACACCAAAAGGTTTCAATTTTTTCCACATCAAAATCTGCTACTATGTTATGAAACAACATAACATGAAGCTCATCAACATCTACTCTAATTTTATCAGGAATACGAACTTCATTTGCATACCTTAAATCAGGGCCTGACAAAAAGACACCCCCATAGGTGAATTGAAGTGTTACAATTATGTCCATTTATTTAGAAAATCAGTACAATGACAAGATAACATATACATTAGGCAGTTATCCACAAAGCCTTAATTTTTAATGAAAAAACAAAGGAATAAAAAAAATCAATTCTGATTTTACCAAAGAAAACCCTAAAGTGTAATTGAAATAACAAACATGCCATTGAAGACACAAAACTGCTATACACACGTTTAATAGGAGCATTAAACAACAAAAAAAATCAAAAGCCCTAAAATTTTCGGACCCAATTCTGAATTTATCAAAAGAATTCTAAAATTTAATCGAAATAACAAAAAATGCCATTGAAGGTATAAAGCTGCAATATATAGCCATAATACGAGCATTAGACAACAAACAAACCAAAAACCCCAAATTTTTTGGACCGAATTTTTCATTTTACGAAAAAAGACAAAACCCGATATATGCTATTGAAGGCATATCATCACTAGAAGTACTACCTACAACAACATTACAGACGAAACAGAGCAAAATCAGACAAAAATTTGAAGAAAAAAGCTCTTAATCTCGAAAACCCTAAAATCAGTAGAACGGGCTCCCATTAAATCGTCTAGAAGCTTCAAAATAAACTACCACATACTGCAGCTACACCAACATATGAAATACTTACAAGGATTGCAAGAACCTTCAACAACTATCGGCCTAAATTAACCTAAAATGGTCGTAATTTTGAGTTTCGGATGAGAGAGAGAGAGGAAGGGCGAAGAAGAAGGGTTCAAATGACCTAAATTTTAGGTCAAAATTTAGTATTTATACTCTACACACGTCATTTCATACGTGAAAATTATTTTACACATAATTAATGACGTGGCCGCGATTGTGCAACATGCACAGCTGAGTAGACCGACAAAGGATTTAAAAAGTTGCTTTTTAGTGGGTTCAGCGGCTCAGATGACAAACATGTAAGTAGAAGTGTCCAACTTACAAAGCTGACATAGTACAGGGGTCCAGAAGGATCATTTTGCCTTCATTTTAGACATCTAAACTGGTGTTCTGCCGTGTCATTTTTGTACCTTTCGCTGATATGGTAAAGTGAGTGTGTCCGGCTAGATTCGGATTTTGTTCTTTTTCCTTTTTGGTTTTTCTTGCAAAAATATAGAGTAAAGATGCGTATAATAAATTCTTGTGATTAACAATTTTATGCATAGCGGGAGCTTTAGTGCACGGCTGCCCTTTGGTTCTTCTTGAAAAATGTTTTTAGTTATTCATTTTTTAAAATATAGTATATATATATATCAGTATTCTTGTTTGTTTTTCCAAAAAAAGTTCTCAATAGAGAGGATAACAATAGAATTATCATCCAAGACCTTTTCAAACATTGAGGCTTTTATCCATGACATGTCTATAATGACTAGGTCGAGGTCCACCCACGAGTTTGTTTTGGTGTTTCGGACTTGGAGGTCTATTTCAAATGGCCTCCCAATTATGTCGATGTTTGCCGAAGTAGAAATTGTTGAATTTAAGGTTAGAAGGAAGATATAAATTTGTTTTAAATTGTGATATGTCATTTTCACACGTGTGACTTTGTTATCAACATTATTAGGATAACTTAAGGTACAGTTAAGCTTGTGAAGAATCAATGTACAGTCCAGCAAAGAACATTTATTGATCTAATACGTATATAGACAAGGTGGTCATGATCAGTGACAGATGAATGGAATAGCTACCGTTTATATATCCAAATTCACTATTTTCTACTTAAATTACGTATTTATAGTTGAACAATTGTGTGGGTGTATAGTGTATACACATCTAGTTGGAAATATCAGAAAATTATACACATTGGTGTAAGTGATATACACCATGCCAAGATTATTTTTGAGCTAATTTAGCTTAACAGTTGTTATTAGACAATGTTCAACGAGGTATTCAAGACAGTGATTTGAGGAGAAGATTGTTGGGGATACAAATGTAAATTTTTTACCATCAATATAATTAATTTTCTATAACTTACTGAAGCACTCGTAGTTAAAGTTGCACCAAAAATCAATTATTAAAAAGAAAAAAAATAGCATCATGTAGAGACGACTATCATGATTCTTTGAGAAAGATGCAAGTGCATGAACGATGGCGGTACTGTAACTAAAGGATCAACTAAGGAGTATGTAAATAATTTGCTACGGGCTGGGGCGGACCAAGGTGCAAATACTTGATGTTCTGACATCTATTAAATTCGATGCAAATTAGGTATAATTATATATGAAATATATAAAAATTGGTATAGAATGGAAAAGATCCTTAAAACAAAGAAGATGCTGGGTATTTTGGTTTCCAAGCGGAACGTCCTTAAAGCTTTAGGTGTCAATATGTGTCTTCGAACCTCCCAGCACCCACAATCCCGAAATTTTGGTTTCGGCACTGGTCACGGATGATTAACATCCCAACACTATTTGTATAAAAAGGTACTAGTAACTAGCAATGACAAAAAAAAAATGATTAATAAAGAGAATTTGTAAATCACGAGCCTAAGAATCTTCATCTTTATAAAAACATATATATAAGACAGAGATTAAAATGATTGAATGGTCTTAATTAACACAAAGATTACGTTGATATTTGACGGGTTACGTTCTTGCTTGTTAATTAGTCTATTCTTTGTCTTGATCAAATCATTGATTAGATCTTACTCTAAACATTTTGCTGTGTATTTTTGTCAAAATAGTCTTGTTATGATTGAAGCAAAAAACAAACGAGAAGAGCAAGCATACATTACAACATTTTGGCAATGTAAAACATAATATTATTCTCTTAGGGTTCCTTTGGTACTTGAGATGGAAACAAATTGGAATTAACTATATTTCAGATTTGGTGTGTGGTATTAGTTAATTTCAAAACTATTTATCCGATCATTTATATCAAAATGTTTGGAGTACCGTTCAATATGATCTAGGGGAGTTGAAATAAATTTAAAAGTCTCATGAGATATTTCAATTTATAAGATCCTATATATTTATCTCATCCCGTGTACTAAACAAACAGTTCTGGTCAAGATTATAGAGGGGTTCCGCACCCCACATAGTTACTAGTAGAGTGGAGAATTCTCAACTCACAGCAATAATTGAAAAATAATAATTATAGTGAAGGAAATAATCAAGTTTCACACTTGTGAGTTAATCCTTGTTAATAATTATGTAAGTAAATTTTAATAAAAAATTAGAAGGGACACTCAAATGAATTTAGACACATGGACATTGATTCATATATAATTAAGCTATAATTTGTTTTTATAACACTAGTTATGCTAATCAAGTAGTAAAAGAAATAAATGATCATAGGGAAACTATATGTTCTTGATCCTTGGTCCAGCATATATGATAGTACCAACTGAATTATGATTTTTATTGAGAACTAATTATGGAGAAACATAATTATTGACTAATCCTTCTAGATAGCAAGTGTGCATGTAGGTGCATGGTGCCTAACACATAAACAACTCTTTTTTTCCTTCACACGGCATGAAGATGGTGCCTAACTTATAAATAACCACTTTTTTTCTTTACCAATTGTTATTACGCATCCTTATCTTAAATCCTAATGATACGATTCTAACACATGACATATAATGCCATTTCAATGAAACATTAAATTTGAATCAAATGATTACTTAGCTAATCAATAATTTTGAACGAAAACAGTGTTAATTATGTCATCTACATTCCAATCATATTATATACTCTAGAAAGCTAAATTAAGTTTTAATATTGTTGAATTCATTATTAGCTATTTGGTGGAATATGTCTATGCCCTATGGGACTTGTTTCGATCATGATTTTAAGGCTCCCTTTCTTGTCCTTTTCATTTATTTATCACCATAATATAATTTGAGTTATAAAATAATACTAATAATAATAATGTTTTAATTAGTACTTAGCATAAGACGTCGGTCAGAGAGTGACGTGGATATGTATTAACGAATCATAAAGAAGTAGCATTATCATATAGTCAACAACTTTATTATGTGCAATAATAAGTTGGAAAATAACGTCATAACAGCTGCAGTACTTGTTTAATTTAAGTTATTTGGTTCAAATGTTACAAAAATATTAAAGAAAAGTAGGCCTACTAACCATGAATTAGGCATTTGCTGACAAAATTTGCATCCTTTTCAATAGTGTTTGTTAAGGATTAGCAACATTATTCTCTCCCTGCAACTTGCTTGTCGATCTCCATGGCGTATGCAAATGGGCTGCTGCTATTTTTTTCTTTTTTTAAAAAAAAAAATATATATTGTCGTTATTTTATTAAAAGCTTTTCATTTCCATTATTATAGTCGTAATCTTTTTCCTTGAATAAAAGGATAATGATTTGTCTAAATATGTGGTATGCACAGTGGCGGAGCCAGCATCTTAATTGAGAAGGTTCAAAATTGAAAAATATGAACGAAATAATTAGTCGAAGGGGTTCAGCGTTAACTATATATACATAAAAAATAATTTTAAACTTGTATACATAGTATAATTTTCCGTCGAATGGGGTTCGAATGAACTACTTCAGCTGAATTTGGTGACAAAATAGGATGAAGCATTTCAACCATACCCTAACGTTAGTTGGGTCAAGACGGGTTATATAAACATTGGTAAATTACAAACTAATGTTTTTAGATTATCTAGTTTAACAAATATATGCACAGTATATAGGTAGTATATATTTCTTATTAAATATACATCAATAGTGGATTTAGAATTTTCACTGAACGGTCGAAACATAAAAACATAAAAAATAATCAGTCTTTAAGAATCAAACCTGGGATGTTGGGGTTTTGGGTGAACACCCTCCCGCCTCGATCTCCACCCATGATATACATGCAATATACATACCTATCCACAAGAAATGTATCGATAGTACATGTTGGCCAGGAGTATTCAACAATGTATACTTTGGTCTTGTTGTTAAACTAGATGGCCGATTGGTACATCTAATTTATTTTGTTATAGTTTATTTAGTTACCAGACAGAACTAATAAAGCTTTCATAACTTCTCTATTATACCTATACATAATTATAACATATCAATTTGAATATATAACATACCTAACCAGGCAAAAAATTTCACCCATGGTGATATATATCTTATTTAGAAAAGTGTGGCTTCCTTCCTTGTTTTTAGTATCACTTAAATTTACAGGTAAGATTGTGACTAGGGGTCATCATTAACACTACTCCAGCAAGTAACATTAAATTGATTCATCTAACTCCACCAGGGTATAAAGAAAATGCGTCAGTGTCAATTGATTTCTTACGTGCAGAAAAGTACTATTTTACATTTTTGTCTGTGATCGGTCTTGGGTAATTCTTTTAACCTAATGAGACACTGTTGCAAGAAGAAAATTTGCTACATTATGTATTATAACAGTGCGTCCTTGTCCAAATTTTACTGCTATGGTGAATATCTATGTATTGTCCAATAGTACAATTTACAGATACATCCATTACCTGTTAATACAAGCCAGATTCAAAGAACCAATATACAGTGACTAGGTCTAGGCTAGACCAACCCTGATCCTTGGACCACTGAGGATGTTACTACTAGTAGAATTAAATATTCTGTATATAAGAATTAGTGAAGACGAAAAAGAAAGGAATATATGATTTAATTGCAATATATTATAATAATGCCTCTACATTTGATATGGAAATAGACATAATTTAATTTGAAGCCATGAGTTATTTAATTAATTTCTCCGTTTAAAATTTGAGAGGTATGTTTTTGTGGTCATATTAGAACTTCAATTAGTAGTATATTAGGATGAGTGCCCCTTAATATTAAAAGCTGGAAGTACGTAGCATATCATAATTATAACAGATTTATTAGTAATATATACTTGAAAAATAGTAACAATTACAGATTAATTTTTTTCAATTGCACTTTCTGGCCATGCTCAGACCAAAATAGTCATGATTATATTTTGACTAGAAAATTTAAGTAAAAGTTATATAAAACTATACAGAAATCCAGCTTAACATGTACAACTTTCCAATGAAAAGATCAATAGTGCAATTGTGGAAACAAGACCTCTTCAAAATAAGGGCCGTTTGGCCATAAAAATTATTAATTTTTTTCCGGAAATTTTTTTTACTTTTTCAAAAATGGTGGTGTTTGATCATGAAAATTTAAAAAATTATTCCGAAATTGAATTTCAAAAAGTGAAAACAACTTTTGGTTGTTTTCACAACTTTTCACTTCCATTTTCAACTTTCATTATTATTATATATAACCTCAATCTTTAAATTTTTACACAAACCCCTCCTATAACTACAACCAACCACCAAGAAAAATATTATTATTTGTTTTCTATGGTACAACATCATTTTTAATTGTTACAGATATTCTAATCTCTTTTTCTTCTTTTAATCAAAATTTACTAACGTGAAGTAAAAAATCATAAATGACAATCTATGACAAAAATATATCAACTTTTATTTTGAATGAACTATATTATAGAAATATAAGGCCTAGTATATTATGTTATTTAAAAATGAGTAATTTAATATTTTTTCCTTGTCATTCTAATTTTATGTATATGTCATATAATGGCTATTATAATTTTAATAAATTATTAAAAAGTGGTCAATAAAGTCACATATCAAACATAACGTAACGATCCATATTTATGATACAATAATATTCTAGGAAAATCAATATCATCAATAAAGAAAAAACAAAAAATTAACACTAATCTATTCAGAAATAATTCATCCATAAATTTTTTTAAAAAGATCAAATTCAATAAAATAATTAATTCAAGTGAAAGTAATTAAAGAATTTTCATCAACAAATTTAAGAATATATAAAATATATTTATATCCATCAATCATATTTATCAAAATATATTTTCTCTATTCAATCGATTATGGTTAAATAAACTTATTTAGCTCATGCTTGTGATATTTTTATTCAAATTTTTGAAGAATAACAATCATAATAATTAGTTTGTTGTTAATTATTTTATCAATTGAAAACATATAAATTATTTTCTCAAATATTTGCTTGTATGTTAGTTGGTAAATCAGTAGTTAAGTGATTTTAATAATTTTTAAAAGTTAAGGGCATAAAGTCATATTTAAAAAATATTTTTCAAAAGTTTAAAACAAAATTCAAAAAGACCTGGCCATGCACAACTTGAACTTCAACTTCTTCTTCAACTCCAACTTCAACTAAAAAAAAAAATAATTTTTATGATCAAACGGCTACTAACGTTTTTGTTTCTCACAGACAATTGACTAGGTCAAGATAATTGAATAACATACTAGTTCGCTTTTTTGTTTTTTTTTGTTTCTAGGGTAGTTTTATTCTATCTTGAATTAATGGTCCCTCCAATTGTCATCAAAGTTGTGATGAATGGTAAACATTCTTCCATCGTTGGAATTTCAGAAACTTCTAGCTGGGGGTGTGATCCTGAGTTATAAGGTCTCTGATTGAGTTCTAGATATAAAAAAAATTTAAATTTATGTTTAATTAACCAATGCACCAATCTCTGAATTTGAGGCAATGAAAGGGAGGACAATGAGTATTAAAATCTTGTGACATGTCATTTTCACACGTGTGGCCTCCTTTTCATCATTATTAACGTCACTTATTACAAGGAGTACAAGTTCACAAGCAAACTTGAGAAGGATGATAGATGTATGTACTGTCTCAGCTACATTTATTGATTCATCTAACTCCCCCACGATTTAGTAACGCTGTTGATTTCATTATTCTATTGTTTGTGTATAACAAGTTACTACTACATCACCAACTATATATTCTCTTTATATGCTTAAACCACTTTAGGAAATATAAAAATTTTGAGTAAAATAACTTGTGGAACTAAATAAGCTTTCTACGGTCTAAAACACCATTTTTGCAATTTGATGAAAATGCCATTACAGCAAAAGCGAAATATGTATAAGTTTAAAGTCTTTGTACTCTTCTTTCATTTCATTTTATTAGCCTCGCAGGAGTTTTATTACTTCTTTTTTTTTATACTCTTAATAATGAAATAACTACTAAACTTTTAGACTTCAAAGCATCACTTATAATATTTGTTTAGTAAAATATATTTCTAAAAAAAAAAAATATGACCAATTAACATGAATCAAGCAAATTAAGATAGTACTGTTATGCCATAAAGATTGGTAAGGGATATGCCAAATTGGTTGGCTAACTCTGACTATTCGCATAGTTCCACGATAGAGTACATTAAAATGGGTCAAATTAAATATGCACCCACATAAAGAAAAAATAAATCGAAAGCTATAAAAAAAAAATAAAAAAATCAAAGTGTCCTCCTCCATATCAAATTAGTACTTTGCCAAAAGATACGGGGAAAAAAAAATAATTTGGTTTTTTTGTTGTTATTACATATGTGGAGCCGTGGAGGAGATGGAACATGGAGGGAGTAAAGGTTGGTTTAGAAATTAACTTCGTATTCGGATTCAAAATTTTAATAAATAAAATACTAATGATCGCGTTTAAATCTTAGTATTTATATATCTCTAATTAATTTTCATGATGTCAATAAAAAACTAGATTAAAGCTATTAAGTTGAGTCGAATAGAGTGTTTTCACGGTCAAACCATCAATCTAAAGGTAGACCCCTCGAGCTCTATTATTGGTAGTTGTTGTCCATTGACATATTGGATACAAATTCATTTCATGCCTTTTGGTACACATCTAAAATCTTATATGTGGGGCTTTTTGATTAAACAATATACCATCCAAAAGATTGATTGGACGCATTGTATCTACACATTTCATGCAGCTTTCTTGTGTTAATTCTCGTGTCTTGATTATCCTTTTTTTTTTAATGATTTGAAAAAAAGGAAGACACAACAAATAGTGAAAGGGAAATATTTGGGAGAAATTATTTCCCTATGGAATGTTTGGCACCAGTTTAATTACTCGTGATACTTATCTTTTACCTTTTTTATCTATAGTCATTTTACCTAAAATTGTGGTCCAAATTGTTACTCTAAAAAGGCACATTAATAAATCACTCATAAAAAGAAGAGATAGGAGTGTGAACAGTAAAAAGAATAAAGGAGATAGGGGTAAATTCATTTTAAAAAAAGTGTTATAATTTTCTTTGGTTTGTAAAATGAGCGTGGTAACTGGCATATACAATGTGCGTGAAATACACGTAGTGATCCAAATAATTAAATCTATATCAATTAAATACGATAAAAAAAATTTTTGAGGGTCATAATAACTTGCAAAATTCAAAATGTGTAACTACAAATTTTATCTAAATACAAATATTTTTCGCGTATTTTTTCCCTTTTTTTATGGTGAAAACAGTAAAACAAGT
Source organism: Capsicum annuum (assembly GCF_002878395.1). Classification (NCBI taxonomy): domain Eukaryota; kingdom Viridiplantae; phylum Streptophyta; class Magnoliopsida; order Solanales; family Solanaceae; genus Capsicum; species Capsicum annuum. The sequence continues at coordinate 161,906,892 of NC_061118.1, forward strand.
TTTATAAATCTAGGTGAAATTTCAAATTGATCGTCATTTTTCCAATGTCCCCCAACTCAGCAGACCCTACTTTCCTACTTGTGATTTATAGTCGATTTACCCTATGACTTTGTATTCAGGAGATTCCGAATAAGTTTAGAGATTTCATTTTAGAATTTGATAGTATGTGTTTGAAACTATTATTATCTATAAGACCTAAAAAGACCATAACTTCCTCATACGAACTCCTTGAATCTTTCTTTTTTTTTTTAATTTTATCCTTAGTAATTAATTACTCTTTGTTATTAGTATTAAATTATCAAATCTTGAAAAATGTTGTAAAGACTTAGGTAATCCTAATTATTCATGCAAAAGCTGCTTTGGTATAACCCATATAATAATTCCATCAATATTGAAACTACCGGCATGATACAAATAATAAGAGCAAAGGGGTAAAGTTACATTATCAATCATTATTTTATTAATAATTATATCATCTCAATTTGGGATGAAAGGAGTAACAAATAGAAATAATTTTACAATATTACTCATTAAATATAATAACTTTTATATTTTAAAAAATACATTAATTGATAAATGATTATTTAATAGCATGAGTGAAAATGCATTCAGTATAGTTGACAAATAACAAGTATTGTTTGATAGAGGAAGTAATAGTTAATTCCCTCCACTTGTTTCAATTTAGTTGTTTGGGAGTACTAGTTAATTCCCCCACTTGTTTCAATTTAATTGTCTCAAATTTAGAGAATTTTATTATGTTATTTTAATACTATTCTTATTATTAAATAATCAAATGAGGTATATATTCGAATTTATATTTTTAAAGTATAATTAATAAGATTAATTTGATAACATAATTCTCTAATAAAATATTTTTTAAAAGAAGTGTTAAGTCAATAAGACTTAATTAATTTAAAATGGAGAAAGCAGTAAGAATAGTATATATATAAGATAAGATTTTGATTTCATCCACATTAAAATATTTTTAAAAGCAATAAAATATTTTTTTAAAAAATTGTCAAGTCAACAAGAATTAATTATTTTAAAATGGAGAAAGCAGTAAGAATAGTATATACTTTCCTCCTTCTCAAATTATTCGTCCCAAATTGAGATAACACATTGATTAAGAAAAATAATTAACAACATGACTAATTTATCATAATATCTCTATTAAATGATGTTTATATTTTAATTTAAAAAAAAATAATTAATGTAAAGGATAAAACATGAAAAAAAATTATTTCTTCTTAATTAATAAAAAAAAAATGAAAAATCAAATTAAAAAATTTAGAGCGAGTAATTTAGGATGGATGGAGTATAAGATAAGATTCTGCTTTCATCCACATTAAAATCACATCACATAATTAACGTAACATATCCATCCCAACACCTCTCAAATGTTGACCTTGACAATTAGGGATTGATTATTTCTTATTTCAGTTAACTTCATGGCATTGATAACCGACAGAACAGATCGAATTGAAAAGTTTTAAGGGAATTCCACTAATCTAATTTTAGTCATTAAAAGTAGAGTACAAGTTGATATCCTAATAGGAGACTTGACCTGTATGTGATTCATGTAAGATAGGTGACAATTAAGTTATGGATAAGGATTAATTATGATGTCCACTTAAATTAATACTACTACTAGCATCCTAATTATGATGTCCACTTAAATTAATACTACTACTAGCTTTTATCATGCTCCTACCTGTCACCAAACGTTTAATTAGACGGGATTGACCGACGTTGTCATTACTCATGGACCATTGCATGCTTTTCAAGTGGTTAATTAGCAGAGCATAATTTCCATTAGTAATTAAGTACATTTTATTTAACTCCTCTACCAAAAAATAAATGTTTCATTTTAACGTAATCGTTTTAGCTTTCAAATATTATCCTAAAATAATTGTCACTTTAAAAATTAGTAAAAACTAAAGTTAACATTTTCAAGTATAAATATCATAGTAAAGAAGTATGCACAATCTTTAAGAAAAAAGATTACTCTGCTTCTGTTAATTAGGGATCAAATAACTCAGTAAATCATTATGGTTTATTTTAATGGAAATGAAAAGAGTTAAAAGGGACAGTCGAAGCTAAGGAGGATAATAATACGTCAATTAAAATATGGACTAGTTTATACTAAGTTGAATAATCAGTAGGGTATATATAGATGCAATTTGGCAACTATTAAATTGACCAAAATCCTAATTAAGAATAAATGTGTTTGCATTGAAGGCTTGTATTAGCTGTAAATGAATTAGATGAACACAACTGTTCACCACTATAAATCTAGAGTCAGTAGGCTTCGTCCACTCTTAATTGAAATTTAAAAAATTCATCCTTGGACCAATCTACTTTATGTTAAAGCCCGAATTTAAAATGTGATAATTTAATTTTCTTTCAGAACAACTTGATGAAGTTTTCTATAATGACTGTGACCCAGAAATGATAACAATCTGACCTGATTCCACTATCTTTTTGTCATTTTCTATAATCTTTTTTACTTCTGTGACACTCTTTACCCTACAAAAGAACTTTTTTAAAAAAACTTACTTCTTAATATAAAGAAGATGGAAATCCAAATTTAAATTCAAATCATAAACTTCATTGCTAATTTTTTGTTAAACAGTTGATATTTAATAGTTTTTTTACAATTTATTTTTAATTTATCAGTAATTGTAAAAGAATTATTGATGACCAATAAATTTTACTACTCTTTCCGTCTTATTTTACTTATCCCAAATTTCTTAATTTAATTTCATATTTTACTGTCAATTTTTTTATAAATTAAGAAAAGATAATTTTTTTTTCATATGTTACTCTTTACATTAATTATTTTTTCTATAAATTAAAATATAAACACCATTTAATAAAAATATTATGATAAATTAGTCATGTTAATATTAATTATTTTTTCTAATCAATGTATCAAGTGAATTTGGAATAAGTAAAATGGAACGGAGGAAATATTTAGCTATAAAATTGTACGGTTCTCTTCTTTCTTTTTAGACCTTGCTTATATTATTTGCGTGACTAATTTTTTTTTCTCATTACACGAGTTTAATTTAATGTAGTTATCGTGTTAGTGACAGAGGGAAAAAGGGTAAAAACTTACACCCATTTCATGTATACATCAAACTAATATTTTTTATCATGGTAATGTAATTAAATTAAGTAAAATATACATTAATTAATTATGATTAAATAACATTATTTTAAATTCAAATACATGACATACATATATTGACTCAGTGTATACACCAGATGCGTGTAAATTTTAATAGAGAAAAAGAACATCGCGGTTGCCATAATGTTTCGCTATGTTATTACTGTGTAAAATATTGCTACTGTTACTGCATAAAACCAAAAAGGCTTCTCACATGAATTGATCTGTCTTATCCATAATTAGTGGCATGGTAAAACCATTTCAAATTAATTTAGAACTTCATAAACTTTCCTCTAAAAACAATTGAACAATTATTATTCCAAACTAATAATTCGTAAATTTTCGTTGGAGATGTGTACTAAAGAAACTATGAACCGTATGTTTCGAGTACAATACAGAGAACGGTACGGTTATGTCGTCGTGGAATAGTATAGTAGTTTGTACTTTGGAAATTGAATTATTTTACTTTAGATAGGGACAAAAAGCTTTGAGGTGAAAAATACTCCATTGTTTTTTTAATTTTTTTTTTCTTTTTGCTTTAATTTCAGTTTTGTCCTCTATTTCTCTACCTGCAAATAGGGGTGTACATAGATAGTGTTGATTCGATTTTTTATTAAAATATAATCAAATCAAATGATATTGGTTTTCTAAATTTATAAATCAAATCAAATTAATATACGATGGGTTTTTTTATTTAGATTTTAGTTGAATTCTTTTTGGGTTTTTTGATTTTTTGATTTTCTCAGTTTTTTTATAATTATAATGTGATTGAAGAAAAAAATTAAATATTTTCACTAAAAAATTAAAAGAAAAAAATAATGATCATAGAGTAATTCCAATAAAAATTAAGTTGACAAATTAGTAAAACGTCTAAACTACTATCTCTCAAAGTAATATTATGCGGATACCCAAGTAGTTCAATTTCTAAATCACTAGTCACAATAGCTTGTCTGAAAGTTCCCTTCACATAAAATGTGAGCATTCAAAAGAACGAAGAATTAGAGACAACTTATTAAAAACTTAACTCCATAAAGTAAATAATTATAACATAATTCCATAGAAAAAAAAGAGAAAGAAGAAAAACAAACTTAAATCATAACTTGACGAATGAGGAAAGTAAGATGAAGAAATAATGAGAACTCTCTGAAAACTTAGAAAGTAAAATGTAAAAAGTGAAGCAATTAAAAAGTTTTAAATTTTTATATTAATATTGAACTTTGTATTAATTTGTTATTAATAAAAAAAAACTATAATTAAAGGTTGAAGAATATATATCTATTTTCTGAATATAAAAAAAATAAAAGTAATTAGAAAGTAGATTATAAGTAGTATTTTTTTTACTTATAAAAAATTAAAATTATATACTTCGTCCGTCCCATTTAACCCATCCCAAATTTCCTAATCTGGTGTTCCATTTTACTTGTCCATTTTTACTTATCAAGATAAGACAAAATTTTTTTTCCATATTTTACCCTTTGCATTAATTAATTTTTCTTTAAATTAAAATATAAATATAATTTAATAGGAGTACTATGGTAAACTAGTCATGTTATTTATTATTTTTCTTAATAGTTGTGTCATCCCAATTTGGGACGAGTAAAATGGGACAGAGGGAGTATGTATTAGTTCGGTTCGATTTGATTTTATTTTTACTAATATCAAATCAAATCAAGAATGATTATTTTTATTTTTTTCAACATCAAATCAATCAAACTAAACCATAAATTATTATTTTTCTTGATTTGATTTAACGATTCGATTTGTATAGCGGTGCAAACATTTTGCAGCAGTAGTTGTTGTGGCAAAATGTAAGAGGGCACGCATGCGTACGGCTACTGGCTCCAATTACTTACTAGTCCCGAGGAATTGGGACCAGGAGAGCCAAATCTTTTATTAGTTGGCTAAAATTCCAAAAGTGGCCCTACTATTTAGACTTTGAAGGACATGATTGTCATTGGACGTATTTTGGGACAATTATTTTTGGTATATAGAGGACAAGCTTTCAAGTTACAAAGCTATGTCCCTTCTTTCATACTCATCCACATTTTGACCATATGGCGCTAGTTTTTTGTCGTATGGCAAAGGAGAATCGATCAGTTTTGCCGATCGACGTTGCACATCTTCCTCCACACGTGACTCCTCGGTTTCTTATTCATTACTCTCCCTCCTGCCAACATTCTCATCTTCTTGGACTGACATTTGATAATCAATTGAATTTGTATACTATGCAAACAGAAGTGATTTCCATCTTCCAATTGAAATTTCTTCTTAAGAATTCACAATAATATTTTGGCGATGCGTATTTAAAATTTTAAATGGAAAATTAACTTTTTTCTTTTCTAAAATTATCAACTTAATGGATTCGTAGGACATCACTATTTACACTATCACCTTCTCTTTGGGTTATGATTTATCATATCTTTTTTGGTAAATAACATTTCATATTCAAAATTTATTAACCTATTGTTATTTTGATTTATGCATCACAAACTAGTTATTAACTTAATAGTATCACTTATTAAAGCGTATTCACAAAATTTGAGTACATCAAACTACTTATTTTACGGCGAAACACCCTAAGCAAGACATCCCATGTTTAATGCAATCGAAGAGAGATGGTCGGCAGCCGCCCGTCCACCCATATTCGATTCGACTGCGCGTTTTGAAAACCCAAAGGGGCCAGCCAGCAGTCACTTTTACATAAAAAAAAAAAAGAACTTTTTAATGTTTCAACAAAGAGTCACTTGTTTCAAGACTCAACAACCCACTATGTTTTCGCCTCCCAAATCTGTAGCAGCAAAAAGCCCCCACTTGCACCAACCTTCTTGGGGAATGAGGTAGTAAAAGTAGTAGTGTTTCAAACAATTTTTAGTAGGGTATAGTTCCCATTTTATTTCATGAAATCATTACGATACTTTAAGATAAGTTACCAACTCTCATGAGACGTATGGTTCACAAAAGGCGACTCGGCTTATTAATAATAAAAATATACTCAAACAAATAACTCTTTCTCGATTTAGTTCAATTATTATGTAATAACGTAAATAATAATAAATGATTATTCAAGTAACTCGAAAGTAAAATCATCAATGATGATAATATAGAATATTCACTCATTTTTTATTAAAAATTTCAAAATTAAAGTCATAAAAATGAAGTTGCCTTAAATAAAAAGTGTCTTTAATCCTTTTTCAAGATTTTTCAATGAAAATTTCTAACAAACGAGCTCTAATAAGAATAACGTACACTAAGCGAAATCAAATAAACTCAAAAGTAAATGATGATGAATGAATTGTAATTAGTTGAACATAATATGTGGCTTATTGTGTATTGAAAAGAGAAAATACATCGAATCATCTCTAAACTTGTGGCGAAAATTTACTTTAGATCCTAAACTTGTATGACAATTATTTACCTTCCTTAACAACTTTTAACTGAATGTATTTCACCCCTCTAAATCCTATCCTATTTCAAGACTTGGTAGTGTTGGACACGCACGTTTTTTATTCGTCCACGTCATTTAATGAATTCATTTACTAAAATCTGACCCAACCCTAATAAACCCGATCCAACCCAAACAAATACCCCTAATACCCTAACAAATACCCCTAATTCCCCCACTCAACGACATTTCTCTCACTTCAGCAGTTAAAAATTATATATTTAGGTTAATTTTTAACTCTATTTCACCCAAAATTAGAAGATCTACAACTCGATTAGGGTTCAAACATGTTAGTTTTAAGGCTTTTCGTAAATTTTTAAAGTTATTTAAGTTGTTGTATTTGGATTTAGGATTTTTCTATTCCATAAAAATAATTTTGTTGTTAAGATCGTGTTTTTTTTTTTTTTTAAATACAGATTAACTATGAATTTTGCATATATTATACTGAGGTTTCATCATGGAGGAAAGTTACAACAAAAACCTCGTATAAAGTACCATGGAGGTATTGTTACGGATTATTTTGGTGTCGATATTGACAAATTTTCATATTATGAGTTTGTTAAATATGTTAAAGAAATTGACTATAATGTTTTCTCGTGCATTGTCTATATGAGACCTCCTAAACGTAATTACCCAGTAAAAATGACTTGTGATAGGAATATTTTGGATACTGTACCTCAACTTAAAAATGGGAATATTGTTCAGCCATAGGTGTCACATTTAGTAGATGAACCCATGTGGTCCCTAAAGCCTCTGCCATTGAATATTCTCATGTGAATGAAAAATATTCTACTTTGTTTTTACAAAGAGTCCAGTCAAGACTGTGGGGTTAGTGAAGAATTGAGATTTAAAGATGACTTTGTAAAGACTGCAACACCTCGAGAGCCTTTTGGTGGCTCTGTTGCTACTAGTGTTGGAGAGTGTAATGTATTTGGTGTTGTTGGTTCTAATGGTAAGGAGTTAGGTGGCGTAGAGAAAAATTTGGGTAATGGTGTTGCTGAAACTGTTGTGCAGAACTTGAATACTGCATACTCTGCTAATATTGTTGGAAATAATGGAGGTAGTGGTGTTGCTGCTACTGTTGAGCAGAACTTGAATAGTGATGGTGGCAGAGTTGCTGCTACTGGTGAGAATATCTTGAATAGTGATTGTGGTGCTGCTCCTCATGCTGAACAAAACCTGGATGGGACTAGTTTTGTTTCTGCATAAGATGTCCCAATAATTTCATCTAATTGGGAAAGTAAATCACCTGATAATACAAATTTAGATTATGAAGATTTTTTTTTATGTAGGTGAAGATGAATATGATAGTGATGTTCATGATGAGGTTAGAATTTTGAGAGAAGAAAGGAGAGCTATCAAAAAGAAGAGATTTGAAGAAAAAAAAGAAAGAAAAAAGTGCCAAGATTTGAAGAGGTTAGTGTAGGTCAAAAAGGAGTTGACTTAGGGTATGATGGGTTCTTAGCCAACAAAAAAACAACTTTAGAGGAAAGAATAGTTGGAGATGAATCATATTTTGATTCTGATTAGATATTAGCTTTGTAATAGATAGTAATGATGGCAATGATGGAGATGATAAAATAGAACAACCTGGAAGAAGAGAAGGAAAAGCAAGAAGAACAAAAAGAAATCATAAGGAAAAGCAAGAAGAACAAAAAGAAATCATAAGAGAATTGTATTTGATCCTAATTGTAAAAAAATAATTTGAGAGTTTGATCTTTATTTTGAAAATGTTCAGCAACTTAAAAAAGGTATTACTATGTACTCTGTGCAAGAACATGTAGAATTAGGCAAGTATAAGAATCAACCAAAAAGGATGATAGTAAAATGTATTGATGGTTGTCCATGGTTGCTGTTTGGAAGCCATGATTCTAGAACTAGAGATTTTCAAGTGAAGAAGTATAATCCAGTCCACATAGATAATGCCACAACCAAAATCAAACTTATGAATTCAAAGTACTTGCCAGAGAGATACAGAGTCATGATTATATCTGAGCCTGGTATTAGATTTTTTCAGTTTCAAAGCTTGATGAAAAAAAAATAGAGATGTATATTGGGAGGACAGTGGCAAGAAAAGTTAGGAATATTGTGTTGCAACAGATCATGAGTGACTATGTAGAAGAGTTTAGAAGGATTCTGAATTATAAACATGAGCTTTTAAAGACCAATCCATATTGCACATGTGTGGTGAGGGTTAGTGAAGAAACCTTTGAAAATGAAAAAAATCAATTTGTATCATTTTATATATGCTTTGAAGAAAGCACTCAAAGCTAGTGCTAGGAGATGTATTGAATTTGATGATTTCTTTTTGAAAAGTGTTTTTAAAGGTCAACTACCTGTGGCTATTTGTAAAGATGGGAATAATCAGATGCTATCACTAGCCTGGGTAGTAATTGAAGCTGAAAACACATTCAATTGAAAATAGTTTATAAGACTTACGAAGAATGATCTTGAGCTTGGAGATGGGTCTGAAGTGACTATTATCACTGATATGCAGAAGGTAAAACCTTTGTTGTTTATTTTTTTATTTTTTTTTTCTTTTAACTATATTTTCTGTTTTTAACTATAAGCTCTAACATTTATTATTTATTGAAGAGTCTTGACAATGCAATTACAGAATTATTGCCAAATATAAAACAAAGAATGTATGCAAGACATATTCTAGTCAACTGATCCAAAGTTTGGAAGGTTATTAAAAGGAGAAACTGTTTTTGAAAGTGTGTCAAGTCCACATATGAGCAAGAATTGGGAAGAAATTTGGATCATATAAAGCTTTTCGGTAATAAAATTTGTGAAGATCTTTTGTGGTTTAACATAGAAAGGTGATCCAAAATGTACTTCAAGTATCATAGTTGTTATGACAGTATTGACAACAACATGGCTGAAAGTTTTAATTTATGGATATTGAGGCCCAGACACAAGACTATCATCACAATGCTTAAAGAAATAAGGGTCAAGGTGATGAGAAGAATAGGACAATTGAAAAAGTTTATTGATACTTGGATAACAGATATTTCTCCGATGACACTAAAAGTATTGCAAGAAAACACATCAAAATCAATGAAGTGTAACTTTGAGTGGAATGGAGAGTTAGGTTTTTGAAGTTAAGGATAGTTGTGCCAATACTTTCATAGTGAATTTGAGAGATAGAACTTGTGCTTGTAGTTCTTGGATGTTGAAAGGTATACCTTATTGTCATGCCATAGTTTCATTACATTATAGGAGATTAGATCCAATTAATTATGTTGCACATTGGCATGCCAAGGAAACCTACCTCAAGATCTATAGTTACTACATCCAGCTCGTTACTAATAAGTAAATGTGGTCAAAATCAACCAACCCTTCTGTTTTACCTCTAACAATAAAAAACCTTCTAGGTAGACTTAGCAAATCCAGAAGAAAGGAGTAAAGTGAAAACAAGACTGGAAAGTTGTCTAAACATGGTGTTGAGATGAGCTGCAGCATATGTCATGTCAAGGGTCATAATAAGAAAGGTTGTCCTTTGGCTACAAGTTTTACAAAATTCAGTGTAGGTTCCTCTGCAGTATCAACCACAAAAAAAGAAAGAGAAAGACCAAAAAGGTCTACAAAGGTAACAATTGACTTGTCATCAACTACTAGTTCATTTCTCAGTTATTTTCTTACATTTTTTGTTATATGTTGTAGGTTGTTGGTGGTGGTAGAGGGAGGGGAGTTGATGTTGTTGATACTAGTAAAGGAAGGGAAGCTGATGCTACTGATGGTGGTATAGGGAGGGGAGTTGATATTGTTGTTATTGGTAGAGGAAGAGAAGTTGCGGCTGCTGGTAGAGGAAGGGAAGTTGTTGCTACAGCTACTATAGATGGAATTGGTAGAGGGATAGAACCTGCTGCTGCTGTTACTGTAGGTAGCATTGGTAGAAGAAGAGGAGTTACACTTTCTACTATTGACAGTAATTGTAAAGGTAGCGGAGCTGCAACTTCTATTGTTATTGGTAGAGGTAAAGAAAGAGGAGTTGCAACTTCTACTGTGATCGGTGTTGGTAAAGGTAAAGGAAGAGGAGCTGGTGCTAATAAAGGAAGAGAAAATGATTGTGACACTGGTGTTGGAAGAGGTAAAGAGGCACCTTTTAAAAGACCTAGGATGGTTGGAATAGGGGTGCTTCAAACAGAAAGTGGTTATAAAGTTCTTAATGTAAGTTAAATTTGATAAAATTTCTCTAATTTAAAGTCTATCTTTTAAAAGTCTTAAAATAAATTTGTTCTACTTTATTTTTTCAGCCTGGAATGCCTATAAACTTCTCCATAATGAGTGGACATCTTGGACATCACAAATTCAAATTCGATGAGAAATGGAAAGGAAAGAAAGCTGTGAACCAACAAGATCTTGAAGTCATGAGAGCACATAAAAGGATGAGGACAAGGTCAAATGTTACTGAAGTGAATCATCTAAGCCAAACAAGTTCTTTATCCTTTCACTAGAAGCAACCTGATTTTTATTTTTGTGTATTGATGTTGTGTACTTAAACATTAGTGACTTCCACTTAGGCAATTTCTATTTTGATTAGCGACTTCAAATATGCAGTTGTGACTGCACTTTTGGTCATATATTTTTGTTAGAAATATGAGTAGCTGTGACTGCAATTGTCATTTGACTATAAGCGTTTGTGGTAAATGATAGTTTGTGTAGTTTTGCTTAACTAATTGTGACTATAAACAGTTGTGGTAAATGGTAGTTTGTGCAGTCTTGCTTAACTAGTTGCGACTATAAGCAGTTGTGGTTAACTTCATTACAAAAAAAGTTGCACCATTACTAAAGAAACAAATGCTTAAAATGCATCAATTCAACTACCTTTCTTCATATATATCAAGAAAACCAACAGATGAACACATTACAAAAGAAGCTGCACTACAAAATACAACGACCAAGTGCTCAAGAGACAGTCACCAACCAAAGTAGATTACAAAATAAGCTTAAAAAAATTGCACCATTCACAAAATAAGCTTGATATCTTCTAACAACAACAACCACCTCAAGGTAACCTCATTGAACCTTTCTTTATATATATCATCCCAAGCCAATAGCTTATAGCTATTAACAGTAGAGAACAATAAAACACAACAAATTTAGTAATTCTTCTCCACTTCTTCTCTCTTTCTCTGATCTTCTCAACCTCTTCTTCTAACTTCTCAAATTTTATATCAACACGATTATCATCTTTGAATTCTTTAGGCTTGTCTACTTCATGAGAAGGTTTCTCAACAAATACGTTCAACTCAACTTTTTCAACTTCATTAATCAATGCATTATTGTCAATATATTGAAAAGACTCAACTAAATTCTCAAGCTCACCTAATTTCTCTATTAGTTTAGGAATCATATATTTAAACCTCGAATCAATATATTCTCTCTCCCTCCAACATCAAAAGTCGCAAGATCTTGGACCCTTCAATGATGAAAAGTTACGAATGAATTGGTCTTTAATAAGTCTATCGGAATAGTAAAAGCAAAAAATTGATATCTTCCCCATAATAAGGACATGCCTAAAATTTTCTGCCGGAATTCTTTGAAGTCCAAGATGTCTTTATTTTCAACAAAAATTCATGATTACAACGAACTTCTTTGTACAAAATATTATCATTTTCGTTCATACTAAGTTTAGTCAAATTAACCGACCACATTGTATGCTAGAAAAATAGATTACGTTTGAAATGGAAGAGAAGTTAATCTCAAAATTATGCTTAAATTTTGAAGAGGAAAGAGATTTTGAGAAATTGAGGAAGAAGAAAAATAAATTAGGATTTTGAAGATGAAATTGGGTTTATTTGATTTGGAATTTATAGCCCTTATTTAATTTTAAAAGAATATTTTTATTTAAAAAAAAATATAAAAGGCAAACATAGCATTTCGACGTATCCAGCAACACACGACCTCATTTCAGCTTTTAAAAAGTGAAATAAATTAAGTTAAAAGTTATTAAAGAGATAAATAATTATCATACAAATTTAAAATTTAAAGTATGTTTTCATCACAAGTTTAGAAGTGATTCGATTTATTTTCTCGTATTGAAAATTGGGAAAGATACATAATAAAGAAGAGAAGCAGAGTATGTATATGTAGTGGCGTTGGAATCTGAAATAGTGCACCATTAAGTGATGTAATGGGGCAATGCCATCCTCAAATAATGCAACACAACTTTCTCTTCCATTTCACCACATTTCTTTTACTCAAAATACTTCCACCTAACCCTTTTCTTCAGGATCAGATTCCGCCTATTTATAGTGTATATTATCTTAATTAGGCAACTTATTTTCTAGAATATCATATATTCTTCCTCCGTCTATCTATCCATGTTTAATTTATTGCATCTTAGTCTATTTTTATAAAATAGAAAAATTATTTTTGATGATCGCTCGACTATAAAATATATAAAAGTTATTAATTTATAATCCGTGAAGAATCAAGATGGGTGTTTTCTAAATATTGGTTAAAATATGTGTATGAAATTAAATTTAGTAAAATATTTCTGTTTTCATAAGAAAGTAAATCTCTTTACAATGTAAAGATCATACAATTAGAAGACGGTTTAATTATATAAAGCAATTTCAGTCATAACAAACATAAAATTAGTACAATTTCTTTTTGTTAATGACAACACCGTTCAATTTGCTCGAGTTGAGGTTCTATCAAAAATAATTTTTTTAATCTTAATATATAAGTAAAATTAGTGTATCGTCCACCAGTTTAGACCCCTATTGTAAGATTAATGTTGAGCATATCGACAGAAGTGGTCCTCTACTAGCTCCCATAGCCTAATATATGCTGCGTGGTCCATGAATAGTTCCAACATCCCCCAAAGTGTCGTATAATTTGCCCATTTTTGAACTTTTTCACATTACTTTCACTGCCCCATTGTCCCCGGCTTTGCTTTGCTTCAAAATATAATGATTGCCTAAAACATTTCACACACAAGTCAGATTTTTCTTTTTTTATAAAGTTTGAAAACATTTCAAGAAATAAATTTGACGCCAAGATGATATTTATGATAGATACTTAGATATCGTAGTCCGTTGCCAGCATGAGTCCAACATATGTTATTTACGTTATCTCAATTTATATAGCATAAATAGCATTCGAAGTGTCAATCAAATTTTTATTAATATAAATTATTAAATAATTTAAGTTGTTAATAATTTATGTAACTCGCTTTGTCCCAATTTTAGAATTTAGTGAGTCAATCAAATATATGTTACTAAGTAATATATTTTTTAAATTATTTTAAGTTGTTACTCCAGACCCCACTTGGTGGGATTCACTGGGTCTGTTGTTGTTGTTGTTATTGTTGTTGTATTGTAAGTTGTTAATCTTTGTGAATTTAGTATCTTTTAATGTAATTTCGAATAATTTATGTTACTTGCTTTATCACAACTTATGTGACATTATTAGAATTTCAAAAGTCAATCATATTTTTTACTATATGTTTTAAAAATATTATAACATATTAATAGTTATGACTTATAATTAATTGTTTGCATAATTTTCAAATATATAATATTTTTTCCAAAATAAAGTAAATAAATCAAAATAAACAAAGTACTAAATTTTTAAAGCATGTTAAATTCGAAAACATCATTTGGATCAATAAATTACTAAATTAAAACAATAAAACATACAAATTATAAAATGTCAAAACTATCCCGAATTTATGTGACACAAATATAATTTAGATAATCAATCTGAATCTTAATATGTTTTAAATATTTTAAATTATTAGCTATTGTAATTTATAATATTTTATTTTTATGTAATTTTCAAATAATATTTGTTACTTTCCTTATCCAAATTTTTGTGGCATTGATATTCCATTTTTATTCTTAAAATAATTAAATTTTTTTAATTATTATAATTTATAATACCTTTTCTTCTATTACAATTTAAGTAGCACTGGAATAAATTCGATACTCAACCAAATCAACCAAATTTTATGATTGAAGCAGTGAAGTGGATATGTCCTAAATGACTTATAATATCTAATTAAAAGCGATATAGCAAAATTACTATGAGAAAAAATTTGTGAAAAAAAATTAAATGAGTCTCATAAGATGTCATGTTAATCTAAAACATCAATAATCAATTTATCATTTTATGTCAATATTAGTTTTATTAAATATTATTAAACTTTTAATACCTAAATGATTTATAATAATTAATTAGGGTTGATATAGTAAAACTACGGTTGAAATAGCTGAAATAGATGTCATAAATGTCTATTTTATCTTTTTTATTAAATATTATTAATTTTCTTATATGTAAATGTCTTACAATAATTAATTAGGGATAATATAGTAAAATCATGGAGCAAATATACTTGTGAAATTTTTTAAATAAGTCTCATATAAGATGTTCTATTAATTTAAAACATCAAGAATTGATTTATCATTTATATCTATTTTATTATTTATTAAATATTATCAATTTTTTAATATTTAGATGACTTATAATAATTAATTTGAGGTGATATAATAAAACTACGATTGAATAAGCTGAAACAGACATGTGATAAATGTCTATTTTATCTTTTTTAAATTAAATATTATTAATTTTCTTATTTATAAATGACTTAAAATAATTAATTAGAAATAATATAGTAAAATTATGGACCAGATGAAGCAGGTGAAGAAGCAGACATGTTGTCGAAGAGCTACCTGCTTCTTTACTCTTATGAATAGTAGTAATTTTTTTAATTAAATATTATTAATTTTTTTAATAAATAAATAACTTAAAATAAATAATTAAAAATAATTAAATTAGATAAAGAAGCAGACATGTTAACGAAGGGATAACTCTTATGAATAGTAGTAAAGTAAAATAATGACTCATTTGCCTTTCATATATAAACGCTTAGGAAAAGCTAGATGTTACAACCAAATATATCTAGCGAATACCATCAAAAAGAGATAAAGTTAAGACTACCTATTGGGAGAAATTAGATTATTTTATATTTCAACAACTTGCAAAATTTGAATGTCATGATTAGCGAATTAACAAGTTCAAATTTTAGTGTGTGGTCTTTCTCTGTTTCCCTAATTTTGGTCCGTAGGATTTAAGGTTATATGCAACGATAGTTTAGAATTTTTTTAGTTTACTAGTATAATTAATTTAATATAGTACATTATTTATAATTTTTTTACTTATTTAATTTTACTTTATTTGACTTATTTTTTTTTATTTAAAAAATAATGAGTCGTTCCATTTTTAATCAGATGGAGCACATGTCATGAAATTATGTGCTCATGACATGACAAGTTAAAACGGATGGAGAACAAAATTATTGATTAATTTCTGCATATGATGCCAACAATCTCTTCATGCTAATCATAAATCCTTTCTTGCAAAATTTCAAAATTCAAACCTATTTTTTGCATGAAATATATAAGTTATATATATCAAACTGCATTCTAAAATATATTAAAATTACAATTTAAAGTGCCAAGTCATATTTTTTGGTAACTTAATTAACGGAATACACGTTAATGTGAAATTAAAACTCGAAATTAGACTAGTGAAAAATCTTATACTCTTTCAAAAGAAAAGATTAAATTTAATTTGACACGAAATTTAAAAGAATAAAGAATTTTTTTTAATTTTGTAGTATTAAATTAAAGTTATGTCAAATATATTAAAATATTCTTTAATTTTGTGCTCATAAACATGTAATGTGGCAAATTAAAATTAAAAGTATTGTTAAAAAAAAGTCATTTTTTTAAAAATGGATTACAAAAAATAAAGTAAATTATTTGTTTTAAGGGAAGAAATACCCAAAAGGAAGCTAACACGTCAACATGTGTGCATGCAGTGCCATGACTCCACGTCATGCTCCGGGCCATGGCTCTCCTTCATTAAAATCTTCTTTGTAGACCACCACGTCACTCTATGAGTCTTCCAGGCTGGCAATGTTAGTCTCCACCAGCCCCCTATTACTATATTCCACGTGTCACTACTTGATGTTGACATCTCCCTTCCTACAGCTGTCTCCCTCCTCTTCTTCCCTAACTCTTTAAGCCCCTACTATAAATAGCACTACACTTTCCTTCAACTTTACTCACCACCTCTCCTCCTCCTCCTCATTTCTCCCTTACCAAGTACAGAAAACGAAGACTTTTTACTTCTTCAAAATGGCTTCAAATTACAGTTCTGACACCCTATTGTTCCTGTTGTGTTCATTTTCTTTCTTTGGAGCTTCTATGGCTGCGCTGGTTCAAGAACAACCCCTTGTTCTCAAATACCACAACGGTGCTCTTCTTAAAGGTACTGTAACCGTTAATCTTATCTGGTATGGCAAGTTTACACCTATCCAACGCTCCATAATCGTTGATTTTCTTCAATCTCTAAGCTCCCCAAAAGCACCAAGTCCTTCTGCTGCTTCCTGGTGGAAAACAACTGAGAAATACGAAACTGGGGCATCCACTCTCATATTAGGGAAACAAATCCTTGATGAGAACTACTCTTTAGGGAAATCACTGAAGAATTCACATATTGTGTATTTGGCCGCCAAGGGTGGGTACACGGGTAGGTCGGTGAACTTAGTGTTGACGGCGAAGGATGTTTTTGTGGAAGGATTTTGCATGAGTAGATGTGGGACCCATGGGTCATCCCGGGGTAAAATCCGGTTCGCCTATGCTTGGGTGGGCAACTCGGAAACTCAGTGTCCGGGTCAGTGTGCTTGGCCGTTTCATCAGCCGATTTACGGCCCACAAGCTCCGCCGTTGGTGGCGCCCAACGGCGACGTTGGCGTTGACGGGATGATCATCAACGTGGCGACGGTTTTGGCGGGAACTATAACGAACCCGTTTAACAATGGGTATTTTCAGGGCCCGGCTACGGCGCCGTTGGAGGCTGTTTCGGCTTGTACGGGGATGTTTGGGTCGGGTTCGT
The DNA here is from genome assembly GCF_002878395.1 of Capsicum annuum. NCBI lineage: Eukaryota > Viridiplantae > Streptophyta > Magnoliopsida > Solanales > Solanaceae > Capsicum > Capsicum annuum. The sequence continues at coordinate 161,924,417 of NC_061118.1, forward strand.
ACCCGGGTTATCCGGGTCAAGTACTGGTTGATAAGAGTACGGGTGCTAGCTATAATGCGCATGGGGTTCATGGGCGTAGGTTTTTACTCCCTGCTATGTGGGACCCAACTAAATCTGCATGTTCGACACTCGTTTGATAGAGGGGAACAATCAGAAGGAGATGGGCTGGGATTGGGTGTGGACGAGTCTATGTATGTACAAACTACCGCAGGAAGATGAGGGTGGTGGCTGCTTGTCGTTTTGTATGACTGTAAATTCCTTTGCTTTTAAGTTTTTAAAAAATGTGTAAAATGCAATGCCTATAGGAGGACTATAATAAAATAAAGTTCTATCCAGTATAAGTAATAATATTATTGTCGTATAAAAAAATATGAATAGAGTTGTTCCTTCTTTTCCTCTGTGCCTAAAAAAAATGAAAGGGCCTGGAATAATTGGTGCTTTTGAGAAGGCGACCCTTTATGGTAATTGATTAAAATACCTAAAAATTAATTTCTCTTAGGGGGGCGCAGAACATAGTGTGTATTGTAGGGGTTCTCTATATATCTAAATCTTCGGATAACACATGGTTGAATAGATTGTAGTTAACTGTTCCAATTAAGACGTTTCAGGTTTGATAAATTACAGTTTACTACAAAAAATTTCTCAAATAATATTCTTCGCCGAACCTACTTCGATAGTTTTCTAATTAATTAGTTTAGCTGTACTCATTTAATAAGTTTAAATATTATATTAAATTAGATATTTATTTAAATAATAAAATGAATATAATAATTAAATTTAATATTTTTTGAGTATGTTAAAATGATAATTTATTTATTAAATTTAATATTTATTGAAAATATTTTTATAAATCAACATAAATGATAAAATTAAATTTAGTCTTTACATATAATTTTTCTAAAACTCATCTATCACGTGTAAATAAAAAAAAATAAGAGAATAAGATAATAGAGATGTTAAAATAATATAATTAAATTTAATTTTTACGTAAGAAAATTTTTTGAAGTCAACCTATATTTATCTATAACTTTATGAATTGTAATAAAGTAATATGATAAAAATTGATATCAAAATAATACAATTAAATTTAAAATTTACACAAGATTTTTTTTCAAAATTAATGGAGATTTATATACGCACAATAAACTACCACAAAATAATAAATTAATAGATATATTATGATAATTCAGCTAAACTTAACTTTTATCTAAATTTTTTTTTTAAAGTCGATCCATATTTTTATCTAGCATTTGTAAATTAAAATAAAATAATAGGGTAATAATGATATAAAAATAATACAATTAAACTTAATTTTTTAGTTAAAAAAATTTTCGAAGACAATCGACATTTATTTACGACTTGTAAACAATAAAAAAATACTATATAATAATGATCACAAAGTTTTGATTTTAATCCAACTAATTGTTGTCTGAGCAAAAATTTTGACCCATAAAAATATTTTTGAATGAAAACAAAGAATATTATATATATATGTTGAATTTTATTATGCTGATAAAAAATATTGAAGAAGTTGTGGGTTAGAAAATCAAACATCTACCATCTAGACATGCAATCGAATCAAAGTTAGATTAGCATCAATCATATTCTCCCAATAGGCAAATCGGTTTGTTCTCTAGTTTAACGTACATCTCAATATTTATAGAAGTATTTTGTTAATAGAGTTTTATCTATTTTAGTAGTATTTTTCTAACTGAAAGTAGAAAGAAAAATATTAATTAATTTTCTTACCATATATTTAAGGAGTCTCATATATTTATGAAATCTACTTAATATAATAAAAAAATAATTAAATAATAAATTAAATAAATAGTAAAAAAATAATTTTATCTCAAAAAGGTTCTTTTAATAAAGGGTAAAAAATTCAAATCACTTTTTCTTTTAAGGATATTCATACTTTTAATACTCTCTCCATTTCAAATAAGTGAATTGTTGGAGTATTTATTGGTGTTTCAAAATAAGTGAATCATTGAATTTTTTTCCAAATTTATCCTTATGATTTGATAACTAATTAACTTTTGAGAAGGTATTACAAGGTCATCTTTTTTCTTTTTTAGGGGTAAAAATGAAAAGTTGTGTTAAATTTATGTCTTTAATGCTTTTTCTTTAATCTGTATGTCAAAATTCAACAATTCATTTATTATGAAACGGAGGGAGTATAACATACTCTCTCCGTCTCAAATTATGTGTCGTCATTTAACCGGATACGATATTTAAGAAATAAGTATTGATTTTGTTAAACTTACAAAATTACTCCTTAAAAAAGAAGTAATAATATTTCAAATTAAGTGAGATCACTTTTAATTGAAAAGATAAATAAAAAAAGAAGTAATAATATTTAAAATCAAGTGAAACTATTAATAATAAATTTATGATTGTATTTTTAAAAACTTACCAAAAAAGAAAATGTAATATTCTTTTTGGGATGAATTAAAAAAAAAATAGCTAGACATAATTTGAGACGGAAAAAATAGATTATAGATAGGTGGTGTATGATCATGATCATGCTTCTATCAATTGTTGTTATTATCCAAGACAATCTTTTTTTCTTGTACTTTTTTCAAGTTTTATAAGGGGGTTGCGGTCAACTAAGGCAAGTTGTGTGACGGGCCTTCTTTTAGTAGTTTGGTAGTACTGCCAGCTAATTTTAATCAATACAACATCAACAGAACAACGTCGAAAACATATTAGCACCTTTTCTAAATGAATTTTCAGTTTCTTGGTTAAAGGAGAAATTTGTTATGAAATAACTAAAGAATAGAGACTAAAGAGAATAGAGAGAGTAATTGTTATTTCTTTTCTCAAGGGATGAATTATAAAGATGAAAAATTTGGAAAAAATTAACATTTGGGTTTGTAATTTTTTCATAAATAGACATATACAATATATGGTAAAGTAGGTATTCACTATACATGGTAAAGTAGACATTCACTATATATATGGTACATTTATAACATTCGCCCTTGAATGTCTAATTGATAAATAATGTACCTCGTTAAAATCTTATTAAAAAAAATTTAATGAAAAAAAAATCTAATGAGGGAAAAAGAGTATTCATCTCTAACAATTCACATATAAGTTGCGTCATTAAAAACCTTATAAGGAAAATCTAGTGGACAAAACCTCATAAGGAAAAAAAAGTACAGCACGTATTAACTCCACATAATGAGAACATTCTTGAACCTTTGAATCTCAGTCTTGTGCACCATCTTCTTGAAAGTTACAATTGAAGGAGATTTGGTGAATAAATCTGTCACATTGTCACTTGAACGAATTTATTGCACATTAATATCACTATTTTTTGTAGCTCATGTGTATAAAAAACTTTGATGAAGTGTGCTTCGTTCCATCTCCTTTTATGAATCCTCCCTTATGATGTGCTATGCATACTGCATTATTTCTGTATAAAACCATTAGTACATTGTAACATTTTAAACCATATTGTTCTCGAATGAGATATATCATGGACCTCAACCACACACATTCTCAGTTCGCATCATGAATAACTATTATCTCAGTATGATTCCATGAAGTGGCTACGATAGATTGCTTTGTATATCTCCAAGATATTGCAGTACCACCACATATGAACACATAGCCTATTTGAGACCGAGCTTTATGTAGGTCAGATAAGTACCCAACATCAACATGACCAATAAGATCGGGACTGCAAACTTTGTAACAAATTAACTGAAAAAGGCTATATCAGGGCTTATAGTACTTGCAAGATACATTAGTGCATCAATTGCACTAAGATATGATACTTCATAACCAAGGAGTTCCTCGTTCTTTTTCTTGAGGTTGGAATGAATCCTTATTCAATTTTGCATATTTCTCATTGAAGCCGAAATTCTATTGTTTTTGAAAACTCTCCAAGAGTTCCAATGATACTCAAATCATCAAATTATCTCTTATGAGGATAATAAAAAGTTTCTCAAAAACTTTATATGCTTAAGACATTTTAAATCTTTTAGAGATTTTCATATAGATTTTTGTCAAGTGATAATATTCAACATGTCAAGTGCGACATCTTCAAGTGTCTCGACTGCAAATCACATAAGTTTTATACTTACCAAAATGCATCATTTCGTGTTACTTAATAAATATTTCTACGTCAACATGCTTAAATTAACGTAGAATTCAGATAATTACTGATGATACATTATTTTGTATCAGTTCATAGTGTGACATAACATTTTGAGATTTCATCACTTCATTTTTTTCAGGTACCTGAACCTTTCATAGGTTTCATGAAGTGTTATGTCGTAGGCTCTTCAAAAACACATTGCCTTCTTATTATGATTATTTGCTCCTTATCCTTTTCAAAGATGATTTTATTTAGAACCGATTGATCTACTACGCTTCACGCATACATAGATTTTGTCCTTTAGAGACACAAAATAGGAGCACTTGTAGCTTAAATATGAGATGCTTTTGGCATTTGACTTGAATTATCTTTTGAATGGGGATTTGATGATAATTCCTAACATATTTCATAGATGTTTATAATCTCCCCCTTATATTAGGAAAACTAACATACATCCTCTTTCTTCTTTGAGGAATCCATCTTTATGCATCATGATATATTTATTAATTGTATACGACGCCTTAACTAGATGGACAACGTGTGATTCCTGACTTAGAACCAACTCTGAGGGGAAATTAATCAGAATTTATTGTTTTGATGCATACAAGTATTTTTGTATATAATATTTCAAACCAACATATGAAGCTTTTGTTCTCAATGGTTTAACTATTTATTGAAGACATTCAATGTTGAACCAAGATCATCAAGATGAATTTTCTTGATTGCACAAACTGAAAGTTATACTCTTAACTCAATTTTATTGAGCAAGCAATTCTATGAATGTCAAACAGCAGGTTGACAATAAACACACATGTGATCATCTTAATAGATCACACGACTGGTGAACGCGCCTATATTCACCTTTTATACTTTTCAGATTTAAGAGATCCAATCCCAACATTAGTTGGTCCAACCAACTTATCATGAGAACAAACGAATAAATAATTCTCGAAGAATCTTCTATTTCTTCAATACATGTCTAATATTCAATATGCACATCTTCGAGATGTCATAATCGTTCATGTCAACTTATGAACTTATTTATAGTAGTAAACTTCAAGTTTACCAGGACATGTATTTTTTTTTCTTTAGTAAATTTCAGATTTACTATTACATGAATAAATTTCAGATTTACTACTTTAGAAGTAGACTTATTCGGAGGTGAGTTGTGATACCATCACAATCAAGTGCAAGTTTGCATTAATAAGTTTCTTATTCCCCAGGAATGAAATATAATCGTGTCTTAAGCCTATCAAATTCTGATAACTTGTAACATCTTTTATGATATTCTACTTCAGGAGCAAATCGAGACATTTATCATATATTGCTACCACATTCACTTCATGGATTGAAGCATATTCAATGAACAACTTTCATGACTTTTCATATAAAACACATTATTTTGCCTTAGCCATCATAATATCATCAATATGGCGCATTGAGATTCAAATTCAACATCTCACCCATATAAAGGCGTCTTAGGCATAAATCAATGAGACTTGAACCCAACATATTATCATCCCTTTTTGATTATATTATTATTGAGGAATAGATTTAAAACATAAATAATTCAAACCAATTATTTTTTCTCAAATTCACCATTAATTATATTATTAGTAGCAAAAAACAGATAACATAAGAAATTACTAACCTTGAAATTATCTTTAGATTTATAATCTCACATTGTTTGTCAGAGTTTCGTGCTGATAAAGTGTTATAAAATAAGAAAGAATAAATAAGAAGAGTAGAGAGAATAGAGAAAGTAATTTTTATTTCTTCTTTTGAGGGATGAATTACAATGAAGGAAAACCCCTTAATTTATTAGAGAAAACTAACCTTTGGGTTTGTAACTTTTTCATAAATACACATACACAATATATGATAAAATAGGTATTCACTATATATGGTAAATTAGACATTCACAATATATGGTACATTTATAACAAAATTTAACATTTTCTGTTGTCCTTCTGAAATTTTTGTCAAGTTAAACTCCAATATTTTGAAATTTCACCCGATTTGTTTTAATAAAATAAATGGAATCAAATTAGACGGTGGTCTCAAAGTGTTACGGAACTCTTTCACAAAAATAACTTTCGATGTCGCAAGACGAATTGAGGAGGCGACATTTGCTGGATGCACGACTAATGATAACGATAACGAGGTTGAGATATATCAAAATTTAATGGATCAATCTTTTTTTCTTTTTGTTAATGGTACATAAGACTTATGTATCGAAATAAGATTTGTGTTTCTGATACATAAAAATTATATATCAAATGAAGTGATTTTATGAAGAAATTGGAGGATGGTGGTATTTCATCGGTTTGTTGGTCGGAGCGGTGGTGATGGTGACGGTTATCGCTTTTCAACAACTAGAGGAAATTATTGATTTTGGGTGTGAGATTCAACTGGAACAATGGTCAGTAATGAAGGATTTGACGGGTTAGAGCTCGCGACAATTTTGAAGCTGTTGCGGTTTCAAACTTTAACTTCGACCTATCATTTCACGATTCTTCTTTATTTCATTGCATATACATCATTTTAACCCTCTGCATGTATACACGCACCACAGGCGCGTGAAAGAAATCAAATTTGACTTTTTAAATCAATTAAAAGTTGTCACATATAAATAATTGATATATAATTTATATATATATTTTAAAAAAATTAATATTTATTTTCTTTTTAAAATTACCCTGTACCCTCTCTCCCCCCCACCCCCACCACTTCTTCTTTAATACAATGTCACCATTAAAGCTCCATTGAAGTTTTTTTTTTTTAAAAAAAAATCATATCATTAAAGCTCCATTTTATAATGCATCAAAACCCCCCGGAACTTGTCCCGACAACTAACTTTAGCATTAAACTAAGCTTCTATTTATGCTGACGTGACATTTTTTTTTTAAAAAAAAAAATTCTAAAATGCCACATCAGCATAAGGGGGGAAATTAATTCACTTTAAAGATGTTAAGAGGGTAAATAATTATTCGTAAAGTTTAAGTGCTAAAGTAAGTTGTCGAGACAAGTTCGGGGCGGTTTTGATTCATTATCTCTAAATCATATCATTTAATACCCACTATTTCTTCTTCAACACCATTAAAGCTCCATTGAAGTTTTTTGTTTAAAATCATATCATTAAAGCTCTATTTTGCAGTTAAACCATATCATTTAACTATCTTTAAAACTCAATTCAATTATGAAACTATTTTGAAGTGGTTTGAAGAAAAAAAAAACTGAATGGGGAGATGCTGTCGGAGTGGAGAGATTTGGCGGGTTAGGGGGAGATGCTAATGGGTGGGGGTGCTGAATAGGAGTGGAGGGTCGAGGAGAGCTGCTGGACGCCGGGAGGGAGCAACCGGGAGGGGGTGGGGGTGGGGAGTTATTGGATGGGGTGAGGTGATAAATTAAATAAAATGAAATAATTTATTAAAAAAAATAATAGAATATAAAATTAAATATATTTAACATGTGGTAGCACCTGATTGGTGCGTTATTCACTCTCTTTGTTGTGACTGAAATTCAGCGAAAAATAATATATTTGCAACGAATTAAGTATAAATCGCGGGGTAATAGATCGAATTCTTGTTAGAATGTATCTATTATGATGTATCGATTGTCAAATTACGAATTTATAAAATTAAAATAATTTTTTTATATAATTTTATTTAAATAAAAAATAAAAAATAATTAGGTGTGAACTTATTGAAATTTACCTAAGTTTTACAATTTTTCACAATCATTATATGGACCATGTAAACCCAAATGAAAATCAATACAAATTGATTTACTAATAATATTGCAATATAATAAGGGATAATTTTTGAATATTTATAGTAGAGAAATAAATATTGAATTTTTTAATTCAAATTATGAAAATTCCATGTCATGGATTTATTAGTGGATTAATAAATCTTCAATTCTAAAATTTATTAATAAATTTTATTTAGATGAAAAGTTAAAATTTGCTTTGATTGAGCACACGACTATCTACGTGATAAAGTGTTTTTAATTAATATTTAGATTTTGTTTGAAGCGCTCATTAAATAGATAAGTTGATTGAAAATATATCACTTTATGTGATAATAAGCTCTAAAACTTTTTTTTTGTTTTAATTAAAATTTATGCGTATAATAAAAGGAAGTAATATTTTATATATGTAACAGATATCTGAGTCGCACAAAAAGCCTTTTTAAAACTTATATTTAATTATTTTTTTAAAAAAATATTCTATGATGTATTTATATATTGAATATGACGTAATATAAGTCTGTGAATAATCTTTACTTATAAATGCGGTGAATACTGGAACGTCTGGTTAGTTTGCCGGAAAGGAACGCAGGCATAAAAATTAAATTTTATCTACAGTTAATTTACAAAATATTTTATATTACTATTAAATAAATTTAATATATTATTATAATTTTTTTTTACAATAACTTTTTCGAGATCAAATTTACTTAATAGCACCCAATATTTTATAAACTTGGCAAAATATTGAGGATGCGGTAATAGGCTGTAAGTCTACCAAGACTACAGTCATCACGTGTGTCATTTGATAAGAAAGTTGTGAAGCAAAACTACAAAATACTACAGTACTTACTTTATTATTAGTACTATTTGGTCATAAGGATAAGATTGTGAAGCTAAATTACAAAAATATGGTTGTTTTAATTTAGCATAGTTTTTATCGAATGTTTTTGAGGTCACATAATATCCTTTTCAAATCTTACTTATTAAAAATATTTTAAACTGTATAAATGAGATATTCTTGTTTAGGTAGGCAGATTTTTTTTTAGAAAAAAAACACCAAGGCAGTACTTAATCTGACTTGCATTAAATATAAATATATAATACGATAAAATGACCTTCTGAATCCTTGTACTATATCGGTTTTGTAAGTTGGATACTTCTACTTACATGTTTGTCATCTGAATTCCTGAATCCACTAAAAAATAACTTTTTAAACACAATTTCTGATTTGGCATCCTATGTGGCTGGGACCACATAGGAGCATTTGTTTTAGTCTGCAGCCGCGCGTCAGTCATAAAATAAAGGCCCCCAACGATCAAAAAGGGTTACAACACCCATTATAAATGCTCCTTCTTCCTCATTTGCTTCCAACGTCATTGTTGGAGCAATTTGAGCTTTTTTTCATCCCGTCTTCTCCATTTTTTTTCTCTCCAAGTTCTTGTTCTTTAATTTTTTTTCCTGCTATGCTTGTAATATTGGAAAATTAATTTTTTATGTCATTTTTTACAACACCATGACAGTTCGAATTTATTATTGTGTACTTTACGCGGAACTTAAAATGTCAAGAACACCAACCAATGAGGGAAGAATGTTTTAGTGCTGTCAAAAATATCAGGTTTGTACTGGTTGTGGATTCTTTTGATGGGCTGATGAAAATGAACAATATAATGGTAGACATCGAAGGCAATGAAGACAACAATGACTGGCAAGATATGAAAGGCACGAAAGACATGAAAGACCAAGCATTAGTATTGATATCACTGTTATCATTATTGTTGTCATCTGGTTTCTATCTATTGTATTATTTAAGATGGCTTGATCTATGTAGTTGGTATGTACAATGAAATAAAATTAAAATTTAATGACAAACACCGTTGTCAACATATAAATCTGCAATATATAATATCTTAACAAGAGTTGGCATCAAAATGCTTGTCTTAACAACATCTAAAATAAGAAATGAATCAGAAGTATTAAAAAATTATCTTAACAATACTTTGGGATCAATACAGACAGAGAATTATACTAATGTGTTCCTTGAATGCTTGTTGTGAACTGATTCTTGCTGGCTTGAGTGCTTGATGTGGGTTGAGTAGTTGGAAATGATTTTGCCTTTGATTTTTTGTTTCTCTGTTGTTGCAGCTGTCTTTGAGTTACTGCAGCTTCACATTTCCACCTTCGTCCATTAGTTTGAAACCAAAGTCAATATTAGTTGGAACTGAACTAATAAGTGTTGGACTATGTAATACCCTTTCAGTATTTTCAGACTGTAAAAATAAAAAAAATCAGTTATTCATGCACTAATTAAAACCAGTTAAATGTAAAGTATATTATATGAAACTTACCCTCTCTACCAGGCTGCCACTTGGTCCAAATAACACACCAAAATCTGCTTCTTTTACCTTGGTCTTTTTATGCCAGATTTGAACCACCTCTCAAAGCTGTACTAGTCTTCCTCTTTTGGACACCAACACCACTAGTAGATTGCTGAGTTGTAGATTGTGTAGCAGTAGCACCCACTCCTGAAGTGGTAGTGGGTATCACAATAGCTTTAGGCCTCACACCACCAACTGATGCAGCATTTGCAAGTCTTCCTGTAGTTGTTGGTACACTGTGAGCATTTGCAGGCCTTCCTGAACATCTTGGTGCACTGTGAGCATTTGAAGGCCTTCCTACAGGCCTTCTGTTGCTTGATTTAACATTTACAGGCATCTCTTCAGCTGTTAAAGCATTTGTATCTCTCTCAGCAGCAATAACTGCAATACTAATGCTAACTTGCACACTTGGTTGACTGCCACAACTACTATTGAAATTTTTTTTCTATAAAAAAATATGAGAAGGTCAAAAACACATTCAGAAAGAGTTAAATTCATCAATAAGAAAATTTATCAAAGTTGGACATCCTTTCTTGTTGTGTCCAATACACTTGCACACAGAACATGTCATTTTTCTTCCCATTCTTGTAGCCTTTTCAAACTTCTTCTTAACAACTTCATTCGTAGCTTTCTTTCTATTTTTACCTGGCTTTCCTGACATGGGAGTAATCTCATGTGGCTCAATTGGTGATTTTGTGCTTCTTGGCCACATGTTAATATTTGTCATTGATTGAATATACTTATCATATGCCTTCAGGTATATTTTCCTTTGATACCAGTGATCAACAAATGACTCCACATTCTATCCCTTGTAATGCATTGCAGCAATTGCATGTGCACAAGGAATTCCCTTTAGTTGTCATGACCTACAACTACATTACTTCCTCTTCACATTAACAGCATGTGTATAAAGTGGATCACCAATCTCAAAGCCCATATCACCATTAAACCTCACCTTATACTTGGCTGCATATTCACCATTCTCTGCAAGAACTTCCATAGCCATTGGTGATACATTAGTGATTCATTTTTCAGAAAAGTCGCTCATTTGATTCATTCTTTCCATGACTTTGCTTCTTATTTTCTTCAACATAGTGATAATTGTCTTGAACCTAGCAACTAAAATTTAAATATTCAAAGTCTCACACATGTTGTTCTCAACCACATCACACCTGCTATGTTCCTTAAAAAAGGCCTTACACCATGCTTCTTTGTTGTGTTTGAGCAAATCTTCCACAATTTCATCACCCAAATCACTCATTTTATTAAGTTTCTTTTGTAAGTACAGTTCAAATGGGGCCCTTGCAACCTGTCAGAACTTTTTTCTCCTTTCCTCACCACTCCAAACCTGCTTTCAGTTGGCCCATCTATGTCTAGCACATCATCTATGCTTAGTATTCGACAATAAATTAGTAAGTTCTAAATGAAGACCCTATCAAAACATATAAAACAATAGTTAAACATTAAAGGCATCACTGCAGCAAACTAAAAAATAAATAACTGAAAAATATGAACATATGAACAGTTATACCTTCTGCATAGCAGTCATTACTATCAGGTCTTCACCCCCATTTTCTTCAAGTTTCAAATTATGACTGATGCACCTAAGAAACCAATACCTTGTGTCCTTGGTTTCTTTATCAACCTCAGGCCATGCTACAGGGTACATTTGATTATTTCCATCTTTGAAAATGCAAGACAACAAGATACCTTTACATACACCCTTGAGAAAGGCACCATCTAAATTAATTATTTTTCTGCAGCCCTCTTTCTATGCACTTTTTAAGGCTCCAAGACAAATGTAAATGCCCATAAACACCTTTTTTTCTTCTGAAAATACATTCTTGGATGTCCTAATAGATACAGTGGTTTCAGGATTAGTGGTCCTCAACTGTTCAACATAGTCATACAACCTAGAAAACTCTTCAACAAAATCACCAAAATTTTCATTCGATAGTCTGATTTTTCCCTTTCTACATGTTGTTGTACTAACATACAACCCATAGTTCTTTCTTAAAAATGCTTGAATCAGATGCAATTTTATTGATGGATCACTCATAATTCTATCCTTGTAATGCTTACTAATCCACAACGGGTTGCACATCTTCTTTCTTGTCCATTTAGAACACTTGTGTACCGAAAAATAAGTTTTCACTGTAAAAAATTCTGTGTTATCAACACTTTCAAGAATAACTCAAGGACAACCCTTATGTTTACACTTAGCCCTTATCATTTCCTTCTCATTAGGTTTCAATTTAAGGTTCACACCTTTTTGAATAGAGTAACTCTGCAGTGCCTATCTAAACTCAATAGCATTCAAAAAAATCATATACAACTGAAAACATACCTTCTTTGCAGTTTTATCAAAGTAGATCTTAATAGATGAAGTTTTAGGTAGTGAATCTACCACTCCATCATCATCAACAAGATCTTCTTCCTCTTTATCATTAATGTCAATACCCAAATCTGTACTATAAAAATAAGGGTCATTCCCGCCCAATTTACCTTCATATCTAACCCCCTTGTTCTTACAAATATCCTTAAAACCAGCATCTATACCTACTAGTTCAGATGGTATCTCATCTAGATTCACCCTATCAACCTTTTCTTTTGCTTGTTTATCGATGTTAGCCTTTCTTATTTGAAATGAATCTTCATCAACATCACTCAACTCTTCAATGTTTTCATCAACAAAAAGTGAATCACCATCAGAATCAGTGAAATCAAAATCTAATTCAGAATGAGAGGTTTAAAGATGGTATGTGGAGAAATCATTAAATTGACCTTCACCTAAGTCTTCACGAGAAACCTTAGCTTTTTCTTTTTTCTGCCCTAGGAGACTGATTTTCATTTATATATTCATCTTCATTTATATTCAATGGATGAGATGAAGACACATCAGCCCTATCAGGTTTGAAAGGGGATGCCACATCACCATTACTAAGTAGTAGTAATGGTGGAGTGACTGCCACATCATCATTAACAACTATAGGTTCACTAATTTGGTGAACCACATATACATCAACCAAATCTTCATTTTTTAAACTACTTATAAGGCTTAAAACATCAACATCATTTTCTAACTTGTAATAATAGCCTTTTTTGTTTACTCAACACCAAAAGGTTTCAATTTTTTTCACATCAAAATCTGCTGCTAAGTTATGAAACAACATAACATTAAGCTCATCAACATCTACTCTAATTTTATCAGGAACACGAACTCCATTTGCATACCTTTAATCAGAGTCTGACAAAAAGACACCCCCATAGGTGAATTGAAGTGTTACAATTATGTCCATTTATTTAAAAAATCTGTACAATGACAAGATAACATATAGATTAGGCAATTATTCAGAAAGCCCTGTTTTTTAAAGAAAAAACAAAGAAATAAAAAAATCAATTCTGATTTTACCAAAAAAATTGTAAAGTGTAATTGAAATAACAAAACATGTCATTGAAGACACAAAACTACTATACACACGTTTAATAGTAGCATTAAACAACAACAAAATCAAAAGCCCCAAAATTTTCGGACCCAATTATGACTTTACCAAAAAAATTCTAAAATTTAATTGAAATAACAAAAAATGCAATTGAAATCATAAAACTGCAATATATAGCCATAATACGAGCATTAGACAACAAACAAATCAAAAGCCCCAAATTTTTTGGACCCAATTTTTCATTTTACGAAAAAGGCAAAACTCTAAATTCTAATCAAAATTCGATATATGCCATTGAAGGCTTATCATCACTAGAAATACTACCTACAATAACACTACAGATGAAACAGAGTAAAATTAGATAAAAATTTGAAGAAAAAAGTTCTTAATCTCGAAAATCCTAAAATCAGTAGAACGAACATCCATTACATCGACTAGAAATTTCAAAATAATTACCACATACTACAACTAAACCGACATATTAAATACTATAAGGATTGTAAGAACCTTCAACAACTATCGGCCTAAATTAATCTAAAATTGTGGTAATTTTGAGTTTTAGATGAGAGAGAAGAAGGGTTCAAATGACCTAAATTTTAGGTCAAAATTTAGTATTTATACTCTACACACGTTATTTCATATGTGAAAATTATTTTACACATAATTAATGACGTGATCGTGATTGTGCAACACGCACAACTGAATAGAGCGATAAAGAGTTTAAAAAGTTGTTTTTTAATAGATTCAGATCTTCAAATAACAAACACATAAGTAAAAATATCTAACTTACAAAACTGACATAATACAAGAGTTCAGAACATCATTTTGTTAATATAATACATTCTATATGGCAATTGCTAGAGTGGTCTTTATCTCTTCCATAATTTTTTATTAGGAAAGACCTCGATCCTTGAGAGAATATTATTTTAGTATTTTGAGGATGGGCTTGTGTGAAGGATCAAAGCACATTCCACAATTGCTGATGGATAGATATTCTTCTGATCTTCTATTATCCACAAATAATATTATTTAAAGAAGTAAATGTACTTATGTGTTGTTCTGTTACATGCTCCAATGTTGGGTACTTAAAAGAGTCGGGAGGAATTTTTCAAAACAGCCTCTACCTCATCAACGTAGGGGTAAAGAAAGTCCCTATACACTCTATTCTTTTTAATTTTAATTTTTAAAATTATATTAAATTTATTATTATTATAAAAAAGTAATTGATCAAAATTATTTTAATATACATATAGTAGACTAGTCTCATTTGGACTACATTAATATATTTATAATTTTTTATTATTATTATTATTAATCTTCTTTTTGTTTGTTTTTGTAAAATATTATATTAGTTAAGAGTAGTTCAATAATTTCTCAATATTTTTAGAATATTAAATTACATATTCGTTTCAATTTTTTGTCCTATTTTCCTTGGTTCATTTTATTTAAGAAAGAATGTGTTTTTCATTCTTGAAACTGTTTAAGACTACAAGATTAAAAGATATTTTGATTACATTTCTTGAGTTTAAAATTACAAAATTTAAAAATATTATTTCTTTTTAAAATTTCATGCTAAATCAAAATCAGACAAATAAATAAAATAGAGGGAGTAAAAATTTTTTGTAAGTTAAAGAAAAACTTTTTCGAACAAATACATGCATTAAAACCCTTTTCATTTTTATTTTATTGAATTTTTTTTAATGAAAGTCTTTTAACGATCTAAATTGAGTTTTGTCTTATGTTGAATTAAGTTTATTTTTTTTTCTCAATTAAATTTAAATTGGCTAGCACATTTTTTAATAAAATAGTATTGTATTTAAATAATGTAAAAAATACCCGATGTAAAAAATTATTGTATGATCATGTCAGTAAATTTAATTATAAATAAATATATTATTTAAATTAAATTATTTATAGATCTAATTCAACAAAATACTTTTGTAGATGTTTCTTCAATTGGTGAAAGCTCATGAGGTTATTAAAACTTCAATTAGGGTAAGAAGACAAAATAGAGTTTCTTGTGGGGATTAAAAATTAGGCATTTCCACATAAAAGAATACTACAAAATTTTAAATTTGATTGGATAAATAGATCTTTTGTGGTGTCACTATCACTTTTTTTATGACTCATCACTTCTATAACATTTAGAAAACCCATATAATTAATCAAATTTACTAAAATGATTGAGAATTTGAAAAGTCATTAGACCTTTATTTAAGGATAAAATGGATAAAAAAAAATCATATGAGGACTACCAAAGTTAGAGATCCTCCCTCATATATATATAGAGAGAGAGATTAGTAATAATATTAATTTTTCTTTAGCTTCTTTATGCATTTACCAATTATATTTTAAATCTTCTCAGTAAAAATTTCAATTGCGTGGCGCCATAGCAGACACCGCTGGTTTATTGGTTTAAACTGACTACAAAGAAAAATAGTGGTTTCGTCAACAGAAATAGAAAAAGAAAAGAAAAGGCGACCCCTTAATCAAACCACACAGAGCCAGTTCACTTTAGTACATAGGACCAATGTACCTCACAGATGTTATGTATACAAACTTGTAACATATAACTATATGCTAACAGAGTAACAGTCTACACACAACTGGATGTTCACACAAGACACTAAAACATATTACTACTATAATATAACATTGGATCTTGCCTGCGAAAACAAGGGAAAGGGTAGTAAGATGGTTTTCTAGAACCCAAACTTAGGTGTCAATCTTCTTTTCCTGAGGCGCTCAGCGATGATAAAAGCAAGTTCAAGTGCTTGAGAAGCGTTGAGTCTTGGATCACAATGTGTATGGTAGCGCGAGCTCAGATCATTGTAAGTAATTGTCCGAGAGCCTCCCACGCATTCAGTCACATTCTGACCTGTCATCTCCAGATGAACACCACCAGGATAGCTACCTTCTTGATCGTGTACATCAAAGAATGCTCTTAACTCATTCTACAGAGATATATACAATCGCAATATAAGCTAAAGGTAAAAAGAAATTCACTAGGACAGTATAAAAAGCAAAAGGTAACCAAATTTTCAAGTTAACGCTCAGCAGATATTATCAGCGATTAATCTCTTGCCCTCGCACTAATTCCGAGAGGTAGATATGATAGCATGGAACCATCAAACCTGTTATCAATGTTTAATGGCAAGAAACCTTCTCCTAACTGAGAATTTCAAAATACGTTATCAATATTGACAGGGTGGCAGATAATCCTTTCTGAAAAAAAATACAGCAGAATCCACATACAATGAGAACATAAACTCAACATTCTTATATATGTAAATACAATAAGTAGAATAGCATCGTACCCGGATAGAGTCAAATGAGCGTGTTTTGAGTCCACAGGGGGCTTTAGTGGTATTTCCGTGCATAGGATCACTCACCCAAGTGACGATTTGACCAGCTCCACGAACAGCCCTGATCAGATGGGGAAGCTTTACTCTCATGTTATCAGCTCCCATCCTGGCAATCACTGTAATCCTTCCTGGTCTATTTTGAGGGTTAAGAATGTCAATAAGCTTGACTAGGTCATCTGGATCCATTTTGTGACTCACCTGCAATGTGGAAACAAAGTTAGCTTATTTAGCATGTATCCATCAATCAGAAGACAAACTATGTCTCAATTCCACGCTTAAACTCATGGAAATTAAGGGAGCTTAAAACGTGGATACTATGTTTTTTCTACATGCAAAAGAAAGGGTGGATACTAAAATTATACAGTGCATTGGCATTTTAATTCTGGTCAGTATTCACAATCTACATCCCAATTTATATGACAGCCAAACGTTTTGGGACATCTCAAATGCTTGACACCATTCTTCTAATATTATCATTGATAAGACTTCAAGAATTCAAATACATGTATAATTTTAATTTTATCTTTTGATATGATATAAGTTCCCTAAGTTAAATAGAACAAACTCCATCGCTATTCACACTTCATATAGAACAAGACCTAAAACTTCAGAAAATATTAATCCAAATCTTATGTTATCTTTTTGCTAATCAGTTTTCAAACATTCTAGACTTTTTACCTCTAATCACAAGCTAAAAGTTGAATCTCAGCATGTGAATGGTTAAAGAATAGACGAAAGTCCAGGCACAGTCAAATGCATCTGTAAGGCATGACATACAATTTACAGTCTCCGTCTTTTCCTACAACTCCTTATCACATGAAGATGGCAGCCTTAGGTTTATTGTACCATCTTTCAAGATACTCTTCAAAATCCTTCATAATCAGTATATCTTACCACGCTACTTCTTTCTAAGAAAATAGAAGTGCAGTAAACTGTACCTTGATTCCAAGTGGATTGGCAATTCCTCTCAGAAACTCAACGTGAGCGCCATCCAATTGCCTTGTTCGTTCCCCAACCCAAATCATATGAGCAGAACAGTCATAATAAAGGCCAGAAGTTGAATCCTCTCTAGTAAGTGCTTGTTCATAAGGCAAGAGAAGGCACTCATGTGATGTCCAGAAGTCTGTTGTAGTCATGATTGGGTGGTCAACTGTAAGCCCAGCAGCAGCCATGAAGCCCATGGCTTCATCAACTCGGTGAGCCAGTTCGCGGTACCTTCAGGAAACATAACACTCACAAAATTGTTAGTCATAGAAGTTATAATAAAAAGACATTCATGACTACAAAACCAAAAATAGACAAAACAATTTCTTTGGATAAGTAATACTAATAGACTAACAATTCCTTTCGATAAATGACAAAACTAACATAGCAGAAGAAATACCTGTCACCTTGCTCACTGTGATCAGTAAAGTCGAGATTCCACTGGTTAACCCTCTGCATGGCAGCATAACCTCCAGTAGCAAATGCCCTGAGGAGGTTCAATGTAGCTACAGACTGAGTATAGGCCCTAATCATTCTCTGGGGATCAGGAATTCTGGATTTCTCATCAAAAGCATCACCATTCACATTGTCTCCCCTGTAACTTGGCAGCTTCACGCCATCCTTCTCTTCAAATGGATCAGATCTTGGCTTTGCAAATTGACCTGCCATTCTACCCACCTAACCAGTAAAGTACAAGTATAAACAACCAAATCTTGGTCCACAGCATACAGAATCAATCAACAATCAAAAGTAAAACTGTCTTTGTTACAACCACAGAAACTGCTAAAACGAATACATAGCTCGTGATTCTAAACTTTGAGATGCAGTTGCTGATTTGTCTGCTTGATATGCATATGAAATTTCAGATAATTAGTCAAAAGAGAGAATTTCTTAATTATACTTCGAACCAAGACCTAAGCATCAGACTAAAAATAAGTTTGAAATATAATTTTCACCACGACGGAACAAGCATCATTTGATTTATTTCAAGCGCATCCACATCTGTTCTATGTATTAGGCTAACCATCTAAAGTTGTTCCAGAGCAATCAAAAGGAATAAAGACTTCACTTAACAGATGCTATAATCAAGGTCAAATTTAATCATTTTAGTGTCGGTTCGTGCAAAACATAACAATCTTTTCCTCTCCCTACTAAACCACCAGAAGGGCACAAACAGCTTAAGACCAAGTTCTGTAAAATTGTATTATATTGCAGGCAAAGACCACCTGCAGGACAATACCCCATATGCCATGTGATCAGGAGAATCACCAAAAATCATTACCGCCTTTTTCTTTTGAAAATGTCATGAAATTTTTATTAAAGGATAGCACCATTGGCGAAATGCAGTTTAGTACAATAGCTACATGTGAAGAGAACAATGGAAATTAACCATCCTATCAGGTTCCTCAACATTTTCACTATTACACCAAAAGGCTAAGAGAGCTAAACATCTGTGCTTTAAGTTACAATCTTTTCGTTTTTGACTTCAAAGTATCTCTAGTTTCTTTCCTTTGACTCGGTCCACCATATAGCCAATGGTGTAGATTTTAGTCGATTTTTTTTAATAGCCCTCCTCTATCCCAGCAATGTAGCAGGTCTTAAGGGGATTCTGGCATGCACCATTTAATTTCAAGCAACTTTAGTAACAGGAACTAGATCTGGTCTGTGATTCTGCAATGGATGAATAAGTGTTTTGCGTCTTCATGATCTTCTTCACACATCACACATCCGTTGCAAATAGTAATACTACCTCTTCTTTGTAGATTGTGTTAAGTCAAGCCAGCCATTGTGGCCACTAGCCCTGAAAACACACTACTCTGGAAGGTGCTTTGTTTCTCCATATCAACTTCCATAACCATACCTGTTCTTGTTTGTCTAGTTTGGGACAAAAATCTATACGAAGACTTACTGAGAAAAAAAAATACCTATGTTCCTTCCATACAATCCTATCTGGAGTTACCTGTTATACTTGGAGGACTCCTATCATCTGCAAAAAATTATTCATCTCCTACATTTCCAAATCATTGCACCTTCTTCGAGAGGAAATGGAGTGAATCAGTAATCTTCTACCATGGCATTGTGATTATTTACTCTGATGAAAATAATAATAACCGATCTTTGAGGGCTGTACGTCCTAACCATCTTTCTTTTCCAAAATTATTACTCTTTGTTCCGTTTTATATTGCAAATTACTATTTGGAGAGCCATACATGTTTCTTTAACAGCAATGTTTCTACACATTCTTAAAAGTAGTGACTTTTTGCAACTACTTATCAAATCTCTCCATTTCAATTTATTTGTATTACTTTCCTTTTTAGTCTATTTAAAAAAGAATCTCTCTTCAAGTTTCGGCGGCAACTCTTTCGTTTTGGCTTGTCCATGACATATTTAATAATACAAGATTAGCTGACATTTTGGTACATTCAATATATATTTACGAAATTCAGAAGTATTTGTTACTTTCTTAAACAGTGTATCAAGTCAAATTCACGGCTATGGTGCCTGCCAGCCTAAAACAAAAGAAGTAAACTCAAAATCACCTTGATGACAGGCATTTGACCACCAAACATAAGGACAACCCCCATCTGCAAGATGACTCTAAAAGTGTCCCTGATATTATTAGCACTAAACTCCTTAAAGCTCTCAGCACAATCACCACCCTGTAACAAGAAAGCATTACCAAGAGCAGCTTCACCCAATTTCTCTTCAAGATTCCTAGCTTCCCCAGCAAATACAATTGGTGGATAAGTCGAGAGGGTTTCAAGAACCGATTCCAGTTCTAACTTATCAGGATATTCAGGGAGCTGAAAAGCTGGCTTCGATTTCCAGCTCTCAAGACTCCATTTTCCATCTGGGTTTTGACCAGCTTTTGTTGTTGATGATGGTGGAGATTGAACGGCTGAGATGGGTTTCATTCTTGGCTTCATTTTGGAGGAGATGAAGCTGGGTTGATGTAAAGGTGATGACTTTGGTGCTTGTAGCCATGAATTGGGGAGGGCTGAGCCACCCCTTCTGCCGCCGGAGGTGGTGGCTGTCGCAGCCATTCTTGTGGAGTGGTTGGGCGGGTGGGGGTGGACAAGGAGAATAATAGTAAAATGGATCGGTGAACAAGATAGACGGACACCTGAATTTGCTCAGACGAACAAGATAGACCGTAGATTATTGTCTTATTAATCGTCCATTTTTTCTTTTAGTTATCTATGGTCCTTTATTCTATTTCACATTACTATGATTAACTGAAAATTAAATTTGAGTAAAGAATATTTCGGCAAAAAAAACACTTAAATCTTTCACGTTTGAATGTGTCATGACATTTTAATACAATAAAAATAAGTACTCTATTAATTAAGAATAAAATATAAATTTAAAGTTTTCGAAAATACTACTACTAACTTTCTCTAATAATCCAACTCTCAAAATAAAATTTCATGTAACAAATTACAATAATAAGTTCATATTCAGTAGACCTATAAACTTGAGTGTTGGGGTATTACAGTTGAGCATAATTGAAGAGTTCACGAGGAAAAGTAAGAGTTTTCATTTTTGTAATACCGAAAATATTATTATCACTAGCTACTATTGTACTACGATTAAAAACGAACCAAATACGATCATATTTAATTAATATTAACCATTTCATTTGCTTCTTTAAGTTATTACGTACAATAAACAACTTACTTAAGAAGTTTGAAAATTATTAATATCTAAAAACATTTAATTAGCAAGAAATTAACAAACTACTAAAAGTTCAGGAGTTGTATACAGCAAAATACAATACAGTACCAAATGATACATTATGAAATGAAACAACGATCCATGGCATTGGATCGCGAAGAACTAACTACTAATTCAACCATTATTTGTCTTGGAAAGGTGAGGCAGGTAGGGACTTGGCCATGATTTGCCTACTTCTGTTTGATAAAACAGATGTGGATGTTTTTCTTGCGTGCACAAATTTTTCATTCGTCTTGACAATCAACAAGAACACCAGACGGTACAAAATTAGTATACCTACCAGAATGATAAGATCCATCCATTTTGAGTAGGCCATTTCTACTTGCCATCTCTCTCTCAACACGTCCTCTCCGCTGATTGTATGAGTGTTTCCATCGACGTTATCTGTAAATAGCAGTCCTTCAAATTCGTTCTTAAACATGCCTTGGTAAGCATACCTGTGGAACGAAACGTAGTATAATGGATACTTCCAAATAATATTAGGCAACTCGTTAGGTATTTGGAAAAAACCGCCACTTAATATCATTAGTCCTTGTATTCCTGCGCCTACCACAATGCCCATGAGGAAATTGGGAACGATCGCTGCAACATTAGTCATTAGGCTCTCGACTATCATCATACCGATGAAGAGGACCAGAGCAAAGTAGATGAAATGCTCGAATCCGCTTTGAAATCCAGTGAGGAAATAGGCAATTGAACCCGGAACCAGTGAAATCAGTAGCAAGTAGGGCATGGAGGAAAGAGTGTTGGCAATCACAAAAGCACCACAACCATAGTGTCCGTTCATGTTTTCTCTTTGAAATACCTGCATTTTTTATGAAATTAAATTTATCAGTGGTGATCAGAATAGATAAATTAAAACTGAGAAACAGTTTGTTGCATGGTGATGATGAACCGAGGATATATACCTTCATGTCCTCCACAAATGAAGGGAATCCACCAACTGTCATGAACGTCATGAATGAAACAACGAAAGCCACCATTAGACCTCTTTCCTGAAATGTTCAATATTCAAAATTGTACATGTCCTGATCAAATAATGTGTTCGTTAAGTAGTACTACAATTTCTTCTAATTTCCTATCTATATTGTTTATACCTCGATTGAACGATAGCTTAAGTCGACATTGTAGTAGATGGTGCCAAGACCTAAAGCAAGGATGACATACGACACGGATCGCATCCAGTAGTAGCCAAGATCACGAAACATGTTCACAGATGATCTCCTTGTCAAAATAAGGGTTTGTGTAGTAAAGTTTGCATGATTTCTTTTTTCCAATATTTCACCTCCCTGAAAAATATACAACGGTTATAAGAGTGATTTATTTTTCATCACCTTCCAAATAGGGGCAGAGTTATACTTCTGCGGACTCAAATCCTGTATTTCTGTCAAAAAGTTCCCTTCATATGAATTCGCAATACATTAAGCTGTCTCTTATAGAATTCAGAACTCATAAATTCAAAATTCTAGCTTCATCTTGTTGGGTTCTATATATATGTGTTGAATGAAAAATGGAGAAATCAAGCGAAGGAAAAGAGACACCCAAATTGGAAAGTGTGTTCTTTAAATTGAAAAGTTTACTCTTCTCCCACATTGGTGGAAGAGGAGAACTTTAAAGTGTTTATAAAGTGAAACACTTACTTCATATGATAAGTGAGGTAAGGAAATAGAAATGCCTTGCGTTGTTGTCGTCGCTCGATCAATGAGGTCTATTTGAACTGGTGTAACGAAATGCTGTAGTGTAGTGTAGTGTAATGCGTTGTTTCGACTGAGCAGATGCAGATTTTCAAAATAGTATATTCAGAAAATTACTGCATTGTTTTTAAATAAATAAACATGCATTTTCAGGAAAAGACACACCTCAGAAAGGGATGTTGTGGCTATAAATAACCTGTTTTCTTCCATAGGTTAGAGTATGAAAATTTCAGATTACACATAAATCTTCTTATTCTCTAAATACTCTTTGTGACCAATCAAACCAAGAGTGCGTTTGAAAAATTCAAGTATTTGAGGTACCGCTATACTTAAATTGAAGGTCATTTTATTCTGGGAGGTGAGGGGAATTATTCCTTAAGGAAAGTCCGTAAATTCGAACGACTTAGCCTTAACAATTTCTGTTTCATCTATATTTCTGAAATATAAAATACGCCTTTTGTAAAGATCATTTTGATCTTGTGTTAAGGGTATTTGTTCAACTTCGTTGTATTCTTATTCATACTTGAAAATAACACATCTCTCCCGACAAACCCTCTTCCTTCCTGTCTTTTTTTGCGAGTTTTATCTTACCTGTTGGCATATTTCTGCAACCTGGTTCTGAACTTTATGGTATTCCTTGGATGATTTGTATGAGTTTACGAGAAAATCTACCACTTCTTCTGTCGGCTTTCTTCCAGCAGAACCATGTTCGATATCCTATTAATTATAGAGTGAGATTAAATTCAGTAAAAATGCATTGGTCTCTTTAAAAAAGAGGAAAGTGTATGAGATACTAACTATTCACTTACCTCATCAAAATCCTTATTTATTGTTTTAAGAAAATGATCTGACGGATTCTGATGAAGTGGGCAAGGGAAACCATTTGACCCGAAAAACTACAACACCAAACAGAAGAGTTAAAAAAAAAAACAGAGCGAACTAATGAAGATTTTACATATACTTTGCCATTTGCATTAGCAGCAGTGACAGAGCCAAAATTTCTATTAAGGAGTTCAAAAAATAAATTAAACACGTTAATAGGATGTTAAAAATAATTAGGTCGGATCGAATTTGATTTGAACAAGCTAGACAAAATTCAACTCTACCTCAACATGAGCAATAAAACGGAAGACGTTGAACTTCTTTATTTTGATCGTGTGTTCAACATATAATCTTTAAACTTTTTTAAAAATAATTTACATATTTAAAAACTACATAAAAAATAAAATTAAATTACCAAAATTATACTTTACGGTTATGTTGTTTATACATTAACATAATAAAACTAATACTAAATTTTTCTTAATTTTAAAAAGAAAGATGTAAAATATTTTAAATCAATCAAAATAGATAAACAACCAACAAAAGTATATATTATAATTTTGTGAAATAATTAAAAATAAAAGTCAACTATCAAATTTGTAAACATGAAAATAACAGAGAAGAGAAACCAAAAGGGGGACACAACGTAGGAGAGAAAGAAAGTACGTAATTAGGGATTTAATTTTAAAGCTGATAGTATAAAAGATTGAAAAAAAAAATGGTGTTATCTAGACTTGAACGTATGCTGATTGAGAAATTATGCACCCCTTCACCACTGAATCAAGCTTTAGCCTTGTGTCAAGGATAGTGTCGGAGCCAGAATTTTTAAGGCGATTCAAAATTTAAAAAAGAAAACACACGAATTAATCGAAGGGGTTCAACATCAACCATATATACATAAAAAATAATTTTAACCATATATAAATAGCATAATTTTTCATCGAAGGGGATTTGGATGAACCCCTAACCACAAGGTGGCTCCGCCATTGATCAAGGGGGTTCAGTACTTATACGATAAATTAAAATTTTGATTGTATATAAATAGTGTAATTTTTTTTACGAAAAAAATTTAGATGAACCCCTGAATTTCACGTAGATCTGCCAGTGATTAGGGGTGTGTTCGGTACGGAGGAAAACAGAAAATGTTCTCCTCTTTTCTCACGTTCTTTTGGCTAAATGTGACACCTGATTTTTCAAAACGAAAATATCTGATACAAAAGAGAGTTGTGTTTGGTATGATGGAAAATATTTTTCGTGGAAAATGTTTTCTTGGAAAATGTTTTCCTGAAAAATATGTTGTTTTCTCTACTTATTTTTTCATGTTTGGTTGGTGAATGAAAAATATTTTTCGAAAAATATTTTATGGTGTTTGGTTGGTGAGTAGAGACTATTTTTTAGAAAAATATTTTCTAGTGTTTGATTGATGAGTAAAAAAACATTTTTTTAGAAAATACTACTAACTGTTAACTAGTATATCAGTGCCTCTAACAACTCAATAATTTGTAAAAACTAATTTAAGCATAACAAATAATATCAATATCGAATACTAAAATATTACAATCACTAAATTTAAAAAACTATTAATTAGTAAATATAGAAGAGACTTTTCAATATTTTGTCTCGACAATCTCAAGATACTTCAATCAATAGAAATATAACGGAACGACAAGCTTATTCAACCTCGTGAAACAAATTATATCGATGACAAAATGAAATATGCAATTAGCAAAAGTAACATAGGTAAGTTTTCTTCTATGCATATGAAAATAACAATACATTCAATGAATATTGGAAATCGGAAAAATTCGGATTTCATTATTTTTTATTTCAAGCCGTGAAAAATTAAAGCAAAGTATAGTAAAAAATATTTTCGAGTAATGTAAATTTTTGAAAAATTTGTTGGGGTGGGGAAGAGGGGTGGAGGTGGAGTCATAAGTTACATTTGTCATTTTTCTGAAAAATGACTTTTCTTGACGCATGAGTAAAGTCATTTTCCCTCAAATTGAGGAAAATGAGTTATTGTGAAAAATGTCTTGCTAACATTTTATTGCACCAAACAGGGGAAAAATAGTAAAACATTTTCCATCGTACCAAACACCCTTTGAGTAAAATAACAAGATATGCATACCTCAATTGCCTCACTAGCCGGTCCAAAATACACAGTTCTTCCTGAAGACAAGATGCACAAACTGTGAAAGAGGTTGAAAACATCAGCACTAGGCTGATGAATAGATGAAATAATGGTTCTTCCCTGTCTTTGGCGTGAGATTCCGCTCATCACATAATAAGATGCAGCACTGTCGAGGCCACTGGTTGGTTCATCCAGGAAAAGAAGTTTTGGCCGCGTTAGAATCTCCATGCAAACACTAAGTCTCCTCTTTTCTCCTCCGCTAATTCCTTTATTACCAAATCCTCCAATTCTAGTGTTCATTGCATTTTGCAACCCCATGTCCTTTATAGTTTGCTCTGCTATTTGTATTTTCTCTGATTTTGTCATGGAATCTGCGAGTTGCAGTTGTGCAGAGTAGTAAACAGCTTCTTTGACTGTTAGTGTTGCTATCAGAGTTTCATCTTGAGTCACATAGGCCTGAATTTTGTAGGATGAAAGAAAATTAGCATGTGTTGCAAGCAATAGCATGTTAGTTACTGCTCCCTCCGTTTCAATTTGTTTGTTTGATTTTGAATTGACACGTAGTTTACAAAAATAAAAAACGATTTTTATTTTTATTTTGAAACGACATAAAGTAGCATTAGTTGGAATTAGTGTTCTACCGTTCATTGGACACTTTACAAATTAAAAAAAATATGAGAAATGTTTATATTTTCCTAGGCAATATAATTATTTTAGTGGACGTTTGTACATATATGTTTTTGCAAATCAGCATTTCTTTGATATAACATATGTCTTCACTTCAACTTGAAACAGAGAATTTGAGATTGAAAAAAGTAGTAGAATTGAAGAATAAAAAAGGTACATAGGATTTTCGATCTTACAGAAGTTCCATAAGAAAGTTTCTGTTTGTGACCATTGATTAGAATATCCCCAGTCTGCTTCGTGCTGAAATTCAGTCGCCCTGATCAGAGGTGTCCATTTAAGTCATATAGTGTGCACTTATAGTAATAATTAGGTGTATATATATGCATGATTTGCCAAGAGATATATATATAAAAGTTGGGATTGATGAATATATATATATATATACCAGCTAATGCGTCGAGAAGTGTAGATTTGCCTGAACCAGAAGGACCCATCACAGCCAATAGCTCACTTGGTCGAGCATAGCCAGTAACACCTTCAAGTATGTCTTTGCTGCCATGTTTACTAGTGGAAACAGACACCCACAAATCATTCCATGTCAAGTAAACACCTCCATTCAATTCTTCTACCTCCACCTTACCAATTCCGATATCCTGCAACTCCATATAAAAATATATTATAGATTGGACGTAGCTGAATTAATGAAGTTGTAGCTAGATGATGAATTTTGACGGAAATGGCTAACTCCTTTTATACATGCCTTCAGGGGGTGCATGGGACAAATCATAACCAGTCCAACTATTATAAATGAGTTATCTAGTGCACGTTATAACTTTAATGAGGTACTTGAAGTCAAAAGAAAATAGATATATATATACGGTCAGACCTCTCTATATTATAATGGTATTTCACTATCCAAATAGATCCAAGAATGATATTGTACGTTGAATTTTTACTTAGTTTATAAATACTTTTGAAGAAACGCTTATCAACTCGTTCTGAATACTTTTGAAGAAATGTTCCCTCGTTCTCTTCTTTGTCTCTAGATGTGTCTCTTTATCGCATTGTTATAAGGAGATGTCAATGTATTTCACATGAAAAGAATAATTAGAATGAATAGCTATAATAATTTATATCATTCAAAGCTAAAAATTATCATGTGAAATTAATCACCTTTCGAAATTTGGATCATCAACTGTCTATATATATTATCATCGTCGTCCATCTTCACGATACCTACAAAATCAATGCACCTCAAAGTAAATTAAATATTACAAAAATATTTTTTGACGTAAAAAATAATTTTAAAACAAATAATAAAGAATGATCTAAGACCAAAAGTAAATAATTTTATTTTCTATGTTCATTGAAGATACTATTGTATTATGAGTTTTAACTTATTTTCATCGTCAGTGAAAATTTTATTTTACACAAGCAGTAATTTTAATAGGTAATGGATTATCAAGACATTATTTTCATAAAGTCATTTCCTTAATTACTTGATTTTTTCTTTCTTTATTCCTTAATTTTGGAATTTGCCAATTCCTCTTATACACGTTTTCTTCTTAAATTTTTATTGATCCGAAAAAAATAATTATTGTACTTATTTTTATCTCAAAAATTTCTCCTACCGATAATTTTATAATGAATTAAAATTATGCTTATAAAATTTTTTAGTCCCAATTTATTTATTGATATTTGAATTTTGAGAGTTCAACGGGTTAACTTTTTATTATAATTTATTTTACAAGTCTGTTAAAAAGTGATATATTTTAATGTTAAAATTAAACTAGTTTACTTTATATTATAACTTGGGAAAAGGTTCAAATATGTCATTAAACTATCAAAAATGACTCATTTATGCCATCAGTTAAAAGTTTGGCCCATCCATGTCATTGCCGTTATAAAATTGGCTCATCCGTGCCATTAATTTTTAACGGTGATTTTCAAAAATAGTTTTGTCACGTGGTCTTTTATTAAAGGTCCACGTCATTAATTAAAATAAGAAAAAAGGCTTAAATATGCCATTGAACTATCAGAAATGGATCATTTATGTCATCAGTTAAAAGTTCAACTCATTCATTCCATCGTCGTTATAAAATCAGCTCACCCATGTCATTACTTTTTAATGGTGGATTTTCAAAAACTGTTTTCTATGTGACCTTTTATTAGAGGTCCGCGATATTAATTAAAATAAATCAATATTAATTTCAAATATCTTAGATCCTTTAAAAACAATTGGTTCATTTAACATAACCCAATTCACACCCATTAAAGTATTTTTTTTCCTACAACAACAACTATTTTTTTGATCAGAAGAAATTGTGATTAATGTATATCCTTTGGCTATTTCTAGTTGATTCTAAATCATTATAAATGTTACACTTAACAAAAATCTCAAAAATTCTATCCTACTTTTTAATTCCAGTGACTCTAATATATACTCCCAAGTTGAAAGAAAATAAGTCAATGAACAATTAGGGCAAACAAGAAAAAGAAATAGGCGTATCAATAGAGCTTCTTCAATATTCTCCCATCACGAATTAGGGGAGCATTTATTATTGAAAAATCATTTCTAAATAACGGCTTAAAAGAAGTCTGTTATCCCAACTATCCCTCCATGTATATGGGATAACTTCTCCCATCACGAATTAGTGGAGCATACATTGTTGAAAAATTATTTTCAAATAACGGCTTAAAAAAGCCTGCTATTCCAATTATCCCGCCAAGTATATGTGATAACTTTTCCCATCATTATGATATATATGTTGGAATAAATAATCTCGATACTAACTAATTTCAAATATTTTGAAATTAATATTGATTTCTTTTAATTAATGGCATGAACTTATAATAAAAGACCACGTGGCAAAGTTATTTTTAAAAATCCATCATTAAAAAGTAATGACATGGGTGGGTTGATTTTATAACGGTGATGGCATGAATAAGCCGAACTTTTAACTGATGGCATAAATGAGTCATTTTTGATAGTTCAATGACATATTTGAGCCTTTTTGCTTATTTTAATTACTAACGTGGACCTCTAATAAAAGGCCACATGGCAAAGTTATTTTTGAAAACCACCGTTAAAAAGTAATGGCATGGATGAGCTGATTTTGTAACGGCGATGACATAAATGAGCTCAACTTTTAACTGATGACATAAATGAATCATTTCTGATAGTTCGGTTGCATATTTGAGTCTTTTCCCTTATAACTTTTATAGTCCCAATTGTACGGTCAATATTAAAACATTTGAATCTCAAAAGGTGGAAAGTCTTATAAAAATTGAGACATTAAAACTACTATATTATAGAATAGTGATATATTGCTTATGTTTATTTTGGTGATTGCTTTAAAGGCTGATGCTACTAATTGATCCAAATTAGATAGTGTTAAATAACAATAAAATAAAAATTCACGATCAATAAAAAAACACAATAACTCTTTGTGATTTTAACAACAAAGTCATAGTGCTATGAAAAAAAAAAAAGATAGAGTGAATGTAGAGTTCAAAATTGCCTTCTACAATAATTTTCTTTATTTATTATTTTAAGATTAAAAAGTTAGAATAATTGAAACTTTCCTATAATAGGCTTTAAAGTACTTGCCCGCATAAAGAATCGTTTCCACTAGTGATGAATACTAGTTAAACTCAAAATTGATATCCCCTCTGTTCTGTCGTCATCTTTTATTATTTGATAATTATTTAATGACATTATTTTTATTTTATTTTTACTGAATTTCCATTTAATAAGACAAAATAATTTAAAAATAAATATTAAAATAACTTTAAAAGAAATAATATTATAAACTTTACAAAATTATTATTTATTTTTTAAATTTTGTATTCAATCAAAAAATGATAACAAAATGAGATGGAGGCAATATATTGTACTCAATAATTATTTCTATTTTATTATGTGTGTGTAAAAATAGACCACGATATAGCTCCAATTTCCTAGCATGGCGGTTGAAGCACATGTGTCACCTAAATCCAAAGTGAAATGAGAGGCTTGAACTCAATAAAAAAAAAATTATATATGTTTTTATTTGAAATCTATTTGACTTTTGAGATGTAAAATTGTTAATAAATTTTTTATAATATTTTTTTCAATTGATAATATAGATAATTTATTAAATCTTTCTTGAGATATTATTAATTTTAAATAATATTTTATTATTTTATATTTTGAAAAACTTCTTTCTGAGACGACTACTATATGAATTGTTAAAATTATTCTACAATTAATTTAAATATTTTTAGAAAAAAATCAATTCTTTTTATTTGATTGAGTATCTGATTAGAGTAGTATATTCTATATATTCATGTGATTTCCTTTTAACACTTTTTGAAAAGAAGTCTAGTTCTGTTTTTAAGCTAGTCTACAGTCTACCGCACTTATCTCCCATTGAAAAGATTTCTTCCCTTTAATATTTAAAAGCTCTCTTTATAAAATAATACTTATTCAGTTTCAAAATAATTTATTAATATTTTAATTTTAATTTTTAATATTTAAGATCATAAGATTAAAAAAGATAATATATTTGACTTAACTTTAATTCAAAATCATAAAATTTAAAAATATATTTTATTTTTTAAAACTCTATATTTTTTTTCTTTTTAAAACTGAACGACCAAGAGAATGGGCCCCCACAATTAAGGGCCTTAGGCAACAGCCTATTTCAACTTTGTCAGCCGGCCCTGGTTCCTAGCTAGTGAGGCCGAATGTTGTTCCAAGGGTGAAAACTAGCAGGGGTTGAAAGATTAAGTGTAAACAACATAAATTTTTTAATTAATGAAACTAATTATATAAAGCTAAATACTGAATTGTTGTAACAAAGATTGCAAGTGGTCTTGAAGACGTCTTCTATGAATGAATCAGAAATATGCCTAGTAATATGGCTAATGGACTGCAGATCTAGGTCTTCTAGTAACATGGTCTCTATATGGGCAGGCCAATTGCCACAAACTAATTTTACTCTTTCACCAGTTGCATCATCTGCTATCTATCTAGAACTTGTTGATAATGGTAAACAATGAAAAAAAGTTGCAAAAGAGCAAAGAATATTAAATATTGTGCCTAATTTCACAATGTTTTATCCGAAGAGTATCAAAGAACATAAGCCGAGGGTCTATCAGAAATAGCGATTACACTTATGAAATAAAATTGATTATGTTGAACGCAAAGAATTGATTGATCTCGTATATTTATAGCAGTAGTTAATGTTGATGTGATCGGACAAAATAAAATTTATCTCAAAAAAATAATCCTTATCTGATCTATTGAGGAGAATTCTGTTCGAATTATAAGTGGTAATAGCT
Source organism: Capsicum annuum (assembly GCF_002878395.1). NCBI lineage: Eukaryota > Viridiplantae > Streptophyta > Magnoliopsida > Solanales > Solanaceae > Capsicum > Capsicum annuum. Next base: position 161,956,776 of record NC_061118.1, read on the forward strand.
TAAAAGAATTTGTATCCTATCAGGTTATGTAAAAGACTATACTTAATTTATCACAATAAGTCAAAACTAGTTTAAACAAAATGTAGGTAATTTACTATAGCGTGAAAAGTTTGTAGTATGTTTTGGATCAAATGTACACCATCTCTTAATTTGTATCCAATCAGGTCACTTAAAAGATAAATTATCCACAATTTTTCATAATATGTAAAGTTGGTTGAAAAATAAAATAGATGATTTACTATAACCTGTTAAATTTGTAGTATGGCTTGGTTCACAAGATACACGTTCTCTTTTAGAGTCCTAGTTAACAGATAGTAGATTGGTATGGAATAGTAATAGATAAGAATATAATCTATATTTGTATATCATGTAAATCGCTTCAAATTGCGACCTATTATTTACTTAATCGGCTTCAAGTTAAGTGATATTTTTGCTTCTCGAGAGGCAATTAAACAGATAAGATCAACTCAATATTACTAACATTATATATTTAAAAATCATGTAAAAAAATATAATAAGTTGCAACTCTATTCATGTCAATATAACAGCATACTCAATGCAATTCTACATATGGGCTCCTATCGAAAAAATCTCTTGAACTCTACTAAATATTGGTTGACACAAACTTGAACCATTGAGTTTGAGAATTATCAATACTTTTTTCGTCTAAGCCAACACATTTCCTAACCAAAACTTTAGATGAAGAATAATAAGCATCATAATCCAAACACAACTCCTTTCCATTCTCATCAATATTTGAAAGTTGATAATTTGAAGCAAGTTTTCATGTACTTTGCTCATTGCAATCTAAAAATAATAGTTAAACTTGTATGAGGATAACTTATACATCTAAAAATTTAAATCAGGACCATATTCAAACAATAAATACAAATATATGATAGTTATTTATGCATCTAACAATTTATATCAAACCCTAAATAAACAACAACTACACATGTATGAGGGTAACTTACACATCTCAAAATTAATATCAAACCTAATTAAGCAATATGTATACATGTATGAGGGTAGCTTACACATTTTAAAAAGCAAACTGTTGTAATGTATAATGTCACCTTATATAAAATTAATACTTTATAACTTTTTGTTTTTTCATAACTGTCAATGTATAACCTATAGAAATATATTTCAGAATACTTACATTATACATTAATGGGATGAAATATCTAATGTATAATGTCTTATTATACATATGTCAACTTATACATAAATTCATAATCAATATCTTCGGAAGACGTGATCGACCGGAATCATCAAACTTCTTCTTACTTGCCGCTTTAGAACCTGACTTCTTCGATCTAGAACTAGCCGCTTTCTTCAATTTCTGCATTGTTGCCGGTTCATTTCGATGCTTTGAACGATTCTCTGCGAAATTGGGTTCTTCGCAATCAAATGTACCAACGAGAATATCTTGTTTTTGAGAATCTAACTGACTAAGTCCAAAATTAAAGTTAGGACGAGAATCCATAACCAATTTTACACTATATCAATTAAGCAAAAGCAAGTACAAACCAAGAAAATAAAAAATCTAACTTGTAGTAGATGAAGAAAAACGAAAAAATCAAACTACGAAAGTTGAATATACTTGCAAAATACAGTAATTTCATAGAAACGAACATGCATTCAGAGAATAAACGAAACAAATCCTAAATTGATAAAGTTAAAAAAAAAAAATCAATAAAATCAATTTAAACTTCAAAACTTACAAATTGATAACCTCCAAGTAGATTACTAGAATTTTGTCGTGAAAAAAGAGTTTTTAAATGTGGAGAAAAAATCGGGTGTAATAGGAGCAGATGGGGAGCAAAATACGAAAAAAATATAGTGTTTTAGATATATAAGGTTTATGAGAGAGAAAGTAACAAAAAAAGGAATTTATGTAATTAGTTTGAAATTTGTGTAAATACTTTATCAAATTAGTATTTACCAAATTGGTATTTAATGTAATAAGGTAACTTTAGTTTGTGTATATATGTAATTTTTTCCGTTTCAAAATAATTGATATATATAAATTTTATAAATTTTTTAAAAAATTTAATAATGAATATAAATTGATAAATATGACTTTATTATCAATTTAATTTTAATTACATGAGTTTTATTTAATTAATATGAAAATAAATTAATAAAGATATATTTGAAAAAATAATCAATTACTCTTGATCTTTTAAATATGTCAATTATTTTAAGATAAAATTATTTTAATAATCACGTTAACTATTTTAAAATAAAAATATAATAAACATATCAATTATTTTAAAATGGAGAAAGTAAGTGAATGATGGCTGAATTAATTATTGGTCGGTAATGTGCCAGAACTAACAGATTAGGAAACTTTAGTCTATGCCCTTTTTTGTGGGTGAAAATGTTCTTTGGATGGTACCGCCAATTTATTTGTTTGCCTGCACAACCGACACCTTCACTTATTAATTCTACTAGATAACGAAGGATTCATTTTATGCCTACAATATTATAGTTTTAGATATATTTTATTAATTTAGTACAAAAATTAAATTAATATTTTTATATAAATATGATAGAAAATAATAATAGAAATAACACTTTTAAAAGTTATTTTTTTAATTTTATAATATAATATGCTTCACTGCTTATATTTTTATTTTATTTTTTAAAAATTAAAATATAATATGTTACAATGCTTATTTTAATAAACACACTTTCTTGAATTAAGTAATTAATTTTAATATTTAAATTTTTAAAATTTATTTAAAAATTATACAAGAGAATAAATTAAAATTACAAGTGTCAATATATTAATATTTTTTATAAAATTTTACGAGCAATATTTTCTTAAAATATGACTCTTTTACCTAATATACTATATAAATAAAAGTAAATAGTGTACTTTTATTAAGAAGATAAGAGATTGTGCTTATTCATACAAATATATCATACATTCATTTTCATAATAAAATAATATAAAATTATTAAAAATACTTTATTGGTGATTGGAAATTTCTATAAAAAAATATATGTTATTTAGTGTTAGTTTAAAGTTATTTTACACGCACAGGTTAATTTCTCTATTATATCGTACTCTCTTTATTTCTTTTTATTTGGTCTCTTTGAAATCTCTTGTTCCTATAAAATTAAAAGAAATTTCAGTAATATACCACTAATTAAATTTTATATCTCTTTTCAAATCAATAATGATTACATTTATTGAATAAGGACATAATAGGAAGATTTTTGTTCAAACTATTCTTGAAAGATTAAAGAAGCAAATATTTAGAAATATAAGTACAACTCAAATGAAGCAAATAAAGAGGAATCAATGTGGAGTATTATATATCTCATTTTTAAGTACAAATTTCAATTTTTATGAAAACTTACATATAAATATATTTGTATAATATAATAAAAGTTCTTTACACTGATCATTTAAAATGTACTTCAATCTTTTCTTAAGAAATTATCTTTTAAATATCTGTTTTACAAGGTGACATGCATATCAATTGTGATTACATCTATAATTCATGTGAATACAAAAATTATATGAATATTACGTGTGTATTTCTTTTTCTTTTATAATAAAGTATTTATAGACTGATTTAGTGATCCTTTTTGTAAAAATATTTAATAATGAACAAAAAAAAAAAATTAAATAAGTTAACAACTTTAAATTTTAACCAATCAAGTTCATGCGTGATGCTATTTTTTAGGTAAAAACTTAAAATATTAAAAGTTTGGAGTATTAAACATTTTAACGGTACAAGAATTTTCACTTAAAAAATTTAAAATATAAGAAAATAAATATATGAAGACAAATTCTCAACATTTACCACGTAAAAATAAAAAATAATTTTAGTTCTGTATAAGCAATCTAATATTTCGTGATTGGAGATTCAGATTATAAATTTAAATTTATTTAAAATATTACTTCATGAATAATGTAGTTAAATAAATTGAGATTTGTGAGTAAAAATATTGTTAGCCACACATATAATGGATCCACTTAAAAAATATAGGCACATAACTTAGAAAAAATGGCTAATGAACTTTTTATTAATATGACCATTGACTAATAATTATATCATTTAGATGTGATATGATAAATATACCCTTAATTGTCCTTCAAATCACTTTTTTATATAATAAAAATATAATAATAATAAAATTCTGACCTCTTACCTACATAAAATAAACTATACTCCAATTATTCCTTTTATATTTTATTCTTCTTTCGTCTTTCGAAATGTTGAACAGATAAATAGAAACCTTTCATAAACAATTTTTGTTTAGATATTCCTTTTAAGGGAAAAAGTTTATTATAATTCATATTAATGAAAGGTCGTTTTGACATTTTCCAAATCAAAATGTTAAGGGGATAGATAAGCTGGAATTTGCTGAGATATTATACTCCCTGGCCACTTGTTATTTTCAACAAATATTAGGCAAGGCGTTCCTTTTCATAGACTTAAGCTTTATTACTATTATTATATGACAAGGGAGTTCTCTCCCACTTAATATTTGATTGCAAGACCTAACCAGAAACAAACGATGAAAATTCCATTTAAACTTTAGAGACGTGGCCAAAAAAATCACTTTCAATTTTTTAAAAGCATGTTTCCATTTAATTTTCTAAAATGATCTAGTATGTTGGACCAAATATTACAATAATCATGACAAGTAAAATGGTAGGATTGGATTATTAATGGAAACGTCCCCATGTTTGGTTAGATAGGAGGGGATACATTTCTTTTCTCATAATTAACAGGGCAATTAGTTGGATGTTGTTCTTGGGCAATGATAATGGGCCCCATTCCATCATCATCTCACAAACTGAAGCTCGGCAAATCATATAAATATACAATTTAAGAGTAAATATTACAAAATATATCACTAGTTTCATTTTTTCAAAATATACCATTAAAAAATTGACAAAACTTATCAAATAAGATAAAAAGAAGAAAAAAAATAGTTTAAAATATTTTTCCTATAATTTCTCCTAATGTATTTTTCAATTTCATACCAATCTCCATAACAAAATTATTTTGGGAAAATTTTTAAAATCATTACTATAAAATTAGCATACATGAAAACACATGAAATTTGAACTGTTACTTTTCATTCAACAATTTCTTCTTCCTATTCTTTCCCTTCTATTTTATATTGGATTTATTTATATTTTTATCTTTTCTATTTTTTCTTCTTATTATTAATTATGTACCTCGTTTTTATTTATTTTTTATTTCTTCGTGTGTTCTTAATTATCACAAGAAGAATATATAGTTACCCATATGTAGAGATTGAATTTTTAGGATTTCTTTTGAAGAAAGATGTGGGAAAAATATATAGTTATCCATCTTTACATCAATTTCTATATATTTCAGATACCATAAAATTATTAATACACCTATTTTTATACATTTTAGACACCATAAAATTATTGATAAACCAATTTCCATATATTTCAAACACTAAAAAATTATTATTATTGATAACCAATTTCTATATATTTCAGACACCATAAAATTATTATTATTGATATACCAATTTCAAACTATTTCACATACCATAAAATTATTGATACACCAATCTCTATATAATTCAAACAACATAAAATTATCCATACATCAATTTCTAAGTATTTCAAGACAGTATAAAATTATTGATACACATACACTAACTTTTATACAATTCATGCATCATAAAATTATAGATTCATCAATTTCTATACAATTCATGCACCATAAAAATCATTGATATCCTTCCTCCGCCATTGTCATGGACAATTACCAGAAGACAGCAAGAACAAATATTATAAAAAAAAAAAAAAAAAACTCCACCGAAAATCATATCCACCGCTGCCACCGCCATACCGGCTTCCTTCACCATATCTAAAATCCCAAAATTAAAAATCATACTGACTGATGAACAAACAGATCTTCGCTCAAAAAAAAAAAAATTCAAAATCATAAATGATCAATGAAAACTATCAACATTTTAACCAAAAAAAAGGGAAAAAAAAATACTGCAAAAATTTTCCAAGATGTTATAGTACATTATAGAGGAAACAAGATCGTTGGAGCTTTTCCTTTTACGAACGTACACCACTAATTTTGACAATTTCTCTTTCCATCGATGGAAAAAATTTAAAAAGCCATAAATTATGATAGAGAAAGAGGGAGAGAAACAAGGAAGAAGAGTAAGGATTTTTGGATTAATTTTTTAAAATAAATAAAAAGAAACTAAATAGTTGATAAATTTTATAAATAAAAAAAATTAGTGATAGATTTTATAATATTTACTCTTTAAGAGTTTATATTTATGTGATTTTTGCTTGAAGAAAAGCTATCGTATTCAGATTGGACCATTAAAGGGGAAGGCCCATCTTTGATTGAGAATTGCACATGGTGCAACTGATTTATTTTAGGCAATATTATGTAGTATTTGTTATTATATTCTCAAATACTTACCAAATATAACTATTTTTTGTGTATATTGTAATAAATGCCTTCCATCTAAATCAACATTTCCCGTACTTCTTTATCTGCTATTACAGAAGGCCGTCGTCACAATCATTGATGGGGTGCTAATATAAGCTTAGCGCTGAAAAATCATATAACAAAGTGGTTAGTAGATATTTTCGATATGGGATCTATTTTAATTTATAGTTTCACATATATTCTTTGTATTTCTATATTTCCCTCTATTGATTATATATACAATATATATGTATTATGTTTTAGGTATGAGATGAATTTGTGTTATTTGACCGTATTTTTATGCATATATCCTTGTTTCACTATTTTCTTTTTTGTGGTTACCTACTCACATATACACTCCTATATTTTTGTTGTTTGCTGCACTATTATAAATACGTTAGGTAATGCACGTTATAACTTCAAGGAGAGGTACGTGAAGTTGAGAAGAAAATGGAAAGAAAAACAAGTTGACATATAGGCTTTTACTTAATCTGTCTCTATATCTTTATAATATATGCGTATATGTAGGACTTAGGAGGAGAAAAGGTTTAAATTGATATAGAGTACTCATTAATTATGTCTATTGTATTTTTGTTACTAAAAATTACACAAATACACAACTTATGTTTTCAATATTACAAAAAATCTCAACTCCATAAACATATTACAAAAATCCCAACATATACACAGAATGCTATGTATATGTCGGTTATGTTATGTATATTAATAGGGAGAGAGAGTAAATTAATTAAAAAAATGAGAGAGAGTGTAATTACTTCCAAAAGGATTGGTGCTTATGTTATTTATACTTTTTGATATACATATACATATATATATATATATATATATAAAAGTAGCCCATGATATAGTTCCAATTTCGAACTCGGAACCAAAATGAGCCACAAAATAAAAGAAGTAACCAAAATAGGTCACCTATTTAAAAAGTTACTAAAATAGGCTAATCGTAATAATTTATTACATTTTTCACTTTTTTTTTTAATGGTCAACTAACGGAATTGATTTTTTAAAAAATGTAAGAAATTATTACGTTTTACATATTTATTTATAAAATGCAATAATTTCTTACGTTTTATTGGAAAAATATATAAAACGTAAGAAATTATTACGTTATACACGAAAATCGATATAAAAAACAGTGATTTATTACATTGCTTATAAAAAAAAAGAAGCTTTTTCCAAAAATTTATCCAAAAACTTACGTTGTGTCCTTTTTGCACCACCCCCACTTTTTCCAATTTACAGCAATGTGGTCCCTCTCCCCCATTTTCTTTTTTATATCCTGATACTTTATACGTTCTCCTTCTCAAATTATTTATTCCAAATTAAGATGATACATCAATTAAGAAAAATAATTAATAATATAATTAATTTATCATAGTGCCCCTATTAAATGGTATTTATATTTTAATTTAAAAATAATAATTAATACAAAAGGTAAAACATAAAAAAATTTATTATCTCGTTTTGATTAATAAAAAAAGATAAGTAAATAGAAAATTAAATTAAGACATTTGGAACGGGTAAATTGGTACGGCGAGAGTATATAGTTATGTTTTATTTATTTTTCTGACGCTATATATAGTTATACTGGTTATCAATTTATAGTTGCAACCGAATCTTAACTACAACAAAAAAAAATACTGATATATATATATATATAGGGTGTAAAATAATTATTTAGTATAATCTTATTAGATTCTCGGTTTACCAATAAAAAAATTAAAATCAAATAAATAACATAATTTTTTAATAAAATCATTAAAAAATAACGATAAATAATCAATAATATTATTATCGGTATGATTTTTGTATACCTCTAAATTAAATTGTGATTTTTTACTTCATTAATTATAATAAGAAACATATTTATGCATGTGAGTCTCCGTAATATCATAATCAAAACACTAATCAAATAAATCATTATTTTTTTATTTTGGATTTTGTGTAAAATATAAGAAATTATTACGTTTTACATATTTATTTATAAAACGTAATAATTTTTTACATTTTTTTAAAAGTCAACTCCGTTAGTTGACCGTTAAGAAAGAAGTGAAAAATGTAAGAAATTATTATATGTAAAACGTAATAATTTCTTACGTTTTTTGAAAAGTCAACTCCGTTAGTTGATCGTTAAAAAAAATTGAAAAATATAATAAATTATTACATTTAACCTATTTTGATAACTTTTTAAATAAATGACCTATTTTGATTATTTTTTTTATTTTGTTGCTCATTTTAGTTCCGAGTTCTCCAATTTCGTAGCTAGTCAGGCACATTGCCCAATTTGTTACAAAGTAGGTAGGAAACTTCATTTTAAACTCTTTTTTTCTTTTTGTGAAAATGTGCTCTCTATGGTACAGCCAATTTAATTGTTTGCCTGCACAACCGACACTTTCATCGTTCTAACTTCTTATATAAATAAATCATGCTCTGCAATTATTCCTTAGTATTTTTATTGTTCTTTCGTCTTTCAAAATGTTGAAAATAAACAGAAATCTTTTATTAATCATTTTATTATCTAAGCATTCTTTTTTAAGAGCAAATATATATATATATATTCTTACCTCACATAATTGACACTAGCTAGTTGTATGAGTTATATTTATTTATTAAACATGAATAATAGTGTTATTTGAATTTTCATTTTTTAAAAGAGTACATGCTATAATTTATATAAATCAAGTGTTATTTTGAATCCAAAATGCTACATAGATATTATATTCCCGCTTCTTATTTTCATGAGGGTAGTTATGATTCATAGTAAAAATTAAAGGATAAATTTGAAACATTTTTCTCGAAGAACTTTGATTTCATGATAGATCTCAATCTTTAATATGGGTAACGATCCATGTTTCAGACATCTCATGCATTTGTGGGATACTGGAGATGTCTCTTTAAAGGATATTTGACCCCATAATTTAGGATTTAAATTGAGTAGCCATCAAGCTAGATTTAGAGTAAAGTAGCCCTCAAGAATTCTAACCAAAATTGAACATAGTCCACAAAATTTCAATGTCTAAATTTAGGTCCGCCTGAACTCTCTCAATATTGATTAGAAAACAAAATTGAATTTTCAAATTAGAAGAATCCCTATTTATAAAGATATTTCTCCACTGGTTCAATGAAGAACAAGAACACACACAAATTTCCTTTTCTCCTAAAACATAAAATTTTAAGTTCTAATTTAATATGAGCATGGTTGAAAATGTCCCTTCACCGATACCCGGCAATTTAATTAGGGTATTTGCCTGCAAAACCGACACTTTCACTTCGAACTTCTTACAAATGCTCTACCCGGACCCTGTAATTATTCCTTGACGTTTTTATTTTCCTTTCGTCCTTCAAAATGTAATTTTTTAAAATGTTTTAATTAACTCCTCATTGGGGGAGCCTCCATAAATATTATGATGACCTAAAGCAAAACTTTAATGAGGGGCCTAGTATTTTATATATAATATCACTTGGAGTCTATTTTTCTAGTTTCTCCCTCTATTTCAATTTATATGATTTTTTTTTTTTTTTTTTTTTTTAAGATTCAATCTTTTTAACTTTAACAATGTGTTTAAACATAAATTCTTTAGCTTTTTGAAAATTCTAAACTACACAAATTGAGATAAATAGTGAATTGGTGTGTTTTGGAGATTAAGGAAAGAATTTGTGTAGTCTTTCAAAATCAATCTTGTTTTAATATTCCCTTCGTTTCATTTTACTTTGCTTCTTTTGACTTGGCACACCAAATAAAAAAATATTAATTTGAAGTTTATTTTACAAAATTAACTTATTAATGATGTCTTGAAACTCGAAATCTAATGATTACTATTTCCTTCAGTTATTTAATACCGATGGTAATATAGAAAAAGAAGTAGTTAAACGCTCATGATTTGTGAAATGAACAATTAATGTGAAACAAATATATTTAGAAAGACACCAAGTAAAATGATATGGTGGGGTACATAAAACTCTATACCATAAAAGAATTACTTTTTTCTTCAAGACATATAATTAATTGGAAGTAAGTTAGTAAAAATACTTTTATTTTTAAGAATAATTTATTTTAATGGATTTTGTCAAATTAGAAACATCATTTATTTATGGGAAAATAAATATGTCACTGAGCGATCAGAAATGGCTCATTTATGCATCCGTTAAAAGTTTGGTTCATTCATGTCATCGCCGTTACAAAATCGGCCTATTCATGCCATTACTTTTTAACTGTGGTTTTTTAAAAACAACTTTGCTACGTGACCTCTTATTAGAGGTCCCACGTCATTAAATAAAATAAATCAATATTAATTAAAATAAAAAATATGAGACCCATTTAATACCCGATCTATTAAATATCCATCCCACACCCATTTAATATCACCACGCGCTCATCAATGTGGATCGTGCTTTCGCTGAAAAGCACTACGCGAACTTGTCTGCAAAGCCTTTCTTCAATGGGTTGTTGAATAAATTGTGTCTGCATAAACTCTACCTCTTCATATCCCATTTTATGTTGTTGTGGTATACTTTCAATGACATTGATTGCTTGTTCAGTGATTACAGAGGCTTTAAAAGGAACACAAATTCAAAGAGAATGTAAAATGAACTCAAAATTGTAGAACATTGATTGTAGGTGGACTTACCAAATTTCATTTGTATTATTAACTCTTTGTTCTTTTTCTCCAAGTTCATGTTTTCTTTTATCTCAATCTTCCTTGTGATATGCGGGACAAACATCTCGTTATAAGTTGTCCAAGTTGTCAAAGAAATAGTTCTATTTGATAGCCTCAACTGTTATCTTGTTGTTCCACAAGTTGGACTAGTCCATAATTTATCTAGGAAAATGTTATATTCCATTTTAAGTTCTTCGATCTGCATGTTATCTTGTAAAAAATGTGGATCCTTTTCGATTCCGCTCTTATGTATTGCTATTATTTATCATCAGTCTGGTAACCATGAGTTTGAGGACATTCGTAATTGTGTAGGAACATTATTCATGAAAGTGATTCTATTGAGAACGTGAAGAAGAAAATTGCGCTTTGGTTTTCAGAAGGTGTTGCAGAGTTGCAAAGTAGCCTTCACTCTTGGCTCTCTGAGTAAAAAAAGTTTTATGAGTATTGTTTGGTACCCTTTATTTGGGTTCAACTTGTGAAGTTTTGAGTGTGTTTGGTACTCACGCAACACTATTTATGTGTATATCTGAAATTTTTTGCAGAAATATGTGGACTTAGATCCATTGGAAGAATAATTAGGGTTGGGCATATTTTGGTTTAAACCGAAAAAATTAAAAAATCAAACCAAAATTTTAATTTCGATTTGGTTTTTTGATTTTTCGAATCGGTTTCGATTTAAAATTTCGGTTTGATTTTTTGATTTTTCGAATCGGTTTCGATTATCAATTTTTGAAATTCGATTAAACGGTTTGGTTTTCGATTTTTGAAAAAAAATAATTTAGATAAACCGATTAACCAAAATTCTATAAATAATTAATAATATATATATTATATATATAATAATATACTATAAATATATAATTGCAACCCTAATAACTAATTAAGTAATAGCACATCACATATAACTAACAGCATACATCAGTCCAATAATAGTCGAACAATCGATCGAACCATAGACTATCGGCAAGATTGTCGTCTGTACAATAACACCAGAGCTGGCGGCCAGACGACCATTGTGGGCTGCAGCCCGCAGTACCGATTGTGGTCTTTCCGGCAGCGACCACTCTTTCGAGTTCCGACTGTTTATGCAAACTTATGCATAATGAAGTTATATATTATGTTAAACTTATGGTTATATCATTTAGTCTCGTCCATGTTGAGTTATTTGTATTTGGAAATGAAAAATAGGTTTGAATTTATTTTTTTTAAAATCATTAATTTTAAATGTCCAATCATAACTAGGGCTGTTTAAAACCGAATCGTAACAGTTAATCCAACCGCAAAATTAATTTATTAGCTAATTGGTAATGAGTTATTGGATTAATGGTTGGAGAACGCATAAATTTTTTTTATAATTAATGGCTTATTGGTGCGGGGATGGATTACTCAATTTTCTTATCGGGTAAACCGTTAACCCATTAATAGTTATTATAATTATATTTTTACCCCTAGATATATAAGTATCTTTTGTCAATCCAACATATAAAACTCCATTTATTATTCTATTCACTTCTTAGTTTAGAAAATAACATGTCATTTCTTGTGACATCTAACCATAAAGTGTAGTCAGACTCCCTAAAATGTAAAGAAAATCTGAAATTAATTCTTAAACCAAAACATAAATTATTCTCGACAACACAAAGAACCGCAATAAAAATGAAACAACTCAAATATGTCCTTCACAAAGTTTGATACAAAATATAAAAATTCAGATAATATTATTTTTTTTTTCTGTCAATCCTAGTAGTTAAAAATATTTCTACATACGTTTTAGGTCTAGAAGAAAATTCTTATTTGATTCGATGTGTTAACCTATTAAATAACTACACGAACAAAACTCAAGAAGCCTAAAAGATTGATAAATAGATCAATCATAGTATACAAACAACTTAGTTGGTGAAGAAACTGAGGAACTACCAATAATCGCTCGATATTTCATTATCTCTTAAATTTATCCGTTACACCATCCGATAATCGTCCGTTAATTGTTAATCCGATACCGAACCAACCATTATCTTATTGGGTGACTAGCGGATTAGTATATTTAAAAACCGAAAATCAATAAGCCGAACTGCTAAGCATAATTATCCAACCGATAAGCAACCCTAATCATAACAAAGAGAGGTTCACTACTTCAATCTTCAAAACCAAAGTAAAAATCCGAAATAACCGAACCGAATTTATAGAAATCGAACCTAACCGAATTTATTTCGATTTGGTTACGGTTATCATTTTTGTCAATCCAAAAATTGAAAAACCAAACCGATATTAAACTATCAGACTGAACAAACCGAATGTCCAGCCCTAAGAGTAATATTAAAGTGGCTTAAGGTGATAGGTTGAGTGTGGATGGATTCTTTTTAATGGATCAAATTTTTAGTGGGTCCAATTTAATGACATGAACCTCTATTAAGAGGCCACGCGACAAAGTTGTTTTTAAAAAACTAAGTCAAAAAGTAATAGCATGGATGGACCGGTTTTGTAACAGTGATGACTTGAATGAGCTGAACTTTTAACGGATGACACAAATAAACTATTTCTGATAGTTCAATGGTATATTTGAGTCTTTTCCCTTTATTTATAAACAAAGATATATACACATATTAGAAAATTTAGGTGCCTCAAAAAATTTTAGGCCTAAAGCAACGACTTTAGTTGCTTTAGGCTTGAGCCGGCCTTGCCACTCCTTTTGTTGATAATTTGAATTCGTAATCTTCTTGAAAGTGAGGAGTGTTTACCTTCCGAGCAATTCGTTGGACCCATAATAAACATAAATGTTTTATTAATATTTTTGTTTAGATATCTTTTCAAGGCCAAAAAACTTTACGTATTATATATCCTATAAAATTGACACTAGCTAGTTGTGTGAGCTAAACACGTGTTATGATCTCCCAAAAGAGTGGATTCAAGTTTATATTTTTGTGAGACAAAAAGGAATTTTAAACCAACGACTGAAATTTTAGCTAGTTATAAAAGGGCGTTAAATGAGTTTCTTAGATTTCAAACGCAGGACTAAAAAAGTTTGAAAATTATTTATTTCATTTATATTGCAAGAAATGAACTATATATTAGAATCCATAAGATGTAAACAACAAATTAAAATACAATACAGTACAAAGTGGTAAATGACGGAACAGACGATGATCGGATCACGGAGAAATAACTAGTAATTAATTCAACCATTGTTGGTGCAAATATTAACATTGAATCGATGGAAAGGCAACGCAGGTAGGGACTTAGCCATGTTTGATAAAACTTATGTGGATGTTTTTCTTGCGTTCACAAATTTTTCATTCGTCTTGACAATCAACAGGAAAACCAGACGGTACAAAATTAATGTACCTACCAGAATAGTAAGATCCATCCACTTTGAGTAGGCCATTTCTACTTGCCATCTCTCTCTCAGCACGTCCTCTCCGCTGATTGTATGAGTGTTTCCATCGACGTTATCAGTAAATAGCAGTCCTTCAAATTCGTTCTTAAACATGCCTTGGTAAGCGTACCTGTGGAACGAAACGTAGTATAATGGATACTTCCAAATAATATTAGGCAACTCGTTAGGTATTTGGAAAAAACCGCCACCTAATATCATTAGTCCTTGTATTCCTGCGCCTACCACAATGCCCATGAGGAAATTGGGAACGATCGCTGCAACATTAGTCATTAGGCTCTCGACTATCATCATACCGATGAAGAGGACCAGAGCAAAGTAGACGAAATGCTCGAATCCGCTTTGAAATCCAGTGAGGAAATAGGCAATGGAAACCGGAACCAGTGAAATCAGTAGCAAGTAGGGCATGGAGGAAAGAGTGTTGGCAATCACAAAAGCACCACAACCATAGTGTCCGTTCATGTTTTCTCTTTGAAATACCTGCATTTTTTATGAAATTAAATTTATCAGTCGTGATCAGAATAGATAAATTAAAACTGAGAAATAGTTTGTTGCATTGTGATGATGAACTGAGGATATATACCTTCATGTCCTCCACAAATGAAGGAAATCCACCAACTGTCATGAATGAAACAACGAAAGCCACCATTAGACCTCTTTCCTGAAATGTTAGTATTCAAACTTGTACATGTCATGATCAAATATTGTGTTCGTTTAGTAGTACTAAAATTTCTTATCCCTATTGTTTATACCTCAATTGAACGATAGCTTAAGTCGACATTATAGTAGATAGTGCCAAGACCTAAAGCAAATAGTGTAATAATGAACTTCACTTAATATTTATTCACAATCCATAAGCTGTCTTTTCTAGAATCCAGAAGTCATAAATTCTAAATTCTAGCTTCGTCGATGCCTGCAAACAACCCCTCTTCCTTCCTTTCCTTTTTTCTGGCAGTTTTTCCTTACCTGTTGGCATATTTCTGCAACCTGGTTCTGAACTTTATGGTATTCCTTGGATGATTTATATGAATTTATGAGAAAGTCTACCACCTCTTCTGTCGACTTTCTTCCAGGTGAACCATGTTCGATATCCTATTAATTGTACGGCAAAACTACATTCAGTAAAAATGCAAACTTTGGTCTCTCCAAGAAAAAGAAAAGGGGAAGTGTATGAGATACTAACTGTTCACTTACCTCATCAAAATCCTTATTTATTGTTTTAAGAAAGTGATCAGACGGATTCTGATGAAGTGGGCAAGGGAAACCATTTGTCCCAAAAAACTACAACACCAAATAGAAGGGTTAAAAAAAAAAAGAAGAGAAAACTAATGAAGATTTTACATATACTAAGCATTATAAGTCCATTACTTAGACAACTATTCATTGCTTAAACGGTTATAGAAACTAATCAAATTATCACATGTATTATATTGGCAAGTTAATAGTCCAATAATGAATACCTCAATTGCTGCACTAGCAGGTCCAAAATATACTGTTCTACCTGAAGACAAGATGTACAAACTGTGAAAGAGATTGAAAACATCAGCACTAGGCTGATGAATAGATGCAATAATGGTTCTGCCCTGTCCGCTCATCACATAATAAGATGCAGCACTGTCGAGGCCACTGGTTGGTTCATCCAGGAAAAGAAGTTTTGGCCGCGTTAGAATCTCCATGCAAACACTAAGTCTCCTCTTTTCTCCTCCGCTAATTCCTTTATTACCAAATCCTCCAATTCTAGTGTTCATTGCATTTTGCAACCCCATGTCCTTTATAGTTTGCTCTGCTATTTGTATTTTCTCTGATTTTGTCATGGAATCTGCGAGTTGCAGTTGTGCAGAGTAGTAAACGGCTTCTTTGACAGTTAATGTTGCTATTAGAGTTTCATCTTGAGTTACATAGGCCTGAATTTTGTAGGCTGGAGAAAATTAGCATGTGTTGCAACTTGCAAGCAATAACTTGTTAATTACTCCCTTTTTTCAGTTTGTTTGCCTGATTTTGA
Organism: Capsicum annuum; assembly: GCF_002878395.1. NCBI lineage: Eukaryota > Viridiplantae > Streptophyta > Magnoliopsida > Solanales > Solanaceae > Capsicum > Capsicum annuum. The sequence continues at coordinate 161,973,318 of NC_061118.1, forward strand.
CTTGACATGTTAAGAAAGTAAAGAAGACTTTTTGACGAACCTTGTGGTGTTAAACTAAATATACGTATTGCATACCAATATGCCTTAACTTTTTTGGTCTTAAATATCCAGAAAGTAGAAATTAAAATGTTGCCAAAGAAAGAAAGAGACATTCTTTTTGTAACGGCCTAAAAATGGAGGTAAGACGAACAAATTGAAACGGAGGCAAGTTCCAAAAAGTTATCTACCCCTTATTGAAACTTTACAAAGGCTTCAAAGGCCTTATAACAAGGTAAATATCAATCCAATGAAGGAAGAATTTGAGTAATGTTTGGACATGTTTTCTTTGGGGGGCAATATATATTTTTGCAAATCCACGTTTCTTTTATAATTATCTCATGAACTTCAACTTGGATTAGAGAAGATTTCCTTATAGAAGTTCCATAAGAAAGTTTCTGTTTGTGACCATTGATTAGAATATCCCCAGTCTGCCTAGTGCTGAAATCCAGTCTCCCTGATCAGAAGTTCCCATCGAGTCATATAGAGTGTTTGTAATAATATTCATGCATGATTTGACAAAGAGACATATATATATATATATATATATAAATGTTGGGATTGATGAACATATCTACCAGCTAATGGGTCGAGAAGTGTAGATTTGCCAGAGCCAGAAGGACCCATTTTACAACCAATAGCTCACTTGGACAAGCATAGCCGGTAACACCTTCAAGTATGTTTTTGCTGCTATTTTTACTAGTGGAAACAGACACCCACAGGTCACTCCATGTCAAGTAAACAACTCTATTCAGTTCTTCTTCCTCCACCTTTTCAATTTTGATATCCTGCAACTCCATATACGTTTGGATATCCTGATGGAGTCTCTACGTATGTAGTGGAATTTTGACGGAAGTGAAATTAATTCTTATATAGTATGTATAGGACTTCCTGGTGCCGGGTGCAAGTGCAAGGGGAATGTGAAACAAAATTATCAACCAGCAACTAATAAAAATGCGCACCAACATTGGGTTGTGGTGGAATAATGTTCGGAATCCCTCCGCCCTTAGTTTTTGTATTGGAAGTGTTACCCTTAGAAATGAATTTGGGTTCAATTTTACCCTTTGAGAAAATGATCAAATAACTCGCCAATCTATTATCAGATTCCTAACTACACATCTACATTTCACGGGATCTATTACCCTCCGAACATATTTTAAAATGGAAGTAATACACCCCTAAATGCTGACATGACACGGAGAGTGAGTTCACTAGGAGTGTGAAAGTCAAAAATACTATTAAAAAAATAATTTTTATAATATTTTTGACTTTTTATTAAATATATATTATATTTAATATTTATCTTTAATTTTCTTCTCTCTGCTTTTTTTTCTCCCTCTTTTTTTCATTACTAGACAATCAACCTACATATACATCTCTACCGCCACATCTGAACAACTGCCATCATAGCAGCCCCATCTCCTCTCCTATCTTCTAATATTTCTTCACGATTTGGTTCACCATTACCCACAATTATTGACACTATATAAACCAACATTTAAATCACCAAACAATCATCAAGAATTGTTCTTAATTTTTTGAGACTTCTCTCTTCTTCATCAATGTACAATTTATAATTTTCAAAAACTCATTTTATATCTCTAGTTTTCATGACTTTATCCCAAATATCATACCTACTCCTTATAAACCCCAACTAAACTCTCATAATTTTTCCTTATTCCTTCAATTTAATCATCCCCAATGTCAATTTTTCCCTCAATTATTACTCCGAAATTGATGTTTTGCTTCGCCCTTAGCAGAGAAACACCACTCTGGTTCATCCAACTCCGACGATGAGCTGCCCCTATTTCCTCTTTCTCTTGTTCGCTTTCCTAGTTCATCTAACTCCCACAACAAATCTTTGAGTTCCATTACCATCTTCTTAAAATTGATTTTCGTTTCAACCTATTTTAATCCAAGGGGTAAAGGAAAAAAAGGGAGGAAAGGGAAATAGAAAAAAAAATAATAGCATAATTAAAAAAAGTATTTTTTTCTTAAAAAAAGTAGTATTATGTGGCGAGACGCGTGCAATTCACCATCTAATACAGATCTGAGTATGACTTTTGAGGGCGTACATATTTCATTTTAAAATAATTCAATGGGGTAATAGTAGGGGTGTTCATGGATCAATTTGGGTCGGTTATTGGTCAAAATCATAATCAAACTAACTTAGTCGGTTTTTAAATTTCTAAAACCAAACCAAACCAAACAAAAAAATAACCGTCGGTTTGGTTCTTGTCGGTTTAGTTCGGTTTGGTTCGGTTTATAACTTTAACTAATGATAAAAGTTGAAAATTAAAAATAAATCCAATCTAACATATGAGATGTTAACCGAGTGTTGTATCTCAATCGTGAAACTAAGATGTCAACTGAGTGTTATATTCGACAAAGATATGAACACTTCTAAAAAAATATTTTAAAACTACATTTAACAAAATGATATGATAAACCCCTAAAAGGTGAACACAAAAGGTGAACACATAGACTTCTTACTCAACAAGGTTAAAAAAAAAGTTAAAATTAATGATTGTCTATAGTCAAATGAATCTCAGCTATAAATTTCAATATATAACAAGATATTATTTTCACAATTAGTATCATTTGTCATTCAAAGTGCGAAATTCACTTAGAATCTCATAAAGTACTATTAACTAGATGAAGAAATGACTTAATGTGTTACGACTAAAGTTAAATAATGATTAAAATATAAAGTGTAACAAATATTTATATTGTATTTATGAATAATACATAGATAATTATAATATATATATATATATATATATATATATATATATATATCGGTTCGGTTTGGTTATTTTGTCGGTTATTTTAGAGTAAAACCAAACCAAACCAAACCAAATTAGTATCAGTTTTTTAAAATTCAAAACCAAACCAAACCAAATTTAACCAAATATCGGTTTTTTTAATCGATTTGGTTTAGATTGCGATTCGGTTTGGTTAAAAATCAAACCATGAACACCCCTAGGTAATAGACCTTCAGTGAAGTATAAATGTGTAGTTGAGAATTTGATAATAGATTGAGGTGCGTTTGATCATTTTCTCCACCATTATTCGAATGGGATAATTTTGAGCTTCTACTTTTAAATTTTTTCTTATTGGAGACTTGGAATTGTGTGGGGAGGAGTTGAATATGAGAATAATAACATAATAAGAAAATAAGTTGTATAAACGTTTTTCATTTTTTACAAATAAAAAAGATGACAGATATTTTTTTTTTTCCTTCTGATTTCTTGCACGTTAGGTAGAGTTATTATTTCTAATCATGATATCATGTATCTTCTTTTACTAACTTTAAAAATGATAGTATGATAAAAGAAATCAAATTTAATTATACCTTGATACACTTTATTACTTATATTAATTTTAGTAAAAATTACACAAATGAACTTTCAATTGAGGACTAGTATTATTAGTTTTGAAAAGAATCAATAGAACAAATATTTAGTTGAAACATCAATATTAGTCGAAACAACTTTTTTATTTAAATCTTTAAAACTAAGAGCACTTGTGAACTTTAAATGAATGACAAAATTATATTATTGCAAATAATTCAAGGGCAAAATTAATTTATTTTTTCTTGTTTTGAAACAATCATTAGAATAGAGGGCATTTTTAATCTATTTGAATAGTTGGGGAGCTTAAAATGTAACTGTAAGAGCATTTTAAGAATAAGTTTAACTTATTTAAATAGTTCAAGGGGTGTTTTAACCCCTTTCTCCAAATAAAATCATGTTTTTATCTGTTTTATAATTGCAGTATGGTTTTTATGCTTGAGAAAAATTGTTGCAATTAACCTAATTAATTTATTTTGTTTTAACAATGCCACTTGCCATTTTGTAGATATAACATTTGGTTAAAGGAGAGGGCTTTTCTCCTCTAATATTAATAATTAACAATTAATGATTCATAATTAACTATTACTGATTAACAAGTTATAATATATATATATATATACTGTTTCTTCGTGTTTATCATTCTTATAGTTTATATTTTCCCCAGAGTTTTTTTTTTTTACTTTACCCTGTTCATCTCTTCCTCTTAATCTATGTTCTTAACATCGTACTTCTTTAATCACACCCCGAAAAATTTTTGTCTGGCAGCTAACACTCGTCCTTTGTCTATTTTGCAGACATATTGGACTATCAAGGCCAGAATTCCTAGGAATTTACAGGTTAATCCATCGTTGTTATTAAGAAATTAAAAGGCTAACCATATACTAAGGGTAAGAATTTTATAGATAATTTAATTTACATGATTTACAAAAAATATGTAGAATAATTTTAAATATGGATATAAGAACATAAGTATAAATATTTTTGTGGGGAAAATATGTAAATAAGAACTTACATGAAGTAACTAGGAGAGAGGTTTCCCTTTCGGGAACTCCCTTAAGATCGAATAGAAAACTTGGAGCTTTTATTTAAATCACAATGATACAAAGTTTATACAAGAAAGACTGGCTTGGATAAGTTTTTTGGGAGGAAGGGTTTAAACATTTCAAGTAGGTTTTTAAGTTGGTTGATTTCACTCTGCCTTCCTTCTAAGAAATGTACGCCTTTTATAGGCAAAAACTAAATAAAGTAGTGGTTCTAAGGATCACTACGTGGTCTAAACACATGTGGCCGACACTTAATGATAAGAGATAAGAAAGAATCTTTAATAATGCAAGCCGGGTACTCTTTTGGGCCCCATCGTCACATGCATTATTAATTCTTCTTGAAGACTTATTTTGACGCGTGTTTCAACAGTTTTTCTTTCTTTTGGAAAGTAGTGATAAAGGAAGCACTCTGACAACCCTGATTATTACAAGACATAAAGTGGGCATCTCCACCTGACTACACCAGCTAATAATACAAATTATATATTGTCTTATGTATCCAAGTTGTGCAGGGCACTTGAGTCGAAACTCATTCCTGAGTAATCGTCTTCATATGGATCCTGAGCATCCTGGAAGTGTGCAATACTATCTTCTTTGTCTGATCTTGCTGAATTATTATCTGTATTATTTATCTCTGGGACAGTTCTGTCTAAATTAGTGGGCTGTCCGTCTGGCTGTCCATTCATATGTTTATCTTGTGTCTGGTTACTGAAAAATCTCTCTAAAGTCTGTTTAATTATAGTCTCTATTGTTTCATTTTTTCTTTTAGATATTAAAGTCTTCTTTAAAATCTTATTTCCTGATCTTGTTAACTTATTTTTTGATGAAGAACACCCTTCATCTTCACTTTTTGGCAAAGTGACAGCCATTAACGGGTTTGATTTGTCTTTACCGGTCACCGTTTGAACCGGACTAGCTGTACCAACATCCGGTACAGTGGATTTCTGAGCATTTAGTGGGAAATGCACACTCTTCTCATCCATTTTTTGAGGAGATGGAGAACTCTGAGTCTGAGTCTGTGTTTTTGCATCCGTCTTGCTTACATTTGCCTGCTAGTTGAGTCTTGCTTCTAATAATTGTATCTGCTTTATTAATCTAGCATTTTTTCACGAGGAGTGATTCTTTCTGGGCATTTAGTTTCTTGAAATTCTCCGTCATTGAAAAACAATGGTTGTAGAAAATAATCTTTTCAGTCTCCTTTTGCAAATTATACTGAGGTATTTGATCTGAATTTTGTATGAGTGAAGGAGATATATAGTAGTTTGGTCCTAGATATCCTCTAGCATGATTTGTGGCTTCGGTAAAATCATTAAAACCTTTAAAAAGATGGGCTTTAAAACCTTGTATTGAATCTAACACTTCTAACCATGTTTGGAAAATTCCGTTAGTTTTTCCATGAATGACTACATAGTATTTAAACCTAGGCCTACTCTTTTCTGCCATGCAATGACATAAAGAGTTCATGGATGCCATAAATGATTACGGTTTTGTTTATTATAAGAGATCCAAAGGTTATCTACTAAACATCTTTGGGGTCTATCTAAAATGTAATCTCGTCTTACTCTAAAAGATATATTACTCTCAGGGTAAGCAATTAAATTAAATGATCCGAAGTGAATTCTTTCCATTGTCTCTAAAGATTCTAATGGTCTAAAATTTAAATTACCTAACATTGTCTGTTGATACGACTCTGAAGACGAAGCTACACCTTTGCCTTTGTCTGCAGGAGGTTGTCCTGTTGGTCTCATGCTGAAAACAAATGAGTGAGATTAAACTTATTTATTTATTCCCAGTTGTAGTCTACTTAACTGGTCTGCTAATTCGTTTTCTTTACCTTTTATATGTTCAAATACTATATTCTTGTAAACGGATATGGTGTCTGTAAAATTTAGCCATCTTCTTCTACTACTAGTTTTATCATTTATTTTTTGATGAAATTTAACTATAGCTTCACAATTTGTTCTAACTAAAATTTCTTCTTTATTTAGAATATATAATTTGAAACTATTTAACCCGTATATTATAGCTAATATTTCTAGGTCTATAGCACTTATGTTTCCTTTTTCTTTATATGCCCCACTTTGATATCCACATATTTATTCTTCATTTTTATTACTGTATTTATTAGGTCGTGCTTTTAAGATAGCTCCCCATCCTAAATTACTTCCATCTGTTTGAATGATTAAATAATCTGATTCTAATGGAATTTTTAGATCTGGAATATTTTTAATTTTTTCTTTTATTTTTGGGATTAATTTGATGTTTCTATATTGAAATTTTTCTGCTCTTTACTACCTGTTTTTGCGTATAATGGTCCTACTATTTTTCCTAAGTCTTGAATAAAATTTCTTGCATAATTTACTAATCCTAGAAATTTTTGTAAATCTTTTGTCTTTTCTAATTTATCTGGCATTTCTAATACCTTCTTTGCAATGTGTGGTTGGAGTTTTACTTTTCCATTTCCTAAAGTTATTCCTAAAAAATTAATATAAGTCTTACATAATTCCATTTTCTTTTTACTTATTATTATTCCATGTCTAACAAATAATCTGAAAATTATTGTAAGTGTCCTAAGTGTTCTTGCATATTTTGACTGAATACCAAAATATCATCTACATATACTAATATGAAATGTTTATATTCTCCAAATATGTTATCCATCTTTCGTTGAAAAATGGGTGGAGCTGTCTTTAACCCAAATGACATAACTAACCATTCAAAATGTCCACCTGGACATGTGAATGCTGTCCATTCTATACTGTCTGGGTGCATTTTGACTTGCCAGTAACCTGACTTACAGTCAAATTTACTATATATCTTTTTATTTTGAATTCTATTAATTAACTCACTTTTATATGGTAGTTTATATGCATCTGTTCGGGTGTTATCATTTAATCTTTTATAGTTAATTACCATACGAGCTTTACCTCTTATTTGTTCACTATAATTTCTTACCATAAATGCAGCCGATCTGTGTCTAGAGGTAGATCTTCTTATTACTTCTAATTGTAAAAGTTCCTTTATTTGTATATCAAACTCTTTAGTATCTTCATTATTTGCTTCTATAGGTGCTGTTTTTATAGTGTATTCCGAATTAATTATATCTAATTTACACATTATCCCGTTAGTGTCCCAATGGACTAACGGTCTTTCTCCTATTATTTCCATTCTATCTAATATAGATATTATATTTTCTAAATCTTTTGGACTATTTATTATTCCTATTTTATCCATTCCTTTTCTAAAATTATAAAACTGAGTTTCTATACTTATTAGGGTATAGTCTTTTTCTATATCTGTTAAGCATTCTTGTCCTTCTGCATTAAATAGAGTATAATTTTTAACTTCTTCTAGATTTTCTTTTATATTTTTGTTTTCTTTTGACAGGTTGCTATTTTTGCATTGATTGTTTTGGCAATTGTCGCAACATGGTTCTGGAAGCAATCTTGTTTTATTTGTGTTTAGTGTTCTATATACTGTTGGCAATGTTACCGTTTGTACTGGTGTATAAGTTAAATTTTTAAAGAGCATTATTCCATCTCTTGTTAAGAGATATCCTCCTTTATTCTGTATACAAAATCTTAGTCCGATAACAAAATCTGATCCTATATTTAAATCTCTTGCTAATATTTTATTAACATTGTAAACTGGGTTATAGAATTTATTGCATGTATTTAAAAAACTTAGTTGTGCTTTTTCTATGTAATAATTATAGATATTTTGTGATCCATCCATTTGAGTGGCTGTTATAGGTCTTTCGAGTACTTTTAGTAAATGTTCCGGTACTATTTCTTTATTGATTAAACAGCTAGTACATCCGGGATCTACTAATGCTAGAGTTTCTATTTCTACATCTTTTATTTTAATTTTTACTAAAATTTTTATAGTAGAGAATTCTTTATCTTCGTTGCATATTAGACTAGTGTCATTTTCTTCTAAATTCATTAGTTCTGCTTCTAGTTTTTCTAAATGTACCGCCTCTTGTGTATCTGTTTCTTCTATGGCGATTTTGATTTTTCCTTTTTCTAGGATAGTTAATCTTTGTTCTAAATCATTTACTCTGGTTTCTAAAGCAGACACCCTTAGATTTAGGATTTGATTATTCGTATATTTTTGTCCGTTATTTACTTCGGGTTCCACTTGTATTTTTAAGGTGTTTTCTATACAATTTATACATGCTTCTAAGTAACATTTTTTGCATTTAGCTCTATTGTCTTTACTTGGATACCAATTACAGATACGACATCTATTACTGTCTAGACCTTTATTTCTTTGGAATTCATGTATACATTCTTGAGTAATATTCATTAAATTATTGATTACTAGGTTGTTTAAGTCTAAATCCTCTATCTCTTGTCCTAGCTCATTAACTAAGTTATCCTCTTCTGAATCTGAAGAATCAGATTTTGGATTATCTTTATCATTTATATCAATACTTATTATTGAGTATATACTTTCTGTATCTGACATGTATTCGTCTACGTTTAGTAAAGTTTCTTGGAAATCTTCTATTAGTTGAAAATTTCTAGTTCTATTATTATTTCTTTTAGGACATACATTAGCTAAATGGTCGATGCTTCCACAAGTATAGCATTCTAATTTGTTTTTATAATTTCTATCATTTCTATATTTCCTAACATGTCTATCTCTATTTAACCATGGTTTTTTAGCTTTTGATTTTCTTAAGAAGTATTGTTTACGACTATATGGTTTTTGATTATGTTTCTTCTTATATTTTCTGTATTGTTTCTGATCGTAATTCTGGGTTGTATAGATAACAGATTTACAGAAATTCATTTCATTTCTTTTTAATTGTTTTTGTATTTGTATGTTTGTACATTTTTCTGTTAATATATCCATTATATGTTGTGTTCTATGTCCTATTGTCCATTTTAAATTTGGGTTGGCTACTACCCCATCTCTTTTATACCATCTATCTTCTATTTCTCTTCCTAAGGCTCCAGGTAATTTATTGAATAATTTTTTGCCTAATTCTTCATTAAAAGTATTTCCGCTGACGGTGCAATAATAAAAATAGTCTTGTAGGAATTTTTTTATATATACCCAATGCGAAATACTTAATTGTTCTAGTTTGATTAATGCTTCCTTTTGTACTGCTAATAATCCACTATTTGGATCTTTTCCAGTTAATAACATATGCATTTTGTTTGTGAAATTATAGGGATTTGGTCCCATACTTAATAAAACCTGGAAATCATATGGGCAGTTTGTCTTAAAACTTTCCCATGTAGCTTTTGCAGATTCTTCTAAGAAGGTTTCTAAATATTTATACATTGTTTCCGTATCTGTTTCTGTATAATGTCTTAAGTAATCTGCAGCTACTATTCCTTTCCATAAGTCTATCACTGTATCCCACATTTGGGGATCATGTGCTGCTATATTCAGAATTTTACCTTTGCTTCCTCCTTCTTGTAGTTTAATTGGTTCTTCTATTGGCATTCTTTTACCTGCTGGTTTTATATTATCTCCTCTAAGCTCTGTATCTGGGTTTATCCTAATTGCTGGTCTTCTAGGTACATTGCCTGTACTATAATCTATTGGTTGAGGATTAGGGTTTGTTTGTTGGAATGGGCTAGCACTTGAGGAGCTAGTTGGTTCTAATTCTGCTAGTTCTTTATAACTGATGGTAGAACTTAATATAGAGATTGTGTCTTCATCTTTTCTTTCAAGAACTGATTTGTTATTTCTATATCCTAAATTATCACTTCTCTCTAAGCAGTTTTTAAAATGTTCTATACATTCTTTTATTTTCATTTCGTCTTTTTGACATCCTTTACATTTAAAAGTTATATATTTATATTCTTCTGCTAAGTTTTCAGCCTTTTCTATGGCCATGTCTACTTCATATCCTTCTTGTAGGACTTCTATATTGATAAACTCGCTTTCTGTTTCGATATTACTCTCTGTTTCATTATCGTCTAAATTTCTTTTAGTAGTGTAATTATAATCCGTAAACCTGACCGAAGTTTCTCCTTTACTTGTAGTATATAATAGATGAGAATCTGGTGTAAAACTTTTTGGTTTAGTAAATTTGTTTAAATTCCATTCTACACCTGCATATATTTCGGAGTCTATTTTTATTGGTTTTATTAAACTTATGCCTTTATTTCCCATTATTTCAACTACATCATTTACTTTTAGTTTAAATTTTGTATTACTACTTAAAGTTAATTTTCCAATAAAACCTATGCACATTAATAAATTATTTCCACTATTCATTTCTTCGTATCCTTTAGTTTGGATTCCTATTTTAATGTTTTTTTCAAATTCTTTTAAGTTCATTAGGAAGTCTGGACTTATATAGAATATTCCTCTATTATTTGTCATATCTACTTCAGTTAATCCTATTATTGACTTCTTAATGTGTGACCATCGATCATCATATATTTGTTATTAATACTTTGGATCCTAGATTTTTTCTAGTTAGACCTTTTATTCCTATAACAATTAAACTCATATGCATCAATATCATTCTATTATTTTTTAGATGTCTTAAGGAATTAGCATTTACTAAATCTAGTATTTTAAAGTCTTCTCCTATAGCCGATATTTGTTCTTCTCTATAATGTCTATATAACTGATTGTCTGTAGAAAAATATCCGGCGTTATATAGTGTTTTAGGATTTAATAATTTTAGTTGATGTTGTTGGAAGATTTGTAAATCTTTGTCTACATTTATTATTTCGTTAAGTTCTTGGTTCTGCTCCATATTAGGTTGTCTTCTGCATATTCTAGATAATATATTATTATTTCCTATTCTATTTTTCGAAAAACTTATTCTTTGTCTTTCTTCTCCTTGTCTTTCATTATTTTCGATGGTTCTCCGTCTATTTGATAGAAAGTCCATTTTTGTGGGTTTCTTATTATATTTTTTCGTTCTTGTTTAGGAGTTAATTCAATTCGTTTTAATTGGTTAATAAGTTCGTCTATTTCAAAGTTATTTTTTGGCTGGACTTTTTTATTTTTTATTAAAATGTCTATTTTCTTATGTAGTTTGGGTAATTCTGGTTCTTCCTGGAGGGGTTTTTGAGTTTCTTTGCCTTTAATTAAGATGTCTATCTTTTTGTGTAAGTCTAATAATAACTCTATTATGGTATTATTTTGTTTTGGTAAAATTTTATCTGTTTGACTTGAAGGTATATACTTAGATAATCCTTCTGGTTCGCTATGATAATTTCTTGATTTTTCTAGTGCTTTACTATAATTTATATCTTCTTCACTCATGAAAGTGATATTTTTTCTAATCTTTTTGTTATTTCTTGCAAATCTTTGATCTCTGTTGTTATATTTTCTACTTGTTCTACAAGCTTAGATATTAGTTGAGTTGTTTTACTTCCAATTCTTTAGGTCTTTCTATTATGGTTTTTATTAGTTTTTCAATTTCTAATTTTGTGGGTATTTTTTCTAAATTAAACTTGTGATTTAAATACTGGATTTTTCTATCTATTTCTACTTCTTGTGACTTTAAATAGTCTAAATTTTGTTCTATCTTATCTAGTGTCTTTTTATGTTTATTCTGAGTAACTTCTATTTCTTCTAAAATTCTTATTATCCTTTTCCTGAATTTTTTCGCTTGAATTTATCAAAAAGTCTATTATTGTATTATATTGTTTATCTTCTGAATATAAAATATGTTCACCCTGGTTGAAATTACACCTTATGGTTGAGTTATCTTTTAATACTCTATATTTCTTTTCTGGTTGAAATCTAAGATCTAGGTAATCGAGGTGTTTTAACGAAGCTATCTTGTTATCCTAAGTGGTTTAAGTTAAGGTATTTTTTGCTTAGCTTAGTTTGATATTTCAATCTATTATTTGTATAGGTTATATCCAATTCTACTTCTTGTATATTTTCTATCAGCCTAGATTGTTCGCTAATTAATGCTTTTTTATAATAGTTAGATGTTATGGTAATTATTTCGTCTGTTTCTTTAAAATTTTAAAATATCTATTTCTAGGTTTCTTATTTCTTTATTTAACAATTCTAATCTTTCTACAAATTGTTTCCGAATTTTTACAAGCTGATGTTTATAAGCAAATTCTCTATAATATTGACGTTGTATTTCTCTAATACACTCAATATATCTTATTGGCATTTATTATCCTAATTGATAAGATTTTCTCTTAATCCGTTCTTTAAGCCACTTTATTCCTGAAATATTATTTTCTAAATCTCTCTCACAACCTTGTATTTCCCAATTTAACGCGCTTACTAAATCTTCACAAACTTGTCTAGATGTATTATA
>NC_061118.1:161986118-161992343 GCF_002878395.1 Capsicum annuum
TATATATATATATATATATATATATATATATATATATATATATAAGATTATGTGCCTCTCTTTATATATACACAATATATACACCAGATATTATTGGAGCACGGGCCAATAAGTGTTAGTAGTATTTTTTTTATGCTATTTTATGTGGCAAATAAAATTTGGAATGTCAATTAAATTTTTTGTATGTTTTTTAAACATTTTAAGGTTTAATTATTGGTTTATAGTAATTATACATAATTTTCAAATACTATATGTTATTCTTTTTGTCTAATTTATGTGGCGCTGATGAAATATTTGAGAAAGTCAATCAAATTTATTATATTATTTTTAGATATTTTAATTTGATAATTAGTGTGATTTATACAACTTTCTACGTAATTTTTCAATTTGTATGACATTGATAAAAATTTAAAAGTCAAACCATTTTTTATCCAGCCTCCAAATATCTAAATTTATTAATTTTAATAATTTATATTACTTTTCACTATATTTTCAAATAATATATAACTTCCTCTATCCCAATATATATTGCACTGATAGAATTTCAAGCCAATCAAATTTTTTTATGTGTCTTCAAAATAATTTAAATGGATAATTATTGTAATATATAATGCTTTTTATGCATTTTTCAAATATATAACAAATTAAAAAGAATAAAATTAAATTAAGATGAGCAATATAAATTTACAAAAATACCCTCTATCATAAACAGATATATATATATATATATATATATATATATATATATATATATATTGAATTTAATTCAAATATTTGATATTTTATATTTTTTTATTATAGGAATTCTCTTATGCTTACATTTATCATCTAAGTAATTTGTTTCTCCACTTATATACACTAGTCGGCTTACGCCATTCTGCGTACGATCCAATGTTGATTCTTAAAAATTTTACGTTATATACAATTCTATCATTTTGTTAAAATCTTTGTGTGTTTGATTGATAAATTCTAAGTTTGACATATATTATTATATTTAAATTGATGAAATTTGTATAATAATATTTTAAGTTGTTCAAACTTTTATTACATTGATAGTCAATTATATTTTTAAAATAGTTTATTTTCTTAATTACTGTGATTTATAATATCTTTTTCTTCTATTCTACTAATTAGAAGTGACATAGTAAAATTATTATAACAAATATTCTGAAATTTTTTAAGTGGTCCCATATAAAACATCAAGTTAATTTAAAACATCAAAAATAATTTATCATTTTATGTCTATTTTATTTTTTTATTAAATATAATTTTTTTAACACTTAAATGACTTATAAAAACATCAAAAAATAATTTATTATTTTATGTCTATTTTATATTTTTTTTGTTAAATATTATTAATTTTTAAATACTTAAATAACTTATAATAATTAATTATGAGTGATATAGTAAAATTACAGTTGAAGCAGTTGAAACAATCATGTCATAAATGTCTATTTTAAATTTTTTATTAAATATTTTTAATTTTTTAATACGTAAATGCTTTATAATAATTAATTAGGGGTAATATAGTAAAATCACAGTTGAAGCAGCTGAAGCAGGCATGTCGACCATGAGCAACCTGCTTCAGCTGCTTCTTTACCACTTATTATATTTATTTTTTATTAAATATAATTTTTTTAACTCTTAAATGACTTATAAAGATATCAAAAAATAATTTATTATTTTATGTCTATTTTACCTTTTTTATTAAATATTATTAATTTTTTAATACTTAAATGACTTATAATAATTAATTATGAGTGATATAGTAAAATTAGGATTGAAGCAGCTGAAACAATCATGTCATAAATGTTTATTTTAAATTTTTTTAATATATAAATAATTTATAATAATCAATTAAAAATAATATAATAAAATCACAATTGAAGCAGCTGAAGCAGGCATGTCGACCATGAGCAGCCTGCTTCAGCTTCTTTGCCACTTATTATATAGGATAATAATAAATATAGATAGATTGGACGATAGTTAACTTTAAAGCAAGAAGAGTTGACCTAAATTAAGCATTACTTTTACTTTAATTAATTATTTTATTTATAGCAGAAGAAACATTTATAGATTTCAATTTGTTAAAAAAGTACATTTGAGATTATCAATCAACACGTTATTAATAAAGTAGTTACAGAAAAGGTTTACTCCCTCCGTTTCGAAATAAGTAATTATTGAGATATTTATTAGTGTTTCAAAATAAGTAAATTATTAATTTTTTTTTCAAATTTATCCTTATGATTTGACAACTAATTAATTTTTGAAAAGGTATTACAAGGTCAATTTTTTCTTTTTTAAGGGTAAAAATGAAAAGTTATATTAAATTTATATTTTTAATATTTTTTTCTTAATAAGTGTATCAAAATCCAATAATTAGAGTAATATATATGATCCATGTTCAAGAAAAGTTGACTTCAGTTAAAAAATGGAAGATTCTTTTCCTATGACAGTGACTAAGAGATGTATATTTAGGATGATGCTAACTGAATAATTACTTTTTGTCTTTTGAAAGACAAATCTTCTTTCAACTTTATAGCTAGAAGCGCGAGTGATATCGCTAGTTATAAGTAGATGGTAAATTTAATTTTTTTAAAAGTATTTTATATTGACAAAATATACAAGTTAAATATTCAATGACTAAGGCACCGTTTGATATATATAAAATGAAATAAATAGAAATCTTTTATGAATTTAGTATTTTATGGAATTATTTTGTTACACCCTTTATATGAGATAGTAATTTCATCTTTTTAATATAAATAATAAAAATAAATAGTCCTGAATTTGTTAATACTTTTATATTTCAAAATTATTTTTCTTATGCGATGAAAGAAAGTTAAGTGCTTTCTTCCATTGCCCTATCAATGATGTCATTATGGCGCAAAGACCACTTTGCCCTTTTTATATTTTGATTTGAATTTGGGAAATTATATCTCAAATTCCACACCTTTATTTTTTCTTTTTCTTTTGGTTTTCAAAATTTCACCACAGTTATCAATTTTTCAAATCAAGATCACGTTCTTTTTCTAATAATGGGATATTTAAAAAAAAAATCCCATTTAATGATTTGGTGATCATAACCCTATAGTCAGAGGTGGAGTCAGGATTTCAACTGAGGGGTTCAATATTCAAAGAAAACTCAGTCGAAGGAGGTTCAACACCTACTATAACCATATAAAAAATAATTTTAATCATGTATAAATAGTATATTTTTCCGTCGAAGGAGGCTCGGCCGAACCCTCTAAAGGAGGCTAGCTCCGCCTCTGCCTATAGTTATAATAGTATACGTTTTGTATTTTTAGTTTAGCCCATTATTAAACTAAAGTCTAAAGTTTATAATCGAGCATCTATGCATAAGACCTCTTACTTTATGAGGTGTCTTTTAAACCTATCAACTTTAAACCTATGTCTTTTAACTTATCAGTTAACATAAAATTATTTTTAATACAACTTATGTATAAATCCATACAAAAATTCTAATAATCCGATGGATTAAATAAATGAGGTATGCGAATCAAATAAAATGACACCTAAGCTCACGAGTGACACGAAATAGATGAGTTAAGCAATTATGAGTTGAAAATGAATAAATTATAGTGAGGTATAATAAGAAAAGGAAATTCTTTCGTTATTGTTATTATTACTTGTTGGTAAATTCAATGTTTATGACATGTAAGCGTATTTTGGTAAACTTGTAAGTTATTAACACTACGATAAAGTCAAAAGAAAACAAAAATTAATACTCTCTTGTTTCAATTTATGAGACAATGTTTAACTATACATGAACTTCAAGGAAGAAAGACTTTTAAAATTTGTAACGTAAACAAGCCTAAGAAATTTATGTGACTATAAATCATTTCATTAAGATAAAATGAGAAGTCAAAGGTAAATTATTTCTAAATATAGAAAGTGTCGCTTCTTTTATATTGTCACATAAGTTGGGACAACTAAAGTATTAAACTATATCATCAAACACTACAACCTATTCAGACATAAAATTCACAAAACAACAACAACAACAACAACAACAAACCCAGTGTATTCCCACTTTGTGGGGTCTGGGGGGGGTAAGATGTACGCAGTCCATACCTCTACCTCTGATGAAGTAGAAAGGCTGTTTCCGAAAGACCCCCGGCTCAAGTTACGAAATTCAGACATAAAATTCACAAAACAATGCGGCAAAATACAATACAGTACAAAATGACACAGTATGAAAAATGAAGCCAAATATAGTAGTGTCACATCTTCAAGAAGACCGAAGAAGTAATTAACAACTAATTCATCTAGTGTTGGTGGCAATGTCATGAGATGGAGTGAGTCCATGGAGAGGTGAGGCAGGTAGGGACTTAGCCATGATTTGTATACTTCGATTTGATAGTATTGATGTGGATGACTTTCTTGCATGCACAAACTTCTCTTTTGTTTTGATAATAAGGAAAAACACCAGACGATACAAAATGAGTATACCTAGCAGAATGACTAGGTCTACCCACTTTGAGTGTCCCATTTCTGCTTGCCATCTCACTCTCAATACTTCTTCTCCACTCATTATATGATTGTTTCCGAACATATCATCTGTAAACTTTAGTCCTTCAAATTCATTCTTGAACATACCTTGGTAAGCATACTTGTGGAAGGACATGTAGTACAATGGGTATTTCCAAATTATTTTAGGCAACTCACTAGGTAATTGAAAATAACCACCACTTAGTATCTGTAGTCCTTGTATTCCTGCCCCCGTTACAATGCCCATGAGGAAGTTAGGGACAATAGCTGCAACGTTCATCATTAAGCTCTCGACTACCATCATACTGATGAAGAGAACCAAAGCAAAGTAGATGAAGTGTCCAAATCCATTTTGAAATCCAGCAAGGAAATAGGCAATGGCACCTGGAACCAATGATATTAGTAGCACATACGGCATAGAAGAAAGTGTGTTGCCTATGACGAAAGCAAAACACCCGTAGTGCCCGTTCACGTTTTCTCGTTGAAATACCTGAAGTATTTTCTCAAATCAGTTAAATTTAAGTACTCAGAGTACAAAATAAATCATAAAATTCTTTGATCATTTTGGATGTGAAAAAGATACTACCTTCATGTCCTCCACAAATGAAGGGAATCCACCAACTGTCATAAATGTCATAAATGAAACTACGAAAGCAACCATTAGACCTCTTTCCTGAAATGTTCAATATTCAAGACCGTGTTATGATGATCCATCAACTTTATGTGCATCAAGAAGAACTGAAATACTTGTTCGAAATTTATGGATGTTTCCTTATCTGCACTGTTTGTACCTCGATTGAGCGATAGTTAGAGCCAACATTATAGTAGATGGAGCCAAGACTTAAAGCAATGGCGACATAAGTAGCGAATCTCATCCAATAGTAGCCAGGATCACGAAACATGTTTACAGTTGACCTCCTCGTCAGAACAAGGCTTTGCGTAGTGAAGTTTGCATGGCTTCTTTTTTCCAACATTTCACCACCCTGAAAATATTTAATAGATGCAATTAGAGAGATTCCTTCTCATTAATACCCTGCATGTAACCCCCCTCCCCCCTTTCCATTTTGGTGTTTTCACTTGCCTGATGACATATTTCTGCAACGTGGTTCTGAACTTCATGATAACTCTCAGATGATTTATATGAATTTATGAGAAGGTCTATCACTTCTTCTGTAGGTTTTCTTCCAGCCGAGCCTTGTTCAATATCCTTTTAATAGAAACCAAGATATATATTCAATAAAAGGCTAACTTTCGTTACTTTGATAAAGATGAAAGAATATTTACCTCATCAAAGTCCTTGTTTATTGTTTTGAGAAAATGATCTGATGGATTTTGAAGATATGGGCAAGGGAACCCGTTTCTCGTGAAAAACTATCACAATAAAAAAGATATTAAAAACATAGAAGCTAATCAAATCATCACGTATATCACTTGTACTATTAATTATATGTCCATTAATTGGCAAGTTAATATATAGTCCAATAATGAATACCTCAATTGCTGCACTAGCAGGTCCAAAATATACGGTTCTTCCTGAAGACAAAAGGCATAAACTGTGGAAGAGGTTGAAAACTTCAGCACTAGGCTGATGAATAGATGCAATAATGGTTCTTCCCTGTCTTTGGCGTGAAATTCCGCTCATCACATAATAAGATGCAGCACTGTCGAGGCCGCTGGTCGGTTCATCCAGGAAAAGAAGTTTTGGCCGCGTTA
>NC_061118.1:161995343-162003399 GCF_002878395.1 Capsicum annuum
GAGGCCGCTGGTCGGTTCATCCAGGAAAAGAAGTTTTGGCCGCGTTAAAATCTCCATGCAAACACTAAGTCTCCTCTTTTCTCCTCCGCTAATTCCTTTATTACCAAATCCTCCAATTCTTGTGTTCATTGCATCTTGCAATCCCATCTCCTTAATAGTCTGCTCCGCTATTTGCTTTTTCTCTGATTTTGTCATGGAAACTGGGAGTTGGAGTTGTGCAGAGTAGTAAACAGCTTCTTTAACTGTTAGTGTTGCTAATAGAGTTTCATCTTGAGTTACGTATGCCTGATTTTATAGGGATATGAACATCACCATGCATGCTAATAAAAATATAGTACTCTCCTAATGGAGAAGTAAAATGGAATGTTATTGCAAAAAAGTAAAACAAAATGAGTAGTGATGCATTCAGCTGAAGATTTTAATTTCTTACAGAAGTTCCATAAGAAAGTTTCTGCTTGTGGCCATTGATCAGAATATCCCCGCTCTGCCTCGTACTGAAATCCAGTCGCCCTGAGAGATGTCCGTCGATCAGGTCAGTCATATTTCGAAAAAAAAAGCTAGCTCATGAGCATTAGATTTAATATGCCCCACTTGGCCTTTGCTGTTATTTGTCCCCATTGAAGATATTATACGCATCATTTTCTAAGAGATATACTAATAGTGATATTACCAGCTAACGCATCAAGAAGTGTAGACTTGCCGCATCCAGAAGGACCCATGACCGCCAAGAGCTCACTGGGTCGAGCATAGCCAGTGAGACCTTTAAGAATGGATTTACTACCACCCTTTTTGCTGCTAACAGTAACCCATAAGTCATTCCAAGTCAAGTAAGCGCCTCCACTTTTAGCTCCCATTTGTCCCTTCTCGACATTATTCAACTCTACTTCCTGTAACTCCATAGTTGGCATTGCCAAATTTACAGAAGCCATGCCCTGAAAAAATTTAGAGTGGTTTATTTCCTTTTCTTACAAAAGGTATGGGGTATTTAAGGACGCTGTAGTGTGAGATACACCTTGTCCTATGAGGGGCCGCGCTATGGGCATTAATGAGATATATGTTAAAAAATATCCAATTACAAACAGTTCAAGGGAGCTAAACTCATTTACTATGTTTATCTTTGGACTCTGCAGTTTCAGCTATTAATATCTCGTTCCAATCCTAACTCCCATTTTTCATTTTTTATTCCTTCTTGTCAACTCTTGCTTGCTTGATTTGAATGATCTTTTCTTTAATGAAGTTAGGGACCATGTACTTACAGCTAGAGATCAACGATGCTGCTTCGATGTCTCTAGCAATTTGTAAGCATGTGGTCAAGAATCCAGTATGGAAGTCGCTTTCTTTTAGTAATAATAATCTTAGTAATAACTAGATACCTGTTTAGGCACACAGATAGGATGTTTGAAGCGGCTGTTTTTGAATGATTCTTGTACTCCATGGCTAGGAATATGCAGTAGGGGTGGGCACTAATAACAAACTAAAGTACATCAAAATTACAAAATACCTTCAACAAGAACAAAAACCCAGAAATAAGGAAACAATTAACAGAACCAAATTTTTTTTACAGAAATCAAATTGAATTGAACTAATTTTGGTTCGATTTCGATGTTAACTTTCACCAAACTAAAGATCGAACCAATCAAATGTCCCCCGATACGTCGTAAAGGTTCAAAAATAGTCATTTACTATGTATACAAGTGTCATAAGTGTTATTGTTCGCAAGCAAATTTTGAATGCTGAAAATTAACTTCAATTAAGATGGATAAAAGAAAAGTATTTTTAATTGATGAATCTTGTTGAGTATAATTATGTTATTATTTGATTCTTCTCTCCTAAAGCTTTCCGTGATTCCAGGGCTCTATAATGTATTTCTTCTCGAATTGTATGATGATTTGGACCTCGTACAGAGGAATTTTTATAGCGAATGTCGGTAAACGTTTCATCGGGTCGGATTGATCTCCAGCAAAATTTGAAGACCTACGTAGTCGACGTTGATTATCACAAATACTACGTGATAAGACTTCGAAGAGCTTATGTAGTTGACGTTGATTATGACAAATATTATGTGATAAGATTGCTTGTGATTGATCGACTTTTGATTGGTTCTGAAATTGGCCGACTTTTGATTGGTTCTTGAAACTCTCTTGCCTAATCTGATTGGTTCATGTAAGTCTTATCACAAATTCTTTTAATTGGTTCTTGAATTTGTCCAGGATTGCCTCCTCATTCCTTTTTTGATAAATGTGGTGTCTGGGTCATCTTGCGCGTATCTCGACCAGGATACCTGTCACCTCCCAGTAGCAACAGGTATCAAGTAACTCTGTCCACCAAGGTTAGAACAAATGAGAAGAAATTAACTAGTGTTTGTCTTTGTTGGGAACTGAACCAGAGACCTCAAGGTACTCAACCCAACTTTATTGAACCACTAGGTTACACCCTTGGATGCAGACCACCCTCTCATTTGAATACGAGACATCATCATGTTGGTCTTGAAATAGACTAGAATGGGGTAACTTACATAAATCCCGAAATGTTTAAGGGTTATAACACTTTATCCAAATAATTTGTTAGACTACATCATATTTCGGATTTTTAAATTTGTGATACATATTTTTAGCCTTGATACATATGTATTGTGATACATTTGTAATTTAGTGGCTAGTTAAATAAGGAATTATTGATTTTCAATTATTACGGAGAGTGAAATTAGGCATAAATCATGGAAATGATATATCTGGTTTCAGATGTATCATCATCAGATGTATCGCATCTGGTTACAGATGTATCACAATGATACATTTCATAAAATTACTCACTAACCATTAAAAATTCAATCTCACACCAAAATAAATAATTTACATTTATCAAACATATGTTAAATGTAACATTTACAAATGAATTAAAAATATGAATCACTATCACAAAGTATATGTCATATGTATCACCAGTATTGACTTAATATGTCATATGCATTGTGTCATATGTATCACCAATATATGTCATATGCATTGTGATACAGTTGTAATTTAACGGTTAGTTAAATAAGGAAGTAACTAATTTTCAATTATTACGGGGAGCAAAATTAGGCACAAATCGAGGAAATGATACATTTCGTAAAATTATTCACTAACCATTGAAAATTCAATCTCACACCAAAATAAATAATTTACATTTGTCAAACATATGTTAAATGTATCAAACATTTATAAATAAATTAAAAATATGAATCACTATCACAAAGTATATGTCACTATCACATTGTTAAATTTCTCCTTTTTCCTTAATGAGTACTGACTTAAAAGTTGAAAAAGAATTCAAAATTGATAAAAGAAAATTTGATAAAAAGATTAAAAAAAAAACATAATGAAATTGGTGAAGAAGTTGCAGTAAACGAGATGAAAGTTGTATTAATTGTTGATAATTTGGGGGAAATTTTAGGGGATGAAATTTTTGAAAAAAAATAAATCTTCAAAGAAAAATAGATTACATGCGTTAATTGTGAAGTAAAAGTGTGGTGGGGTTTTTATTCATATGTATCAAGAGTAAAGTATAAAATTCTGGATTTTAAGTAATTGTTTAAAAGGTAAGAAATTTTGGATAATAAGGTTTTTTAAATTTGTGATTTTGTGTAATTTATCCTATAAAGTTTGTGCAATACACTTGCTAGCAAATGACGAATAAAATGAGGATATGTGAGAATTTGAATAAATAAGAAGGAACAACTGTTTTAAATTTTATTTAATAAACAAAATAAAAATAACATTTGAAAAAGAAAAAGAAAACTTTACTTAGGTGTCAAATGAGCGGATTGGGTCGAGATTGAAAATATTAAATGAATTGAATTGAATATCGGGTTGAATCATGACCCGCCCAAATTCACTTTGGGTTAAAATGGGTTGGGTTAAAATAGATAAAAATCGGGTTGGATCTTGACCCGCTTAGTCTAAAAAATATTAACATATTGATATTTATCCCTTGTAAACCCAACTCAAGAAAATAAATTTGGATGAGGTTGGGTGGGTAGAGAGTAGGGCTAGGGGTGGAGGTGGGAAGGACATTTTTTAAAATTTAATTTTTAATAATAAGAACTTATTTTTTGAGAGGGGTCAGGGTAGGGGGTTATTAGGATGGGGTTGAGGTAAGAATTTTTTTAAAAAAAGAGTAAATACATAAATACCCTCCTGATTTTGTTCGAATTTTGCAAAAAAAAACCTAAACTTCAACTTTGATCTATTACCCCACGATTTTTTTTTTATTTCGTTGTAAATGCATCATTTTAACTCTTTGCGTGTATACACACGCCATAGACACATGAAAAGGCTCAAAATTGACTTTATTGATCAATTAAAAGTTGTCACATATAAATAATTTGATATATAATTTATCTTTCTTATTTAAAAAAAAATTCAATAGTTATTTAATTTTTAAAATTATTCCATACCCCCGTCCCACCTTTGTGTTCTTCCCCATTTGATAGCTTCTTCTTCGTCACCATAACTCAACAACAACAATATCAATTATAGCAACAACAACAACATCATCATCACCATAACTTTCTTTCAAGTTCTTATTTTAATTATTTTTTTTTTTTTTTTTTTTTACATTTTGAACAATTTTATAAAACCCAATATGTCTTTTATGTCTAAATTTTATAAAACAGTTACTTCTATGTCTTCGTCTTGATAATCCATTTGATGAAGCAGATATCATACCACCAGTTCTTCTTGCTTCTCTATTCCTATCCATTTTCCTTCTTCTCCGGTGAATCAAAAAACAACTAACCCAAGATGAGTTCTTACATAATTCACCGAAAAATGATAGTTTTAAACAACAACACCGGAATCTGTGGATACTTCACTTAACAACAACACCACAAATTAATTGTATCAAATATCTTATCTTTAACCAAATGGTTGTTTATTTTCTTGATTTTCTTGTTTTTTTTTCTCCTCTGTGGCTACTTTAACACACAAAAAATAAACAATCAACAAATTAATTCTTACAAAGATTTTTATCTTTAAGCAAATGGGTGTCTGTGTACTGGCTAAGAAAATGGAGATGTTTTGTGGAGAAGAAGGACGTGTGAAGTGAAATTATTGATGTAAAGGAAAAAAGAAAGTCAAAATGTAAGAGAGAGAAAAAAATAAAGAAGACAAAAATATAAAGAAAATAATTAAAATATATATATATATTTTATTAAGTCAAACGTATCAAATTTTAATTGGTATGTGTAAAGTACCTACTTTTTGAAACTGAATTTCGTCTAAAAATGATGTAATAATATTGATTCAAAATTGTTTAGCGGTATTAGGACACTCACAAAGTTCAAGTGTCTTTTTGAAAAAACGATCCTAAGGTGGTATTTATGTATTTTCACTTTTAAAAAAGATTTTTTTTTTTTTAAATAACTTTTTGGGGAAAGGGGTATGTCATGGGGGTGGGGAGGAGTGGAGGGGAGGGGGGGGATAATTTTCTTTTTAAAAAAATTAATTTCTTTTTTTAAAAAGATAAATATATTTTTATTAAATTAGAAGCGGTGTAGGGGTGGGGTGGGGTGGGGGATAGGGAATGTATGGGGTTGAGGTAAAACTACTTTTTCTAAAAAAAATGAAGTAAATTTAATTTTTTTAAAAAACTATATATTTGAAGGATGAGCTATTGTCGTATAGAGTGGAGATGGGGGTTGGGGTATGATTTTTTTTATTTTTATAAAAAAAATATTTTTTGGGAGGGGTAGGGAATGCGGTGAAGGAGGGAGGATAGGATTTTGATAGTGAGGCAAGAAAAAAAAATTTAATTTAATTTTTCAAAAAAGATTAAAAGAATTAATTTTGGGGGATAGGGGTTCGGGGTAGGGAGGAGGGGGGGGGGGGATTTTTTATAAAAAACTTTTTAAAAAATAAAAATAATATATTTAATAGAAGCGGGCTGAGGGTGGGGTAAGCTGGGGTGTAGTGAGGTTAGGGTGAGGTGTGGTGGGTCATTTTTAGAGTGGGAGAACGCATTATCGCTTGTTTTTTCTAATTTCATTAAGAAAATTATTTTTGTATTAAATGGGTTGAAGTGAAAATTAAATTGGGCTCATTTGAACTCAATTTAAAAAGGAAAAATCACATAAATATACAATTTAATAGTCAATATTACAAAACATATCCACATTATTTTTAATTTACAAAATATAGTTTTATTTACAAAATCTATCACATATCATTTTGTATTGAAAATTTTAGCCCTTTTCTCACATTCTTCTTTCTCGTACAAAAATAAAAAAACTAAATCGTACTTCCTTTCCTTTCTTCTCAAATATCCAAGCCCCAAACAAAAATTTCATATCCAAATTCCTAATTTTCCATTCCCAATATCCCTAAACGGACGTGCAGCAGCCAAGGCCAACATTGTTTCTGACAGCAACTCCGGCAAGCGACCTGCCCGATTCCCGCGACTTCAATCCCTCCGATTTAGCTGTTTTCTATTTGCGAGACAAAATGGCAGAAGAAGGTGGACAGAGGGCTAATGACACATAACATTACTGACACGAAGAAGCAACCCATGCCAACATCCTAATCTATGGATTCTATTCAACTCCCTTTTACATGTATATAATTGATTCTCCTGTCATTTTTCCTTTCGACTAGTCACGAGCTTTGCAAAGTAGATTGGTATATGTGTCTACAACTTCAATACAAAAGAATAATAGAGGAAGGATATCAATGATTTTATGGTATATCAATTGTATAGAAATTGATGTATTTATGTTGCAGAGTATGAATTGTATAGAAATTGTTGTATATATAATGCATGAATTGTATAGAATTTGATGTGTCAACAACTTTATGATGTCTGGATCGTATAGAAGTTGTTGTATCAATAATTTTATGGTTTTTGAAATATTTAGAAATTGATGTATTAATAGTTTTATGGTGTCTGAATTATATAGAGATTGGTGTATCAATAATTTTATTTTATAGTGTCTGAGATAGTTAGAAATTGGTGTATCAATAATTTTATGATGTGTATCAATAATAGTAATTTTATAATGTCTGAAATATATAGAAATTGGTGTATCAATAATTTTATGGTGTCTAAAATGTATAGAAATTAATGTATTTTTATGGTGTATGATCGATATAGAAATAGATGTATTAATAATTTTATGGTGTATTAATAAATTTATGATGTATGAAATTTTTGATAAGATATGGTTTGAATCAATTGGAGAATTTACTATAATTAATGATGTTTTTTCCTAGAAGTATTAAAAATTAATGTTCATTGAATTAAATAAATTAAATTTAAAAACATAAAAAAAAATATCAAATAAATGTGTTATTTTTTCGGTTATCTTATTTACTATTTAAAAAAAAAAACTTAGTTGAAAAATAAAGTAGTAGAATTTATAAGATAAAATGTCAATCATTAAATTGTCTCCTTAAATCATGCTATTTTAACTACTACTTTTTTTTTAACCTTTGATAGATTTTGTTATATTTTGTAAATTAAAAACTAGTGGTAGTTTTTGTAATATTGAATCTTACATTGTATAGTTATGTGATTTGCCCATTTAAAAATGAGTTAAGAGTTAATGGGTTGAGATTTTACCCTATATTAAATGGGGAAAGAACCCAATCTGAACTATTGGACGGATTGGACAGATCAGTTTGGGTTCATTTTGCTACGTTACACCCAATCTGGAAAAAAAAAATGGTAACCTTGGGGAAAAAATCTGGAAAAAGATTCTAGCAAATAAAGAGGAAAAACAATTTTAAAATCTATTTAATAGGCAAAAAGTTCTCAAAACGTGTAAAAAGAAACGCCATACCTTTCACCTCTTTCTTTTTTTCCTCAGCAAGCAAAATATTGTCTTATTCTATTTTGCATCTTTTACAAGAAAAAACAGACTTGAGCATAACCTATAAACTAATGTACCCTTACAACTTGTAATCGAAAGAATGTTCTGGTATTTTTCATGATTGCTATATGAGTATGTCATTAGCGATAAAATGGAAAAATTCTAAGTTAAAAAAATTTCGTAATATCAAATGGTATCATTTTGTCAAGC
>NC_061118.1:162006399-162028450 GCF_002878395.1 Capsicum annuum
ATACGTAATAATCATTAATCAATAAACTTAATTAAAGTTAATATACTGTTATTTTAGGAATAAAATACTCTCTAACTTTAGTAAATGATATCCCCCAAAATACTCCCTATTGAAGTTTTTACCTAGAAAAATTCAAGTGTTTGCCTAAAAAATGAGTAACCCTGATATTTGGTTATTGATAAATTTAAATGTACCACTTTAAAGTATACCCTATTAATTAACTGGCAAAAGTATTTAGTTTTACAATTATTTATGCATTGATATTTAACTGTTGCTACTATTTACAGGAAAACAACAAATACCAAACTACAAATTATGTTAAACTTTTAAAAAACTATATGCCCTCTGTTTCATATTAGTTGGCATGTTTCATTTTCTTAAAGTTAATTTGACTAATTTTTAAAGCTGATGTCTATTGGCTACTAATATTACTGCACTGTAAGACTTGGTCTTATTCCTATAACATTCATATTATCATTTTTTTCGTCCAACTTGTGCTTGTTTTTCTTGTAATTTTGGAGTTAACCCCATGATAGTTGCAGAATGTTATGATAAGAATCTCCTACTTATTCTAAATCTACTACAAAGAGATTCTTTAAGCAGCAAAAATTAGGTTCAGATGGAGGGTACCTATGGAGAAGTTTGCACAACTCAATATCCTTGAAATTTTCATTTAAATATGATTTGAATAGTGGTATAAAAAGTTAGTACAGATATATACCAGAGAAGTTCTGTTGTTTCTCTTGTTTTTGTTTCTCTTCTCTATTATTATTGTTGTTGTTCTTGTGTAGATGGAAAATGAAGATCGTACATAGATGTATATGTAATAACCCGTATTTTCGTGCTAAAATTCTAACCGTCGATCTTACACGTCTAAGCTCTAATCCAAATGATTTGAATGTGAATACAAGTTTCATGATCATTATCCTAGTCTATGGAGTAATTTAGAGGTGAAAAATGTTCATAGCAATGACCTAGAACAAAGTTGAGCTAAGACCAATTGATTTATCTGAAGTTTGACATTTGATTCTACAAGGATCAACTTCAAACGTGTATATCTCTTAATATACATGGAATTTTTCATTCCAAGACCTATCAAATTGTAGATAATTGAATTATCTTTCCAATGATATCAATTTCGCAAAAATCCGATACCCGAGCAAAGAGTTATGCCTATTTTTATGAGAGACAGTAAGGGTATGCGATTGGTGAGTGAAGAACCAAATCAAGTTTTGAGAATTAGATTGTGATACATGTCAATAATGAGTTATGATGAGATAGTGATCCCTTCTTACTCCAGAGTATTCCTTGGATTTCAGTCATTACAACACCAAATCCATCACTTGCTTGACAAATCCATGCCACAGGCCTATGCTTATACCTATCATGTGTGCTCAAGCCCATTCTCAGCTTCTAGCAAGCATGTAACAGCTTTACTCTGTGATTCGAGTTATCTCTTATTAATCTATGAACTCCAGTCTTATGTTGAATAGCTCATGATAAGTATAAACTCATGTTTCAGAGTATGACCAGTTTTTAAACTTATGATACTAGTGAAGTTCGCATTATATCATGCATGTCCTCATCTTAGATTTCTTTAATGAATCTATGCCTTTGATATTTTATTCCTCAGGACAAAGATAAGTGTTAATGTTATGTATTGTAGTTTTCGTGCTTCTGGTTCATATGTGTTAGCCCTTCAGTGACCTCTTCCTATGTTAAGATAGTGGTGATGATAGTAGATAAGCAATGGTTTATATGTGAGAGAGTTGATGACCCTCATTAAGAAATATCATTTATGATTTTCTATCTAAGGCTAAAGTGTGAAGTAAGATTGAGGCCAAATATTTGATACATGTCATGGTTAGTTAGAAATTGTGTGTGTGTTTTTAAGAATAGTACAAGAAAATTGTTGTTGATAAAGGTTTAGAGAATATACGAAGTATGCCTTTAGGGGTATTTGGCTTAAAGTTATATGTGATTTTTAATGATAGGATTGAATGTCATGTTGGGTGTAAGATGATGAATGCAATATGCACTAGTGAATCCATATCAAGAGTTTTAAATTAGTCATTGAAGTGGTAAGTCATGTTATGCTTAGGGTGTGAGCTCTAAGAAGATATAGAATATTTAACCTTGTGGTTTAGACTAGTATTGTGGTTTGGCATGTTGTATCTTGTGATTTAGTGTTAGGCTTGATCATTGTGAGGGAACTTAGTTTAGTTTAGACCTTACTAGAAAGATTTCGCAGTGCCAATATGAGAATTATAAGTTGAATCGAATGAGTATGGTATTTAAGGGGAATAATATAGTTGAGAGAGCATTTGAGAAGTGATGCTAAGCTTGAAAGTAAGAAGTTGCGTTGCCTACAGCCTAGTAATCCTATCCTAGTTTATGAGTTATATAATTATATTCCATGATATAGAGTTATATCAATGTTGTAATTTCTTAGTCAAATGTCTTGTTCAGAGCATACCCAAAATTCTTTGCTCCCTAATGTCAATAGAACTTCGTAGAAAAGTGCTGATGAAATACTTTATTTGAGTATGGGTAGTCAGTATGATCCAGTCCATAGAGCCTTTAATCTAGTTTAGCAAGCACGGAGATAAGCTCCTATAGATTCTTAATTTTCCAGCTAGTCTTACTATCCGCAGTCTTATACGTATGTACATTCCAAGAGGCAATATATTTGTGTCCAATTAAATTATGAATTCAACTCAGTTCATGCATCAGTTTCAGTTTCAGATATTAAGTCAAGATTCAGTTCGTAAGTATCCTGTGTATTATCACAGTTTCTTCCTAGTATTTTCATCAAATTATTATCATTCGGGGACGAACGATCCCAAGAGGGGGATGTTGTAATACCCCAAGTTTTTATGTCATAAACCTCTCATCCATTCTCATGAGATCAGATCCAGTACAAAGTAATGGTTACTCATAAGTTGACACTCTCATTTCTATCTTAGCCATATTATTATTTTCATTAGAATTCAGGCACATGCAGTTCGGTTCAGTGAATCATTATGTTTGAGATTCAGTGATTCAGTTTGTATCAGTTGTACAAGTTAGCTTAAAGACTGAGATTCCTCTGTGTTTCAGCTTAATAATCCACATTCGAGGACGAATGTTCCCAATGGGGAGATAATGTAATAACCTGTATTTTTGTGCTAAAATTCTAACCGTAGATCTTACGCGTCTAAGCTCTAATACAAATTAGTTGAATGTGAATACAAGTTTTATGATCATTATCCTAGTTTATGGAGTAGTTTAGGGGTGAAAAATGTTCATAGCAATGACCTAGAATAAAGTTGAGCTAAGACCAATTGATTCATCCGAAGTTTGACATTTGATTCTACAAGTGTCAACTTCAAACGTGTATATCTCTTAATATACATGCAATTTTTCATCCCAAGACCTATCAAATTGTAGATAATTGAATTATCTTTCCAACTATATCAATTTCGCAAAAATCCGATACCCGAGCGAAGAGTTATGCCCATTTTCATGAGAGATAGTAAGGGTATGCGATTGGTTAGGCGCCGCCCAACCAAACTTAGGTGATTGGTTAGGCGCCGCCCAGCTTGGCTTGTGCGGTTACTTGGGCGGTGCCTAAGTCAGTTTCAAGTGCCAAAAACACCCCTATATATGTCTATAACACGGGATTAAACTCCCATAACACCAAAATAAATTTACTTTCTCTCAAAATCACCAAGAACATTCATTAGGGTTTCAACCTAAAAATTCAAATATCTCAAGATTCAAGCATGAGTTTTCAATAATTCTTCGAGATTCGGAATCCCCATTCCGAGGGCTACAAGAAACACTCAATATTTTCACGAATAGAGTCCCAAGGTCAAGAGTTCATTCAAAGCTTCAAGTTTAAGGTATGTGGAGATTTTCAACAAGAACACTCTTTCGTTCTTGTGCCCAAATTGATTTTTCTTTTATGAATATACATGATTTTACATGTTTTGATATGAATTTGAGGCATGAATTTATACCCTATATGGTTTTACATGAGATTATGATACTCTCTATGTTTTGGAAGTTGAATTGAATGAGAATGATGACATTTTTGTATATAAAGCTGAATTTTTCAGATTTTAAAGTAAGTTATATATATTCATGATGAAAAGCATGAATCTTGAGAAAATTTAATATGATTTTGATGTATGAGACCTTGATTCCTAATTGGGATTGTACTTTGAGAAATTATGTGCTATAAGCACAATGCGATTTGAATCCCAAAGCTAATTTTCTTTACCAAGATGTATGATTATAAAGCTGAAATTTTAAGTTTTAAGTGATTATTTTTGTGCTTATGTCATAAAGTATGAAACTTTGGAAGGTTTTATGGTGATATTGATGTATGGGTTTTTGGAACCCTATTTGATATTATTATTTTGAGAAAATCATGTGTTATAAACACCTTGAGTTTAAATAATTTGAGATGGTAAAGAATCTTTGACCTTTTGATCGTAAAAAGGGTTGTTTTTGAAACCGAGATGAGAAAAGAAATCCACTTTTATTGATTTATTATGAAAGGGGTAGCATGATGGCTCCCGTTGTGAATTGTTGAAATATTTATTAGTGGATTTTCTTTTGAAAAGATCTGAGCTAAGTTCGGGAGTAGTCTTTAGCACCGAGCGAGAGGTATAGTAGGATTGGTACTTCCCTAGAACTACGTGCCCCCATAGGTTGTGAACCTGAGGCTGATTTATATAGTGATCACTAGTGTTTGGATTGATGATTTAAGGTCCTACTCCGATGGAAAGGATAGGACAGCTCTCCCCAACGTGGGTTGAACGTTGGACTCCATGTAGCTCACATGGTTTATGTCGGTTGTAAGAGATTCCCAATGTGTGTGTGTGCATTCTCCTATCTAATATAAAAAAGTCTTAGTCTTCTATCTGAGATGAAAACATATTTGTTTGAAAGATAGAGTTTGAGAAAGTCATTATTTTTGAAAAATTTAATGAACATATATTCCAAAGAGAATTGTTATGGGATTTGATTGCTTTGATGATTTGGAATCGAGATGGAAGTGAATTGAGATTTATTATGATGACTCACATTTTTCACCTGATATATTTTACTCTCTTATGATTATGATGATTTTAATTCGAGCTAAGTGAGTCATTTATGTCAGCATGCATAATTTTATAAACTGTGATGATATTAAGATATTATTTTATATATGCATTGCACCCCCATATGCTCGGTACACTTCCATGGTACTGACCCACATATTCGTATGTGGGCTACATTTTCTCAGAATATAGGTACAAGGTATAGTGTACATCTTCAGATCCAGTCAGTTCGCGGCATCCAGTCAGCAGGTGATGAGTCCTTTTGATTCAAGGGCTTGAGTTAGTTATACAATTCAAGAAGTGTTGTATTTTCTTTATTTAGTCGTATTGAGTTGGGTTAGTCGGGAGTCATAACCCGGCTACCTACAGTCAGTACTAGTAGAGGCTTCATAGACAGTCAGTAGAAGTTGATGTATTCTATTTCAGTTTTGGTTGTAAAGGCAGAATTGTAATCCTATAAAATTCCATTGTTGTATCGATCAGATTCAGAAAAGAGTTAATTTCTGTTGATTTGTATGGATTTATATTTTTATTTAGTTGCTTATGAGTTATGCCAGTAGAAGGGTTAGCTTAGGGTCACTTGTGACCCTAAGCACTGTGTGACGTCTCGGGACCCGATTTCGGGGCGTTACAGTATAATAGACTTTATCCTAACCGTACGGGGTTGAGGGAAGAATATAAACATGGGGTAGATGGATTTATTGCTAAAGCAATGACACTTAATGATTTTCTTATTGAAGGGACAATTAGGTGTCCTTGTTAGAATTGCAAGTGTTGCAAGTTATTGAGTCTAGATGTTGTTACATTACATCTTAATAGGAAGGGTTTTATGTTGAATTATACTGTGTGGACAGCTCATGGAGAGAGTAGTGCTACTAATAATTTTGCTTTTCAAAATTATATTGACAGTCCAATAAGAGAGAATAATGTTGAAAGTTCACGATACAGTGAGATGGTTAGGGATGCTTTTGGGATACACTCAGGGGCTCAAAATCAACCAAATGATGAGGCTAAGCACTTTTATGAACAGTTAAAGGAAGCTAGTCATCCATTGTATGAAGGATCAATGCATTCTAAGTTATCTGTTGCCGTTCAATTACTGAGTATTAAGTCAGATTATTCTATTTCTCAAAGGGCATGAACTCTATCATTGGACTTATGAATGAGCTTAACCCAAATAAACTTGAATTACCAAGAGATTTCTAAACAACAAAGAAGTTGGTTTCTAAGTTAGGACTTTCATCAGAGAGGATTCACTGTTGCGAGAAAGGTTGCATGTTGTTCTATAAGGAAGATGCAAATTTAGAACATTGCAAATTTGGTAATCAAACTCGTTATAAGGAAGTCAGACATACCAAAGGGAAAAAGGTTCCTGTGAAGTCGATGCATTGCTTACCCCTTATACCACGGTTAAAGAGGTTGTATGCATCAATGAGCTCCGCCCCTCATATGAGATGGCACTATGAAAATAAAATACCACCTGGTGTTTTATGTCATCCGTTAGATGGAGAAGCATGGAAGCATTTTGATAGTGTGTATCCGGATTTTGCTAGTGAACCAAGAAACATTAGGTTGAGATTATCTACTGATGGATTCAATCAATTTTCTGTCTTAGCTACACTATATTCATGTTGGCCGGTGTTTGTGACTCCTTATAATCTCCCGCTTGAATTGTGTATGACGAGTCAGTATATATTTCTAACTTGAATAATCCTAGGTCCTCGCAATCCAAAAATTTTGATTGATGTGTATCTGCAACTACTGATTGATGAGTTGAACTTATTGTGACATGAAGGTGTGGAAACATATGATGTATCAATGAAACAAAACTTTAGATTGTGTGCTACTTTGATGTGGACTATAAATGACTTTCCTTCTTATGGAATGATGTCTGGGTGGTCGACTGCGGGCAAGTTAGCTTGCCCTTATTGTGTGGAAGACACAAAAGTATTCACTTTGAAACATGGGGGTAAGAACTCAGGGTTTGACTGTCACCGTCGATTCTTGCCAATGCAACATGAGTTTAGGAGAAATACTAGTGATTTTATGAAGAAAAGACTGATTTTGAGGAGCCATCACCAATTTTGTTGCGAGAAGAAATTTGGGATAGAGTGAGGAATCTGCCTAAGGTAACAGAGTCTCTACCAACCAGGATACCTGGTTATGGTGTTACACATAACTGGACTAAACGAAGCATATTTTGGGAGTTAGATTATTGGAAGGATAATCTTTTGCCTCATATTCTGGATCCCATGCATATTGAGAAAAACTTCTTCGACAACTTGTTTAGTACTGTGATGGATGTAAGTAACAAAATAAAAGATAACTTGAAGGCCATGATGGACTTAAAGGAGTATTGTTGGCGCAGTGAGTTGTACCTGACATACTTAAACAATAAGATTCAGAAGCCCAAGGCCAGTTACAAATTCACTTTGGAGGATAGAAGAGTGATTTATGATTGGGTTAACAATTTGAGAATACCAGATGGATATGCGTCAAATTTGTCTAGGTATGTAGACATGAAGGAAGGAAAGTTGACCTCTATGAAGAGCCATGACTGTCACATTTTCATGGAGTCATTGATGCCTATTGCATTTTGTGCATTGCCCGATAGAATTTGGAAGCCCATAACAGAGATAAGCTTATTTTTCAAAGATTTATGTTCTAACACATTAAGGGAGGAGAACCTATCTTTGATGGATATCAACATTCGCTTAACCTTAAACAAGTTGGCCAAAATTTTTCATCCTATTTTTTTTATATTATGGAGCATCTTTTAATTCACCTTGTGCGAGAGGCACGACTTGGAGGGCCTGTTCAGTGTCGATGGATGTATCTATTTGAGAGGTATTGACTTTTAACATTTACCTTCATGTATTTTAACTGATCATTATTTCATCTAAAAGATCATACTATGCAGGACTATTGACAAATGTAAACGGACCATAAAAAACAGATCCCGGATTGAGGGATCAATATGTGAGGCTTATTTGGCTAAAGATACCTCTTATTTTTGTTCATATTATTTTGAACATGATGTACCATGTTTGAGAAGCCGACTTAATAGGCATGATGATGGAGACAATACAGATCCTTCGACACCACCATTTTCAACATTCAATCAACCAGGTAAAGAAAGTTTGAAAGGTGGTCCAGTTCGATATTTGAATGAGGTGCAGCTTAAGTCAGCTACAACACATGTATTATTAAATTGTCCTAAGGTCCTTCCTTTTTATGAGTATATTTATATTAAGGACAATCATTCAAGGTCTATCTAATCTTTAACTAATGAAAGTCATAAATTTGTCGGGCAGCTACTTTGTGGCTTTACATGGGGATGCTGCTGTTTATCCTATGTTTTTAGTGTGGTTTAGAGAATATGTAAGTGTAACTTAAATAGTTAACACGATTGACACTTTTGTTCAATCTCATATGTATTTAAATTCTAACTTTTTTTGAACTTTTTATAGGTTCATAATCCACTTAATTATGACCAAAATGGCCAATTTTTATGTGATATAGCTTGGGGACCTGATGCTAAAGTCAGAAAGTTTTCTAAGTTCTCTATCAATGAGTACAGATTTCATACAAAAGAGTTCTCTAAGGGAAAGAAAACCAACAATAATAGGGTTTGGGTGAAAGGTGATGTCAGTGTTGATTATTATGGTGTGCTTCACGAGATTTTTGAACTCGATTATCATGTTGGTTGGCTGGTTCTCTTTCGATGTAAGTGGTATGATCCTACTCCTAAGTTAGGTACAAAGGTGCACCATCAGTACAAAATAGTTGAGATTAAGCGTACAAGGGAGTATGGACTCTATGATCCTTTTGTCATTGCACAAACTATTAAACAAGTGTATTACGCTCCTTATCCTTTGTGTAAGAATAAATCTGCATAGCAGGTAGTTATAAAAACAAAGACTGTGGGTAGAGTTGTAGTAGAGGATGCATTGGATGTAGCGTATCAGAATGACATTTCAAGTGTTGAAGAAAGAGTAGATGATCAATTTGCAGGTGAGTTACAGCATAACGAACGTCTATATGAAGAATTTGTTCCTTTTGAACTTAGATTGAATGTTCATGATTATGTAGAAGGAACATCCGGGGCAAATGACGAGGAAGATCTAATTGATGAAAATGAAATAAGCGAGGAAGAGTTACTTGATGAAAATGAAATAAGTGATGAGGAAGAATCGATGAATAAATATGAAACAAGTGATGACGAAAAATTGATGAATGACAATGAAATAAGTGGCGAGGATTGAGTTGTTATTACTAATAGTAATGTGTTGTAACAAGGTCTTGAATTGTACTTTAGCTGTTGCTTTTTATTATTAGTTGTTGTAACAAGGTCTAATATTAGTAGTATTGTGGTTTGTGTTCAATAATTTTCAACATCTCATGCTTGATCTAAACAGTTAGTTGTATGATTGCTGATTAGTCATTCAGATTATACATTCACTTCTCTTGTGAGGTCTTGGAATGAAAAAAAGGTTTACATTGAACAAAATAACTTCACTCCATTACTTGTTTGTATAATATTAGATCCACGTGTAGACCTCTTGGAAGTTCTTCTGTCTAGTATAATAATACTGTGGATTTGTAGTCTTTTAGCCTTTTCTTTAAAGATTTTTTTCCCTTTGTAATAATGGTGAATAAGGTGTAATTGCTTATGTGTTTATTTTGCCAAATTAAAGTTTGGAGGGATATAGAATACGGGAAAGAGGTGATGTTCTGGTTACTCTAATCACATGTGCAGAGATTACTTTTTAGCAATGCATCTGGTAGATGCAGCTTTCTTTCACTCAGTACTACAAGGAATGCAAAATTTAATTTTTGTTTGATCTAAGAAACATATATGGGCAGCATAACATAGACTAACTCCTTTTTGTATTTTTTTTCCAGGTGGTTAATAAAGAAAATCAATGGCATCAAAAGGTCACAGTAATGGACGGCGTAAGAAAGGACTTGATAATCTTTTTGAAGGTCAATATACACCACCACCACCACCACCTGTTACCACAACTCTTCAACCAGCTACTACAAATATTATTCCTCCTCAAAGGGCAACTATTTCACTACCAAATTCATTTTTCATGCCCCCACCTCCCCACTAGTTCCAGCCCTCTTCTCCCCATAATAGTCTGCATAGTAGATCTTCATCTGTTCCTTCAACATCATCCATACCTAGCCTTTCTGGATTGATAATTGGAGGTCCCAACACATCAACATCGCCCTCCATCGAAAGTGCTGCAACGTCTAATGCTACAACAGTTGCTTCTCAGATTCTAAAATTTAAAGAGGTAGTAGAATATGATGGCAATGGGAGGCTAATTATAGCCCCTAATGGTAATGGGTAAGTAAACCTTATGTTATTTCATAATTTTTAAAATTTTTGAAAGCTAAGATAATTTAATATAATTTTATTGCAGGTTCACTCCCGCTTATACCGGCGAACATATGATTATAGAAGCAATTAAACCATTTTACACGGAGCCATGGGGTAGTTGGAACGAGATTCGACTCGACATCAGAGTGCTTATGCGGAATTAGTTTGTGGTATAATCAAAATCAAAGAATTTATCATTTCAGTATGCTATCAATGATGAATTTATCTTTGTATCCATCAACTCATTTCATGACTTTATATTAAACTATTTTGCAGACAAAGTGTGCATGGAATTCTTGTCCTGATAATGAAATACAACACATTTTAAAGTTCAAAGCAGCTCAACGTATCAAAGAACACTTGTATGAGGCCCGGAGGTACTTGGAAAAATCTGGTTGGCTGAATGCTAATGTGTGAGATCAGTTCTTGAAAAAATGGGATACTCCTGAATATAGGGCAAGGAGGGAACGGGAAAAGGCAAATAGAACGTCTCAAACGGGTGGCTCGTTGCATACTGGAGGTTCAATGAGTTTCGCTACCCACCGACGAAAACTGGTAATATTAGCTTAAATTTCTGATTTGTTCGATTTAGTTCACTGTTCTATACCGTGACATAGTGAAGCCGTATGGGCCTCTTTCGATTCACTATTGTTGTTATCTTCTTGTTGTTGTTCATCTTGAAGTCTAGTGAAGCCGTGTGTGGACTATTTCGATTCACTAGCATTGTTGACATCTTGTTGCTCTTGTTGTTGTTCATATTGAACTCTTTAATTAGTAAAGTGAGAATTAGGCATTTGCATTGTACGCATACATCAATAACGAATACCCTCTTTATTTTTCTTCTATTGAGGTATTAACTGATTAGTACATCCATCCCATATTATTATGTTTTACATCTAAGCCCGATACGTAAAGGGTAGCTTCAGAATAAAAGTAAACCATACTTAAAAAGCTACTACATTGAGATATAGCAGGAAAGATCAGCAATATGGACAGAGGGAGTAGACGTCTATAGGCTATGCCTTTGAATTTATTTTCTTTTTCTGGAAAATCTTGTCATTTGCTGTAGAAACAGCTGCCAAAATTTTGGAAATTTTGTACCATAATGTAGAAGTGTGATGTTTGACCTTAAAATCGAATTGAATCACAGAGAGGAAAAGTGCAATACATAACATTAATAAAGAGGATATCTGAAATCAATATACAATAATTCTATTCTGCAAGTGAAGCTCTGTAATGGCCCCTTATCTAAACTTCTTGTTTACTAGAGTACAACACTAAAGTCATGCCTGACTGTTATCAGTTTACCTTGTTCTAGCTACCTAAGAACACCTACAAATATGAGGAACTCTCAAAATCCATAGCAGTATTAGTTACATTTTTGTACAACAGGGCCAAAAGATTCATAATGATTCTACTCGAGTCGGTTCCACCGTGATTCCAAATCCACAATCCCCTGATTTGCATTGGTGCAAAAAGCGAATCATTTTTTCCCTCGATTCATCTCACCTTTAGTGTATTTCCAATTTTTGGGCTGGGGGAATATTCGAGGATAAGAAAATACACTTTTGAGTTACACTTTAAATCTACAAGCAAGACTTTTGTAAAGGCACTTTACACTGAAACAGAATATGTATGGTAAAATGATTGAGCATGCTTCCTTATTGTCGAAATTGACAAGTAACTCTATGCTAGGTTTCTTGACTTGTAGTAAAGCAGTTGGTTGTTGAACGGTAAATTTCCTGTGTGTATAAGGAGGAAAACAAAGCAAAGTAATATCATGGTTCGGTAGTTGTTTAAACGCCTAATAAACCATGCTTCCATTAAGATATTTGAGAAAGCTTGTTTCTATTTCGAGGAAGAAACACACAACCAACATTTTCATATAGAAAACAGAAGAGGGAAGAGTTAAAATATGATTTTGAAAATTATGGGGATGAAAGTCCTCAGTTACTCCCTCTAAAACTGCTCCTGACTGATTGTGAGTTGTGGCTTGATAAGCATACAAAAGGGTAGAACGAAAACTGTGATATGCCACATCATAAACCAATTGCACAGAGAAGTTAAAAAGAAATTTTTCATGAACCTACCCCTGAATTTAAAGGCGAGATACACACTGATGTCACACACGAGAGCCCAAAACACCTGTAATGAAAGAAAACATAATCATGATCCACTTAATTGAGAATAAAAATCACGAGTGGGATAATAGCAGAAAAGTGCACTAGATTGTACAATTGATAGCCACTAGTGCAACCGTATTTTGATATATTCCCCATAAATATTGAGCTAAGTTCATAGTAACTCCTCCAATACACTATGATTTTTTTCCGCATATTGATAGCAAATGTGCTTAGAATTTTATCTTCCTTCCCTTATTGAGGAGAGGCATGGATGTCCCGGTTCGTAGGTGTGAGAGGTTGGCCTTGGACAGTTTCAAGCGGGGTAGAGGTAGACCGAAGAAATACTGGAGGAAAGTGATTAATCATGACATGGAGCAGTTACAGCTGACTGAGGACATGACCCAGGATATCATATTGACAAATGTGAAAAGTTGTAAGATCAAGAAAGTCTAATATAGGAAACTCAAATAGAAACAAAAAGATACAATAAGGTGAA
Organism: Capsicum annuum; assembly: GCF_002878395.1. Taxonomy (NCBI): domain Eukaryota; kingdom Viridiplantae; phylum Streptophyta; class Magnoliopsida; order Solanales; family Solanaceae; genus Capsicum; species Capsicum annuum. Next base: position 162,019,498 of record NC_061118.1, read on the forward strand.
TAATCCTTAATGAAAGAACATTAAATACTACTAGTACTACTGGTATTATAACAAAGAATGGGCTTTTATCCTCTTGAATATATACCTTGCCTGTTGAATATATACCTTGCCTCTTGAATATCCTATTTAACGTTATGATTGTTATGAAACTAACTAACTGAAAAGAATTGAAAAAAATCCACCTAAACTACTACTTCTGTTGGATTTGAGTATATCGAATCATGGTCTCCATGATCTATTTGTATTAGTCTTAAGATGTTTTGGTCTATGCTGCCCGGACTTGTCTTCATACTTGCATTATCTTTTTTCTAAAATTTTGCAGGAATATAAAAATGGGGGAAAAGAGCCCCATTTTATTGATGTCTACGAAGAGACGCATAGAAAGAAAAACAAGGACGGTACAAGAGGAGAGTGGGTCGAAACGCATGCTAAGAATGCATATGTAAGATAATAACTTTTACATACATTGTTTTGTTATTAGTCAACTTTGCTTGTTTACATACTGGCAAATAATTTTTCTTTCAAGAAGAATTTCAAAAAATTTCGAAAAAGCATAAAAGATGGCGTCAAACCCAACCTACTTCAGAGGATGATACCATGGTCGAACCATCACCTACAGAGCTGAATAATATGTGGACAACTACGGTAGGTGGTCCAAAGAAAGGCAGAACCTACGGGATAGGGGTTCTCCAATGTGGTCCTTCGTTGTTTCCCAGTTCCTCTTCTACTTTGCAAACTATGGAAGAAATGGAAGAGATGAAAAAGCAAATTGTGGAATTGACGCAGAAATGTGCAGCTAACGATGCTAAGTTTGCTAAATTTGCTAAATTTGAGGAATTGGTTAAGAAGCACATGCCGCAAGTATTTCATGACGAGGAAGATAATGCATCTGATGATAATTAGATTGTAGTTATTGTTCTTGTTTTTGGTTATGACATTTAGATGTTTAAACTATTTGATTTAATGTTTGTTTTGAATGTTTTAAGTGGTTGTATTTACAATTTTTTGTAGTGTTTGATCCTATTGTGAAAAATACATTAGTTATGTTGTTTATAATCTGAAAGCAGTGTAAGCTAATGCAATATAATAATTATTAAATAATTATTTATTAATAATAATAATTTTTAAATAATAATTATTTATTAATTTTCCTACTACAGTGGTCGGAATAATTATAATTATTTATTGATTTTTCGACTACTGTGGTCGGAATAATTATAAACATTAAATAATTATTTCTTACATTTTCGACTATAGTAGTTGGAATAATTAAAACTATTAAATAATTATTTATTAAATTTTCGACTACAGTAGTCGTAACAATTATAGTTATTAAATATTTATTTATTTAATTTTCGACTACAGTAGTCGGAATATTTAAAATTATTAAATAATTATTTATTAAAGTTTTGACTACAGTAGTCGGAATATTTAAAATTATTAAATAAATATTTATTAAATATCCGACTACATTTCCGACTAAAGTAGTCGGAACTTTCCGACTAAAGTAGTCAGAACTTTCCGACTACTGTAGTCAGAAATGTTTTTCCAACAAGCTATATTCCGACTACCATTAAGTAGTCAGAAAGTAGTCGAAAATAGCATATTTTCCGACTACATTGGCCATCGAAAATTTAATGTTTTCTAGTAGTGTTCATTTTCATCTACAATTTATATACATATTAATTAATTAAACATTAAGAAATAATAAAATTTAATAACTAATAATATTTACATGTATGCAAAAACTATTACCAATTTGAGAGAAACCGTGCAACCAATTTTGAGTGATAACAAGTGTTTGAACATTTTCATGATGGATGCAGCTTCTATATTTGGTGAGATCGCGTCCTCCAATACTGAATGATGATTCTGATGCTACAGTAATGATAGGAATACTAAGTACATCACGAGCCATCATTGAAAGATCAAGATATTTCTTAGAGTGGTCCTTCCAATACATAATAACATCCATATCTTAAAAATTTTCAAGATCAAGCGTTGGTTCCTCTAAATAAAGATTCAATTCCGACTTCCCATCGCTAGAAGTAGGTTCATTCTCAAATGCTTTAAATTTCTATGAATATTAAACACAACAATAGTTAATGCATATTATAATAATAATAATAATAATAATAATAATAATAATAATAATTGGTATAGTTAAAAAAAATTTCATTCTTAATAAAATGAAAATTACTTACACTAAACACTTTGAAGCTTTTGGATTTACTTCTAACTTCACTTCGTGTAGTCAGAATAGTAGAAGAAGCACTAGCAACATTTTGTTTGCTCGCACACTGTTCATAAATCTTATACAATCTCTTCTTTATAAGTTTTACTTTTTCTTCCGCCGAAATAGGATCCAACTTAGAGTAACAAAAGTTTAAAAACTGCATCTTCATGCGGGGATCAAGAATTGCTCCAAATGCAAGTACCACACTATATTGCTTCCAATATTTTTAAAAAATTTTATGCATCTTTGAAGGCATTTCCTTAATAACTTCATCTTGATTATTCAATTTCTCATTAAGCATGCATTCAATTCTCTAGATTTTCATAAAGTACAAGTTGAAAGTTGGATAACCTGAACCAGAAAGCAAATTTGTTATCTCATTAAATGGCTCTAAGACTTCACATATTTTTTCAGCCCTTCTCCATTGATCAAGTGTAGGACGATAAACATAAGTTCTATCATGTAAATGTAAACAAGCAAAAACCTTTTCATATGGGAAAGCACTTTCAAGCATTAAATATGTCAAATTCCATCTAGTTGATACATCTAACCGTAAACCAACATTAATATCAATTTCAACCTGTTTAACACACTGCTCAAATTTTTGTTTTCTTCCATCTGATCCTCTAACATGCTTAACACTTTCTCTAATTGCAAACAAGGAATCACTGGCTGCCTTTAAACCCTCTTGAACAATCAAATTCAAAATATGAGCACAACAGCGTACATGGAAGAACTCACCATCACATAGCGAAGTATTTTGTAAATTAAGATAACCTTTCAAAATAGTTTGCAAGCTATCATTAGAGGTGACATTATCCAAAGTGATACAAAATACCTTCTTATCTAAGTTCCATTCTTTCAAACAATCATATATCACAACAGTCATTTCAACTCCAGTGTGAGGAGGATACATACGACAAAAATTTAAAATCTTATAATTTAACTTCCAATTTTCATCAACACATTGAGCTGTTAAACAAATATATCCCCCCTAAATAGATGATGTCCAATAATCAGAAGTCAAACATACTCTATTAGAAATTTTAGCCAATTCTTGTTTCAGTTTCTCCTTCTTTTTAATGTACACTTTCCTTACATCTGCAACTTCCGTGTTTCTAGAAGGCATCACAATATATGCATTTATATAATCCACCCATTCCCTAATTCCTTCGTATTCAACAAAAGAATATGATAAATTATGCTTTATGATAGCTTTAGCAAGCTTTTCACGTTGTGTTTGTTGATTAATTTTTCTAGACTGTAACTTTCCTTCTTGATTGATGAACATAAGACCCACATCATAATTTTTAAGCATTGGACATACCTCTTTATGACGACGTAAATGTGAAGTCCCGTAATTTTTACCTTTAGGAGTTGTACCAACTTTAAAAGTTGCAATCTTATACCCATTACATTTTGCCCTTTCAATCCATCTTCAGCTTTGCCAGTATTTGTGAAGCACTTTCATACATCTAATGTTGTTGATTTAGCTTTTTTCTGCTTTGGTTCTACCAATTCAATTACTTCCGTACTATTTTCACGTATATTATTTGAGTCATCCATTAATAGCCTAAGCTCCCTGTAGTAAAATAAACATTAAGAAGATTATCAAAACAATAGTAGACCAACTCAAGTAATAATGACATACTTTGATTTTTACATAAATAATTTAAGAAGTGTAACTTTTTAGAGGTCGTTTGTATCGAATGAATTTGGGATATTTTTTAGATATAGTTATTGTATCTTACTGTTCATGGTATTGTAATATCATTCTTTTAAATATAAATGATGGAATAAATAGTTTCAAAATTAATTAATTGTACCAATAATTCAAATTATATATATACTCTTCATTTTTCCTTGGATATTGTTTTTCTATACCTCCTCGTAAAGTTGTAGGTAATTTCTCATAATCATATTAAATAAGCTGTAGCAAATAATATATATATACACACATATAGTGGTAGTTTATTTTAAAACATTTGATCAAGAATAAGTCTTAAGCTCCCAATATTAGATGACTTCTCATGATCACGAATGCAGAGTTCCACTTAAACTTTTGTTAGATGACAAGAAAAATTAGAGTTATTGCTGCTAAGCCAACAGGGATTTTGTTCATATATTATTCAGTTTCCTTACTTTTTCAGTTGGAACAATAATAAGACTAACCAACATCCAACCAATGCTAAAGATTTCTGCTTGTATGAACAACTTATACAAAAGTATTGAAATGGTGACTAGTACTCCCTCTAGAGGCGGATCCAAGATTTAAAGTTTGTGGGTTCCACATGTTAGATAAAAATAAAATCAAATAGTAACTAGAGGGATTTGAACTCACAACCTAGAGGTCAATAAAACTTTTACAAGTCCGCTACTCCACTAAACCAACAATACATTTTGTTTATGGGTTCGCAACTTGTAATTCTTATATATTTACTAGATTTCTCTATATAAATACTAGATCCGCACGAAAGTTACTGGGTTCCCGGGACCCTAGATCCGCCCCTAACTCCCTCACATATGGGAAAGTTACGCTACTAATTTCCCACTCCTGTCGCATACCATATAATATGTGGTGGTTCAGAATTCATCATGCCAACTTCTTTTATTTTTATTTATTTCGTACTATGTTGGAGATTTGCACATACTATGTTGGAGATTTAATAGGAGTAACAACGTAAAAACTAATAAACAAAAAAATAAAAAAGAATGAGGACACTACCTATACTATGTTGGAGATTTGCACGTCTAAAGAGCAAGCGCAGCTGGAGATTTGCTCGTCTAAAGAGGAGTAGAAGCCGACACTTTGATGTTTAAGTTAAACCTAGCTAGTATCACTTAAATAGATTTTTAGTGGACTTTGAACTCTTTCATTATTTTCAATACTTTATTTTATTTTTAAATTATTTATTATTTGACTTACGGGCCAGTCCACGGGTTAGCCCAACCCACATTCCTCAAGCCTCACGGCCACGGGCTTATCGGGTCCGGGCTAAAAAGTCTTGTTTTTAAATGGGCTGCAAAAATTAAAGTCCGTCTCAGGCGCCCCTGTCAAATTACAAGCCGGGCCTAGCCGGGCCGGTACAACGGGCCTGACCCATACTGACGGCTCTAAAAAAAACATAGAAAAGTTCAATGCAGAAAGTTTCATGCATTCACATTGAATTGGAGAAAGGATTGATGTATAGCGGCTTATCCTAATGCAAATATTAATGATCAATTTCTTGGCTCAAATTGGTGATCTATAAGTCACATTTAAGGAAGCTCCAACTAAAGAGAACTTGTGGTGTATTTCCCTTTCCCTATCCTGTCAACAGGTTAGAATTTCTTTTGCTCTGTACGTATAGCAAACGCAATTTACTACTTTTGTACTTCCTGAGTTTTAATTTATGTGAGCATGATTGAGCATGGAGTTTTAAGAATGAAATTACTTTCATTTAGTCAAGTTTAAAAAAAGAATGTATCTCTATATTTGGTAGGTTTTTAATTTTAATATTATATTTGAGTACCTGACATGTTTAAATTTAACAAAGACCACAAGATTCAACAAATATTTTAATGTTATACATGACACAAGATTTAAAAAATTTCTTTTATTATTTTTTAAAACTCTTGCCTAGTCAGACTATAAGTGTCTTTTGATATTTAAAGTTTTTAACATGTCATAATATTTATCTTTAATTATAAGTTTTTCAAAACTTATAGTCTTTTAAACATGTCCTAATATTTGTTTAGCTCTAAAAATTTCTCATTAAATTGTTACCAAATTTACAACAACCGGCTAGTCTTTGTAAAACAAACCAAACAAGAAACTGGGATTACTAATTAGAGTTTAGCTGCACAAAAATACAAGTGACAATACTCCTTAGTTACTTTTTACCTACCATAGTTTCCTTTTTTTTAAATCGAGCATATGACTAACATTTTAAGATGTACTTTTTAATTATATTAAAAAAATAAAAATTATATTTTATAGAATTTTTCACATAGTTTATAAATATTAAAATTTAAATTTTAAAATACTATTGAATAAATCTAATCTAATTTAACTTTAAAAATTAATCAAATTAACTCTCGAAAAATGAAAAATGCCAACTAAAAAGGAATGAAAGGGAGTATCACAAATAGCAATGATTAATTTGTGATGGAAAAAAATGCAAGACTTTTTGCTTTCTTTGTTAACATGTGTAATACGTAGTTAATGCTGCATCATGTAATTTAGGCAGCAAATATATGCAAAGGTGTTTCTGCAAAATTGATTTGTTTAGACAGGTAGACATGACTGTTATATTATTAATATTATAGCTGGCTTAATCTTTTCACCAGCGACAAACATAGTACAGATTTCATACCAAACTTAATCTTAAAATATCTCATATTATACTGTGCACCAAACGACCCTTAAATGATTTGAAGTTTATTGGTCTTGAATTCCAACATTTTTTAAGTCAATGGTCCTAATTTAATTACTTGTACAAATTTGTTTTTAAAAACATAGTTTGAATTATAGCTACTGATTTTGATCGAACTCATAACCAAACACCTTAGCTCCTGATTTGTTCCTCCAGTAAACAAAGCACTACGTAGCTATTGTTTCATATAGGGTCTGATTTTCTTGATAAAGTTCGTTGTGAATTTGTCTTACATATTGTTTATTATCAACTCACGCCATTAAGACGTGCCTGAGTAGAAAATCAGACCTAGTACCGCCTCTACTTATGTTATGTGTGGAGTATTTTCCCTTTCTTCTCTTGTTAATTAATTAATGGACATCATTACAATCTTTACTTACCATAGATATAGTTCTAATAATATTTGATTGATTAATGGGCGGATTGTATATTAATTAGCCTAGAATATGCTTTAATTGCATTTACCATGTATTGTACTTATCATATATAGCATTTACCATGTATAACTTTCTTTGTAACCTTATAAGGAAGGAAATGATCTCCTTCATTCTAAAGATCTAGAAAATCAAGATCTTATCTCTCGTTCATAGTTGTCATCAGGAAAAAAAAAAAAATTAAACTGAAGTAGGAAACTTATTATTTAGTACCTTATTAAAGAGGGTTTAAAACATCCATTCTCAAATTTTGTATATTTTTCATGCATAATAGGGTTTAGTTTCATGGATAGCCTTGTGTAATATTCATTCGCCCTCTTCAACATCCTTTTCATTACAAGCAAGTATTAGGTAGTATTCCTACTTTGTAATTTAGTTATACTTCTATGGATCTTGACATGATTCGTCCTCGGAGATGCAAGCCTTGTCCTCCACCACCACCACCACCAGCACTGCCTCCAGCACCTCCATCACATAAAAAAGAGGAACCACCACCACCGCCGCCATCATCACCACATGGTGAACACGTTATGGAAGCATGTCAACATGAATGCTGTAATATTCGCGGATATCCATTCCCATCACCACTGCCACCATCAATGTGGCCATGTCATCCGCCACCACAAAGATACTGGAATGATGACGTGGACCGGTTCTCAAGAATGCATAGGATGAATTTTCGAGATCCTATGGTTGACTATCATGAGGATCATAGTCGGCATCGTTGCATAGCATTGCAGCCTCCTTCAGTGAGATACCATCGTCGTAGACCACCACCAATGCTAACGGGACACCACCATGGACAACCATCACCACCACTGCTGGGGCACCACCATGAACAACCACCACTACTAGGGCATCATGGACAACCACCCCTGCTGATGGGGCACCGCCGTGAACAACCACCTCTTCTGTTGGGGCACCACCATGAACCACCACCATCCTATTTTCCTCCGCCGTGTGATTATGGCTACCAACATGGCTACTATCATGAGATTCCAAATGGTTGCAGAACTATGTGATGTCCTCATGTAAAAATTATATGTAGTTGCTACTTTTTTTCTCTATCTATATGATCATTTTTATATTAACCATTGGTTGTTCTAATATAAAAAAAAGGTTTAATTTCCTGGTTGATTAATTCATTTATCAACTAAAGCATTGAACAATTAGTGTTCTCCCCTTTTTTATAAATTTTATGGTGAGTTATTTTACAATTTTTCATTGCACCAAAAGATTCTATATATAATGCGCTGTGGCAGTGGCGATCCGTTTTATACATCTACCTTTTATTAGTATTAGTTTTCACAAACCATATTCGATCTTATAATGCCTTTGTTCTTCTGCAACTACTTTCATGCATCTTACATTATGTTAGTAGTTTTGATATAACATTTATTCTTCAAAATTAATGATTATGCAAACTTGAAATTAGAGTATCAACATAAAGATTAACAGTCTTTATACATATACCTGAATCCTGTTAGCAACTGACCTGTCTGGTTATTTGATCAGCTACTGGTATTTTTATAGAGAACAGTGACTGGTCTTTATGTCAAAAAGACTCTTTATCCAAACTATTTTGTCAAATACCCACAAGTTTTAAAACCTTTGCCAAATACCCACTTAATTTCACCTCACCACCAACTTTTCCAACTTAACAATTCCAGCCCCAACCTTTATAATAATTCACTTTAACTCAATACTTCCAACTTAATAAATTCATCCATAAGTTTCTAATAATACACTTCAACCCACTCTATCATCCACCACTATATATATAAAAATAATATCTAGGTTTCCAAAAATATTAAAAAAAATAATTCCAAAAGCTAAAAATAGAAAGTGGTTATTTTCCCCACCAAAAA
>NC_061118.1:162031450-162172456 GCF_002878395.1 Capsicum annuum
TTAATCAATATGTAATGTCAAATTAGGACAAGTAAAATGAAACGGAGGAAGTATGTTATAACGTGAAATCCACAGTATAATCTCAATTCTCCAACCCACTTTTCTTCTTAATATAAACTCTTCCTTTTCTTTCCTGGCTATCCTCTTCAACTTTTTTTCTCATTTCTTTTCATCAACATTAGATCAATTCATAGGCCATAATTTTTTTTATCCTTGATGAATTAAATAAAAATTAAATTAATTAAATATATTGATATATTTTTTAGTTTTATGTGATTTAATTTTAATTTTTAAAATATAATAATAATTGAATTGATTGATTTTATAAATTTTTTTTAGTTTCTCATTCGGTATTTGTAGTCATATTAGAGCCTGATTAATCCGAATTCATGCCAGATAGGGACTCATTCGGGGATAGTGCTTCCTACCAAAGATTTTTTCATATTCAGAGCTCAAAATCGAGAACCCTGATAAAGGGAGGAGCTGTCCCAACTACTGCACCACATCCTTTGATGATGATTTTATAATTATTTATGGGAAATAGAAATGTATCAATTTTTATAAATAATTTAAATATTTTATATAATTTTTTATCAAAATTTTATTACTGTTAATTTTATTTTAACGGACTAATAGGTCTAGGATCAAACACGTTCTTAAAAGAAATATAGGACTCCAAGTCAATTTATGTAATACTTTCTCAGTTTAAAAAAGAATGACCTACTTTGACTTGGCAAAAAAATTTAAGAAAATAAAGAAGACTTTTGAAACTTGTGACCTTAAATTAAAGTTGTATCAAATGTACCAAAATACCCTTTAATCTTGTGGTCCTAAATATGTCATGTGAAAAGTTAAAATTAAAGTATTGCCTAAAAAGGAAAGGAATCATTCTTTTTTAAACGGACTAAAAAAAGAAGCAGATCATTCTTTTTTAAACGAACGGAATAATAAATTATGAGATTTTTACCAAGATATTATTATATTTACTATAAACTGTGTTCACCTAATTAAATAATATATCCTAAGGCATTATTAATAATTAAAAGAAAATTATAGTCATCATAATTAAAAAAAGATAGTTCATAATTACAAGTTAGCAACTAATCAAATTTCTTTTTTATGAAAGGAAAAAAGAGATAAATATCATTACTAAAAAAAATTAAAAAAATAAAATCAAATCAACAATGAAATTAATAAATGTGTACTATATTTATTTTATTTGAATGATTAAAATTGGCTAAATTAATTTAATTTTAATTTAAATAAAAAATTCAAATCAAAATATGAATAATTCTACTTAAAACTCATGTATCGTTCACAAAGAGATCGATCAAAATTCATTACACACATAAAAAAAAATCTCCCACCAATTAGGTCAACTAACCAAAATTATTACAAATCATTCTTCAAAATTAAACTTTTAAATCCAAAAATATTTCAAATTATGTTACAAAAATAATGCATGAGCACTTTTTATAATACCTTTTTAAAAAGCATAAAATAAAATAGAGAAACAAAATATTTTGAAGAAAATTGGGGGAAAGAAAAAGAGATGAAGGAATACAAGAAAAGAGAAAATAAAAGAGGTAAATGACAAAAGGAATGAAAGGAATCCTTTTTTAGCTTCTCAGTGGGACCATAAGACTCCATTTGTCAATTAGATAATGCCTCATCTAAATATGAGTTGGCATATCTCATACATAACGAAATACGAGCAAAAATATTCTTGAACTATCTGGATCAAAAATATCCCTTGTTAGTTTTTTGACTCAAAAATATCCTTTCATTAAATATTTGGCTAAAAAATATCCCTCCCCTTAACAAAATTCTACTAAGCATGCCACCTAGATAATAAAAGTCACGTGATCATGTCACATCACCATCCACGTGTAAAATTTTATTTTTAAGTAAAAGTTACATATATAACGACACATTTACTAGTATTTACTAAAAATCTCTTTTTTTTTTAAATCTCTTTTTTTTTTTTTAAATTTCGTTAAATCTCAATATTTAGCCTTTAAAGATACATATAAGTTAAGTTAGATACGTCCTACAGATACATGTATTAGTTAAACTAATTAACATGTTTTAAGGGATTGGTTAAACTAACTAGCATGTTATAAGGCATGTAACAGTTAAACTAGCATTAATGTAGAAATTAACCTAATTAATTATGGTAAAAACTAAATAACATCCCACGATATATGGTAATTAGTTTGTTATTCCACCATTTTAAAAAGAACTTTTCCATAATCAGTTTTCAGGTTGCAAAAAGTTCATATGTTCCACCAAAATAAATTCATACGACCTCTTTTTTTGATTTGTTGATTTTCTTTCATCAATGCAATGAAAGTTCATACGTTTCAAAAAAAAATTGTTGGACCTCTTTTTTTTTATTTGTTGATTTTCTTTCATCAATTGCAGTGAATATTTCAGTGTTCATACGCCATTCTGACGTTTGGATTAACTATATTATACCATAATCACCCAAACCCCTTTTGATGTTGTTGTTCGATATGAAGGGAAACAAGATCATTACAGGTTGCAAAAATAGTGAAGTTAAGGTTGAGCAAATCTACAAGGACAAGTGTATTGTTATTTCAGTTGTGGCATGGTATGCCATTGAGCATTCCTTGCAATTGATCTGACAAAAAAGATCTGTATCTTGTTTATGCGAAAAAAAATAAGACAAAAAAAATTTGTATCTTGTTTAACGTTTCAAAAGTAGTTATTTATCTCTTATTTATTCAATTATGCATTTAACGTAAAATTGATTGTAGTTTTACGTAGTTCTGTTTTTTGTTATTTTTAATAGGCTGAGATACATATTTGGTTTAACTAGATACATTTTTCCATCATCTTGTATCTCTGGTTCGGGTTATGTATATATATGTAACTCTTGGTATTTTAATCTTAGTGATATCAGCATACCAAAAATACATATTAGTAGTGTTAAAGATACATATTGTGCGCGATTGTACATATATGTATCGCTCGTTAACTTTTTATGTATGATAAAATACATCTTAATTTTTTAACATATTGCCATTGAAAATACATATAACTAACGTGAGATATATAGTACAGATTCTTTTGGGTAATTTTTTCTTAATATTATTCTCGTTTAAAAAAAAAAGGAAAAGAAGAATGTTGAATAGATACAAACAGATGCTAAATTTCATGTACTATTTTTAGTTGTTCTCGACCTATGAACAAATAGATGAGTGACATCAAGAATCTCAATAAAGAAACTAACCAAATAACTCTTTTCTGCCTTTATTGGTGATATAGTTATGTAAAGATAACGTAACGTATGTATTCAAGTGAATGTCTATTTGTATATAGTTGTTTATTATTAGACTTTACTTGAATGAGTGGCGCAGTTGTTTTAAATTAATAGTCCTTAGCAGTAATGACTTTGGAGTCTTATTCTCCAAAACACTCTTGCATATATATATATATATATTGATGTAACAAAACACTTTTGTATATAGATTAGGTGTATATAAATGTATCTCTTGTTATTCCACATTTTTAAACAAAAATTCTTTCATATTCATTACATCGCGTTCAGTTTTCTTTCTGATGTCAGCATGCTTTTGAACCACTTAACCGAGGACTTTGGAGTCCTTATTAGATTATTCTTAAAGTCTACATGATATAATCTAAAGCTTACAGTATAACCTGAGTTCTATTCCCAGTTATCAAGAAGTGACCAAACAAAGTAACCTTTGATATTGCAGTTGTATTCTCTGTATTCGTTTGATTTTTTTCATTAAATTTAATGCCGGAACAGAATAACAAAGAACCTTGAAACAAACATTAGTAATGAAAAGTGTGTACTAAATTGAAACAAATATTAGTAGTGATGACATCCAGATGTTGTTTAAATTGCAATCAAATGAAATATATGTTACAGTAGCCAACTGTAATAATTAAAATTGAAAGAGATACAAATTAAATGCCTTATATATCTAATGTGATTAATGTAGGTAACTAAAAATTGCTTCAGATAGTGAACAAGAGACACATTAATACAGAAAGATACATGTTTTGTAATTATGTATCTAATACAAAATACATCCAACTGACACAACCCAAATATATTTACTCTCAGAAAATCATCAAAATTTGACAGAAACAAGTTAATGTTCCATGATCCTTAGCTTAAACAATCATTCTAACTTGTGCAATCAAATGTAACAACCTCATGTGATAGAATATATTACATCATCATAGATATTTCGTTTCCAGTTATAAACGATTCCTACGATATTTTTATTGTTTTTTCTTGATTTTGTTTGAAGTAATTGCAATGAGTATTTTAGTGTTGTTACGTTATTCCGGCGTTTGGATTAACGATATAACATACGAGGGCTAAACAATTGAATTCAAAAAAAATTATTGAATTAAAAAAAATGCGAGATACATATGACATACCCCTTATACACTATATGTATCTTTAACCTTACTAACAGGTATCTTTAGTATGCTGATTGTACTAAAACTTTAAAACAAGAGTTAAACATATTACAAAATATTGAAAAAAAGTATCATGTATGTGTAAATATGTGTCTAAGCCTGAAATTATCCAGATTCAAAACAACAAGAGATACATAAATCCACAATAACACAAAACCAGATATACAAAAAGTTTAAAATGTATCTGTTGTTTTACGGAATATGTATCTTTTGTATAAATTTTTGAATCAAAATAAAAAAAAGTGTGAGATACATACAAACAAACTCGTACACAATATATATCTTTAAGTTTACTAACATGTATCTTTAATATGTTTATTTCACTAAAACTTAAAAAACAAGAGATACATATAACAATAAATAGAGAGAATAACATATACAAGAAATTGCTCTCAAGGTCTCCATAGATCTTGAATTTTTATTTTCAGATAATGATGCACAATTTTTTTTCCCAGTAACTTGATAATTAGAGAGTATTTCAGTGTGAGTGTAATTGGAATTTTTCTTTCTCGAAAAGATGAATGACTTAAAACCGTTGGTCACTGTATTATCTTTTGTCGGAGGTTCCAATTAATTTTTTGCTTTGCGTAGCAAAATATTATTGGATTAGAAGGTTTACCTGAAATACCGATAACGGAAAATTGGCCGGAAATAACCTCATCATGGACAATTTTCTTTATCGAAATAGTAACTTTACCCATAACTCGAGCACCAAAAACATCATCTTTAACACGAAACTTCAAATTATGAATTGAGTGAGCTAAAGGGATATGATGTTTAATTTGATTTTTGAGAAAAATCATTGAACATAATAAGAAGAAAGTGAAGATAAATTTTGGAGAAAAAATACCTTAATTAAAAAATGCGAAGAAGAGGAGAAAATTGTGGGATAAAATCGTGACCAAAATTTTGATGTTAATGTAGTCATTAATGTTGGAAGAGTTGAATAGAAACTGTTGCTTGAATTAAGACATATAAAGAGGAGAAAATGAGTTATTTTTTGTAAAGAATCGACTTCTTAGTTAACTTGTATCTCAACTCTACAAAAAAGTATGAAATGTTGGAATTTAAATAATTTTTTAGAAGTGGGGAATTTTTTAAAAATTTAGAAACTTATGTTGTTTATTTAGATAATTTTTCCTATTTTTAATTATATAATTCAATTTATAATCCGACCTGACCCATAATCCATATAACAGCTTATGTCCGACCCGACCCATAATAGTTATGTCCATTCCAGCACATTCTGTCATCATTAAAGATTTGATCAGCAGTGTCCCTTTCAAGGGCAACGGGAAGGAAAGAAGAAAAGGAAAGGATACCAACAAATTAATGTGTCCCTATAGCCAAAAGTTTGATATCCAAAGAATTCTTGGATATTATTTTGAGCAAACAATTCTAAGTACATGAGCGTTTGCCTAAGATACACCACTTTTAAGTGTTTGCTGTTTATTTGTTGTTCAATTTTGTGAAATCGGTTATTTATGTCAGATTTAAGCTTTAACACTATATGTTCTGAAGGTTGAGTGAAAAATCTGGAAATCCAACACTGAAGGGTATTGAGAAAACTTGAATATCTCACTGTCCTGTTGATTTTTGGGTTGTTGAACCCAATAATTTGCTAGATTTTTGTCTAGTTGTTTAGATGTTGTGGATGAATTTCGGTGTTGTTGGAAGCAACCATGGTAGGGAAGGTAGAAGATGAAAGATGAAGAAAACGGGTTACAGTTGCAATTTTCAGTTTCTGAAAAAAATGTTGATGACAAGTGTCACATCGGGTCTTTTTTTTATTAGTATGGTATAATAAATTGAATGGTGTAATTAAAAATAAAAATTTACACGCGACCATTTGAAATTTTTTTTACCTAAGGGATATGTTTGGTAGAATTTTATTAAGAAAGGTATTTTTAAATTAAATATTTAATAAAAAGATATTTTTAAACTAAAAAAACTAACAAAGTACATTTTTTATCTGCATGACATCTATATATCTATAAAATTTCTCATCAAATTGTTACCAAATTTAGAACAACGGGCCAGCCTTTAAACAAACCAAGCAAGAAAGAGGGATTACTAAAAAGAGTTTAGCCGCAGAAAAAGACACGTGACATACTCCCGTTTGACCTGCCTAGTTTCCTTTTCAAAGCTAAGTATATAAATTTTTTATTAATATTTTAATATATATTTTTTAAAATATATTTAAAAAATTATATTTTATTTCTTTTTATATAATTAATAATATAAAATTTTAATTTTACAATAATATTTAATAAGTTAAATCTAATCTAATTTAACATTAATAAATTAGTTAAATTAACTTTTTTAAAAACGAAACATAAGTCTCAAATTGAGATGTCACATTGATTAAGAAAAATAATTAATAACATGACTAGTTTATCATAGTACTCCTATTAAATGATGGCAGCCTAGAGACGAAGTGCTCACCCTTGAATCAAGATATGCTATCAACTCTAGAGGTGAGGCCGTGTCGAAGCCTCTGGAAAACTTTCTGCACTCAACAAAAGAAGAATACAAGGTAGTATCAGTACAAACCACTATGTACTGGTAGGTATCATAGGTCAACTCAACTTAAAAATATGTACAAAACATAAATCAAATAACTAGTAGACAGGCATCATCATATAACAAATACTTAATGAATCAACAATATAGCAATATCAAGTCAAATAGTACTCACAAACAAGCCACATAACCATCAAGAGTATCAACCATACTGTAAACATCCACAGAATCAACACAAATATGTACACACATACTATGGGGACTTATTTTTGTCCAAATAGTTGTGACCTACAGGGAACAATCTATGTTCATGTACCTTACCGGCGTGGTACCCGATCCAACATATATATATCCGTACCGGCGTGGTACCCGATCTAATATAAATATATCCGTACCGGAGTAGTACTCGATCCAACATAAATATATCCGTACCGGCGTGGTACCCGATCCAATATATACATATCCGTACCGGTGTGGTACCCGATCCAACATAATTATATTCGTACCAACGTGGTACTCGATCCAACATATACATATCCGTATCGGTGTGGTACCCGATCCAACATATACATATCCGTACCGGCGTGATACCCGATCCAACATAAATATATTCATACCGGCGTGGTACCCGATCCAACATATATATGCATATCTGTACCGGCGTGGTACCGATCCAACATAAACAAGTATTATCAATATCAAATTTACACAACCACACAGCATACAATACAATGTATCAAATTTACAAGTATACTTAAAGTTATAAGACAATTCTATTAAGTAAATTTTCAATAATCATTTATCCACACATCAATAATCCAAACACCAACAATTTCAAGCATGTTCGAATACCAATCAACAAGTATCCAATTTAGGAGCGTACACACAATTAAGTCGAGTCTAAACTTCAATTAAACCGTAACCTACCTCAATCCAAGAATTCAAACGCAAGCTATTTTGCCAAGGTTTTTCCCTTCCGTAAAACTTCCAAAAGGTCCAAATATGTTCAAATATATAATTCATATAAAAATACAAATCTAATGACCGCATTTTATAAATTCATACTTTAAAAATTCTAGAACTAAACTGCAATCCAATCATATTTATAATTACAGAATGATAACCTCATATTCACATGTTGAAAGTCTGAAGCTAAAGTAACAATACTTCACCTGTACTGATTGCTGCAAATTTAACCTCTTAACATTTATCATTATTCCCTAATGATTAATTATTATTCCATTTAACCAATGGCTATATTATCATCACAAATTATTACATTTATTCACTATTTTAACCCTAATTCTAACTAACAGTAAAAGAATGAAAAACTTCTCATATTAACATTGCATACTACGAGAAGCAGTACCTTAATATTTGTATAAAGTAATAAATTCTTAACATGCTACTATTCTATCATTATTCTAATGAACAACATTATTATATTATCATTATTCTACCATGTGCCAATGTAATCATTACTATATCACCTATTAGTATTTTACTAATTAAAACTCAATTCAAGAAGTGTCTTCGTATCAGAAGCTTACACTCAAGTGGCCACTGGCTACAATTTCTCACTTTCACATTATTATAATAACAGTAGACATCAAAATAGTTAATCTGAACGCTCACCACCTCTTTTGACTATTTCTATCTATCTATTTATTATTATTATTATTATTATTATTATTATTATTATATATGGTAAAGTCTTCTCATATAATTTTATTTTTGTATTCGCCACATAAATAAATAGTTAAATTATAACTTTGTCCCATTAAATCTCTATTTAAAATGATATTTAAAATATTTAATAGATCCTCAGATATTATTCATAACCTCGAGAAAATAAGTTAAATATGTGCATTGACTAAAAAATATATTCTAAACCTATTAAAAATATTACGAAACTTATTTGAGACCGTCTCGATCGAAGCTTGGCCATGACTGGACTTAATTTTATTAAAGCTCAATAATTGAATGACTTATTAAATCACTTCTAAACACCTCGAGGGTTGATACTATCCATCTCATGAGTCATAATTCACGTATACAAACGATGGAGAGCGTTAAAATAGGGAAGATGTGAAAATTTCATAAACGACCGGGAGGATCGTTACAAACATATTATCACCCCTTTTGATAATATTGTTCTTGAGCAATAAATTAAAACATAAATGGTTCCAAACCAATTGTTTTAGTAACAAAAGACAAATAACCATGAAGTTACCTTTAAATTTATAATCTTACCTTGTTTGGTAGAGTCAAAGAAGAAGAGTAGAGAGAAGAGAGAGAGTTCTTTATTTCTCTTGAGGAATTATTGAAGGATAAATTACAATGAAAGAAAACCTCTTTATTTATAAGAAAAAAATTAACCTTGATTTTGTAACTTTTTCATAAATACACATATATAATATATGATAAAGTGGGCGTTTACTATATATGGTAAAGTAGTCATCTATAGTACATTTATAACAAATGTGAATTTGTCTTAATATGTTTATCATCAACTCACGCCATTATTATATGGACGTGTTTGGGTAAAAGATCAGGCTGAGTACCGCCTCTACTTATGTGTGGAGTATTTTTCTTCTCTTGTCTTGTTAATTAATCGACATCAATTACAATCTTTACATGCCATAAATATAGTTTTAATAATATTTGACTGACTAATAGGTATATTTAATTAGCCTAGAATATGCTTTAATTGTATTTACCATGTATTGTACTTATCATATATAGCATTTACCATGTATAACTTTCTTTGTAATCATATAAGTAGGGGTGTACAAAGCGAACCGTTAAGTCAAATCAAATTGATGAATCAAATCAAACCGAGGAAAAAAATCGACTTATGGTTTGGTTTGATTGGTTTGGTGTTCAAAAAAAACGATAATTCTTGGTTTGATTTGATATTAGCAAAAATAAAATCAAACAGAACCTAAACCGAACCGACATAATACACATATAATTTTAATTTTTTATACGTAAAAAATTATTACTTATAATCTACTTTCTAATTACTTTTATAACTTTTTTATATTCTGAAAATAAATATATATTCTTGGGCCTTTAGTTATAATATTTAGGAAAAATGACATGAACTGACCATTTTAAAAAGAAATGGCCCACACTATGAAAATATGGACAATTGGAGTCAGGCAGCCCAATTTATTTCCTTTTTTTAGCCACTTGGCTCAAAACCACTCTCCTTACACAATTAAGGAAATTAAATGTTCTTTATAGTTGTTGCTTTTAAATCACTTTTCTTTTCTAAATATACTTTCTCAAATCTTTTTTTTTCTCCTCTATTATGCATCGATCAATCTACTGTATTTTATGATCAATATCCAAAATTGATTTGTTGTTTCTTGCATTGGAGCATTGAAAACTATGGACATGAAGCAAAAAATAGGAAATAAAGAAAAGTTAAAATTAACGGGTAAAGCGGTCAATTTTGACCTCAAATTTATTGTTAATGATGATTATTTTACAGAATCATTACATACAGGTTTGTACTTGAAGCAATGTCATAGTTCTTTAAACTTGAAGAAGAAAAAAATAAAATAATGAGGTCTCAAGGTAAGAGAAAAGCCATGTCTTGGTCCATATTCTTCTCAGAGGCTGATTCAATCACGGTGAGTCGGAGATGTTCTTCTTAGAGGCTGACTCAATCACGATGAGTCGAAGATGTTTTGATGCATGTAAAGATAAAAAAAAAAGAATATGTCAATAGATACTCTTTTATACCAAATTGATACACATTTTCTAAAAGAGAGAAGGGGAACCTTTGCATGCACATACAGTCTCTATACCCGATTGATACTCTTTTATACTAGTTTGATATACTTTTATACCACATTGATACACTTTTTTTTAAAAAAAAAAAAAGGGGAACCTATGGATGCATATACAGTCTTTATACCCATTTAATACATTTTTATGTCACATTGATACACTTTTATACTACATTGATATACTTTTTAAAAAAGGGAGAGGGAATTTTTTGCATGCACATGCAATCCCTATACTCAGTTGATACTCTTTTATACCACATTGATACACTTAAATTCAACGTCAGATATCCACTGACCTCCGTATTTTATCATTATTGAAACTAAAACTGAAGTTGAAGCCATTATTTTGTATTAATTTTGAGCAAATTTACAGTGGGAAAAAATTATAGGAAGATAATTGAATGCAGATTTTTGGAGATTTTATACAAAATTTATGAAATAAGAAAGATTAATTGAAGTATCGAAAAAGGTAAAAGAATGGAGGTTTGAGAGTTTGAATGGAAAGAAAATTGTGAATGAAAAGGAAAGAAAGAAAGAGAAAGTTAATTTAACGACATTTTCGATTATGTTTAAGCGTATGACAGTGAAGGTTAGCTAGTGAAATTAGTTTGTGACTATTTATAGGGTATTTAATTTTGAGTGCTATTTTTATGATATTATTTTAGTTTTAGGTGTTATTGCTGTCCTTTTCCCTAATATTTATCCATTAGCAACAGATTAATACAAAACCCAATATTAATATAAAAACCTATAACTCTTCAATTGCTTCATTTTACATTTTACTTTACAAATTTTCAGAGAGTTCTCATTATTTTCTCATCTTACTTTCATCTTACTTTTCCCATTCTCCTCATTCGTCAAGTTTTGATTTAGGTTTGTTTCTCTTCTTTCTCTTTTTTTCTTGTGGAATTATGTTATAGTTAATTATTTTATGGAGTTAAATTTTTATTAAGTTGTCTCCAATTCTTGATTCTTCTTTATGCTCACATTTTATGTGAAGGAAACTTTCAGACAAGCTATTGTGACTAGTGACTTACAAATTGAACCACTGAGTATCCACATAATATTACTTTGAGAGATAGTAGTTTAAACGTCTTAATAATTTGCCAACTTAATTTTAATTGGAACTACTCTATGACCATTGTTTTTTTTTTTTAATCTTTTTAGTGAAAACATTTAATTTTTTCTTCAATCACATTATAATTGTAAAAAAATCGAGAAAAAAACCGAAAAACCGAAAAAATCGATTAAAACCGAAATATAAAAACCGATTGTATATTGGTTTGATTTGGTTTATAGATTTAGAAAACCGATATTGTTGATTTGGTTATATTTTAATGAAAAATCAAACCAACCCGACCTATGTAGACCCCTACATATAAGGAAGGAGATGATCTCCTCTAGAAAATCAAGATTTTTCTCTCGTTTATAGTTATCAGGTAAAAAAAAAAAACTAAAGTAGGAAACTTATTAGTTGGTACTCTATTAAAGAGGGTTTATAACATCTCAATTTTTTTATATTTCATGCATATTAGGGTTTGGTTTCATGGATAGCCTTGTGTAATATTCATTCGCCCTCTTCAACATCCTTTTCATTACAAGCAAGTATTAGGTATTCCTTCTTTGTGATTTAGTTGTACTTCTATGGATCCTGACATGATTCGTCCTCGGAGATGCAAGCCTTGTCCTCCACCACCACCACCATCACCGCCTCCGGCACCTCCATCACCTAAAAAAGAGGAACCACCACCATCACCACATGGTGAACACGTTATAGAACCATGTCAACATGAATGCTGTTATTTTCGCGGATATCCATTCCCACCACAAACCTACTGGAATGATGACGTGAACCGGTTCTCGAGATGGCATAGGATGAAGAGCCTTGAGATGGGGTATAGGATGAATTTTGGTGCCCCTACGAGGATCATACTCGACGGCGTTGCACAGAATTGCAGCCTCCTTCAGTGAGAGACCATCGTCGTGAACCACCGCCAATGCTAATGGGACACCACCATGAACAACCACCACTACTAGGGCATCGTGGACAACCACCCCTGCTGATGGGGCACCACCGTGAACAACCAAATGGTTGCAAAACCAAATGGTTCCAAATGGTTGCAAAACTATGTGATGTCCTCAAATAAAAATTATACGTAGTTGCTATTTTTGTTCTCTATTTTAATAGTTTTGGCAGTCCGTTTTATATATCTACCTTTAATATTAGTTTTCACAAACCATATTCCATCTTATAATGCCTTTGTTCTTCCGCAACTAATTTCATGCATCTTACATTATGTTAGTAGTTTATATTTTTTGAGTTACTAATAAAGTTTTGATATGACATTTATTCTTTAAAATTAATGAGTATGCAAACCTGAAATTAGAGTATATAAACATAAAGATTATCACATAATCTTTATACATATATCTGAAATCCTGTTAGCAAGTGATCTGTCTGTTTGTCATCAGCTACTGGTATTCTTGCACAACTTTGCTAGCTATAGGTCACAATTCATATACTCAGCATTCCACACCAAAATCAATTTGCTAGCCTCAGACTTGACAAATAAAGAAGAACTGAACTTCCTATTTAATCCTTTAATGATAGATAGTTGAAGCAGGGAGATAACAGAACAGCAATAAGAGACTCTTTTCCTAATGATTACATGGTGAAATTAGCTAATTAGTCTTACACTCTATGTGCAAAGAAAGCAACTACAGGAAATAGACTATAATAGCATGAAAAGGATTTAACTTGTATACAGTGACATAGTGAATGTAGTTTACCATATTGGTGTAATTTACGTAGCTAATACATGCAAAGGTGTTTCAGCCGAACTGATTTGCTGAGGCGAGGTAGACATGACTGCTCTTATAGCTGGCTTAACCTTTTCACCAGCTTTGACGAGCAGCAAGAACAATAGCCTGTAAGAAACTAGCATTCCAAGTAAAATGGCAAGATCCACCCACTTTGAGTAATCCATATCCATTTTCCATGTATTTTTCAGAATATCTTCCCCACTCATCAAATGAGTTTTACCCTTGTGCCCGATGTGAATTTTTAGTCCTTCAAACTCGTTCTTGAACAGCCCTTCATAAGCATATCTATGAAATGCGACATAGTGCACGGGGTACTTCCAGAATGGCCTAGGCAAATCATCTGGTGATCGAAAGAATCCCCCGCTTAGTATCATAATTGCTTGTATTCCTGCTCCAGTTATTAATCCCATGAGGAAATTTGGCATAATGCTTGCAATAATCATCATTAGGCTCTCAACTAACATCATACATGTAAAGAGGACTAGTGCAAAGAAGATGAATTGCTCATAACCACGCTGTAGTCCGGTGAGGAAATATGCAATAGCTCCAGGGATGAAAGATACCAAGAGCAAGTATGGCATAGCAGAAAGTGTATTGGCAATGGCAAATGAACCAGAGCCATAGTGACCATTTAGTTTCTCTCGTTGAAATACCTGCATATATTCGCACATGAGATCAAGAAAGAAGAAGAAAGATGAAATACTAATGTGTTCTACCTTAAGTTCTTCCACAAAAGAGGGGAATCCACCAATGGCCATAAAAGTGATGAATGAAGCCACAAACATAAGCATGGAACCTCTTGCCTATTTTCACCATGTAATAATAAAAGAGTAAATAATTGAGCAGTTTAAAACATCAGGCAGAACAGGAAATGTCGATTTGTGCCGTCTCATTACCTGTATTGAAGCAAAAGAAAAGCCAACATCATAGTAGATAGTTCCAAGACCTACAGCTATTACAATATAAACGGCTAACCGCAGCCAGTAGTAGCCAAGATCACGGGACATGTTCACGAATGACCTTCTTGTCAAAACAAGACATTGAGTCGTGAAACTGGCATGGCTTCTTTTCTCCAGTACTTCACTTTCCTGCACATGAATTTAGAAGTCGTTAAACAAGTAGGAACGGAGTCTGGAATTTAACTAAGGGGATTCTAGAAAATTTAAGAATGTCACACCGGAGATTCAAACCTGCGACTAATACAGTTGTTGAACAAGTTATGCCGCTACACTAGAAGTTTTCTTATGTAAAGGGGATTCGACGATTTATATATATGACAAATTGCTTTTACCCTATTTGCACAGTATAATTTTCTGGCGAACTGAATCACCCCTGCCCTTAATGCTATGAAGTTCTCCTCTCTAACAGCTATATCAGGTACTCATCAATCGTACAGAGTTTCAGATTTTGCACCTGTTTGCAGATTTGAGCAACTCGACTTTGAACGTCTTTGTACTTATCGGAAGATATGTATGACTCTATCAGGATATTAATCACCTCTTCAGTTGATTTCTTACCAGTTGGACCTTCTTCAATGTCCTATAATTCAAAGCCCAAAAAATCATTTAAAGCAATTGAAAACATTCTATTACAATACTAAAAGATCAAACTTTCCTACCTGATCAAAATCACTGTTAATTGTTTTGAGAAAATGATCAGATGGATTCTGGAGTGTCGGGCAAGGATAACCACTCGATGCAAAAAACTGCAGTCAATTACAAAGTATTGTCAAGGCAACTGGTGAACTTTGAGCATGTGAAATTTATCATTTCAAGAGTTCAAGTATACACACTGACAGTGTAAGGAATTTTTACGCTCCTAGAGTACTTGACTTGTTGGAACAAGTAATCTCTCTTATTACTTATTCCTTTTTTTACAAACAGTTACACCAACAGTTATAATTTTTCTTTTTTACATGTATATAAGTTGAACGTGTTCAAATAATATGCTCACCTCAATTGCTGTACTAGCGGGGCCAAAGTACACAGTTCTTCCAGAAGACAAAAGACACAAAGAATGAAATAGACTGAAAACTTCAGCACTAGGTTGATGAATTGAGGCAATAATGGTTCTCCCCTGGCATTGGCTTGCAATTGTTTTCATGACATGATAAGACGCAGCGCTATCAAGTCCACTAGTTGGCTCATCAAGAAAAAGAAGTTTTGGACGCGTCAAAATCTCCAGACATATGCTGACTCTCCTCTTCTGTCCTCCGCTTATTCCTTTCCCGCTCCATCCTCCAATTCTTGTTTCCATTGCATCCTGCAGTCCCATTTCCTTCATAGTCATGTCCGCTATCTGTTTTTTCTCCGATTTTGGCATGGAATTTGGGAGTTGTAGTTCAGCAGAGTAGTATACGGTTTCTTCTACCGTTAGGGTTGCCATTAGAGTATCTTCTTGAGTCACATAGGCCTGATTGCATCAAATCTTAATATTGTTAGTACAAACAGATGCAGACACTGTACATAATGAGTTAAGGAAATAACACTTTTGCGCTTTAAGATAAGTTACACCATATCCTTCTTAAAGCTAAATTCGGTCCTGCAATTTGTTTTTGTCGTGCTAGTAAAATTCCCTATCACTTATGCGTGTCCAATCAAATATCGTCGTATGGGATAAACAAAAAGCAGTATATATTATCAACATTGGACAAAGATGTCCCTCTTCTTTTTCACTTACAGAGGTTCCATATGCCAGTGTCTGTTTCCGGCCATTGATTAGAATTTCTCCACTCTGCCTTGTGCTCGATCCCAATCTCCCTGATAACATTAAAATATACATACATAGCATAAGTAGCTAATCCAAATAATAATACTAGTTTGCTATAGTGCTGGGTTTGGGGGGAACCCACTAACTTCTATTCTCACTATGTGTTTGTATTAAAAAATTCAGTGCTTGATTTTCATGTGTTATAACGTTTTTCTTTGTTTTTCAAAAAACAAAAAAGAGTAAAACCACAAACTAATTAAAATAAAGAAAAAATTACAAAAGTTCCTTCGATATACCTTTTTATTTACCTTTCTTTTGTCCTTTAATTTTTGAAGTAAATGTTATTTTGATTTTAAAATTTTTCATTCCAGAAATTGAATTTCTCTTTTTTTTTATTTCCTACAATTTTAGACCTACATCTTAACCTCTTTTCATCACTGCGATGTGAATATCATTTGTTTATTAATTGGAGCAGGGTCTAGGGAGATATATTTTATTCCTATTCTTTTTTTTTTTCTAGCTTTATAAATTTAATAACTCTCTTGTATATCGTTTCACAAGTTTCATGGATAAATACTAAACATCATCCGACAACTTGCTTCATATATTAGAAAACACACACACACACAAAACCAAAAAAAAAAATTAAGCCAGGCATATTGCAATTAGGTCTTCTTTGAATTATATATTCATTTATAAAAAATGCTTTTGAATATTGAAAAAAAAAAATATTGCATAACAAAAGAACTATCAACATCATACATTAAAATGTATTAACAGATGCTATGAATTTTGCTTAAGAAAATTGTAGTATACATTTCAAAAGCATAGTATCTATCATTGTGTATTTGTGTAGTAACTTATTGCATATCTACTATCCTTTGTATATTTTTATCTAGCTACTATTATTGTGTTTTCTATAATGACTTATTGTGATGGTCAATATGACGAGATTTTACAAGGTTCAAACCCCTTCATTTTTTACTTCTAGCTTTCCTTCGTTAAGTGTTCATGATAATGACAATCATAGAGTGTTGGATTTGAATTTTTTTAAATCCGATCCTAATGAGAGAAGATAAATTTTTGAATATCCGTCTAATCTACGTTTAAAATATCTTTTAAAAGTAGCTATACTCGTCACTTAGTCTTCTTGTCATAGCATATATATTTATCTTGACATTGAGATCACGTCTTAAAATTCAGAACTCGTGTACGCTTTAAATCGTGACTTCACCTCTTAGTCAACTAAATGTAGAATCTATAACTTGGAAAATAGGGCATGTTGATGTTAATTGCTATACAACATGATGAAATACAATAATACTGTATATAAAATCTCAATGCATGGTGAAATGCATGTATACCTGCTATTGTGTCGAGAAGTGTTGATTTGCCACAGCCAGAAGGGCCCATAATAGCCATGAGTTCACTAGGCCTTGCATAGCCTGTTAAACCTTTAAGAATTGCTTTGTCTCCATTTTTCATGCTTGAAGCTGTTACCCACAAATCTTCCCATGTCAAGAAAACCTCTCCATTTAGTGGTGCAATTTCCACGTTTTTTGATCTTTCATTTGGCATCTTGGTTTATATGATTTAATTAGGAAGTTTGAGTTGTTAGTTTGTTTAGTTACAAGCATGAATTTTTATATGCTAAGAGAAGCACTAAACAAATGAGAAAAAGTGGGAACCTATAAACTAGCGAGTTATGTTATGGTAGTGAGACCAATTCATCATTATATAAAGACACAAAGTATAAGCAATTAAATGCTTTCATTTTCATATTGACTCTAATTTCCTTGTACATGGTTGTTGTGAGTGTGTCGTCTTGTTAAATATTATTCCCTCCATTTTAAATTACTCGTTTCAAATTGAGATGACACATTGATTAAAAAAAATAATTAATGACACGACTAGTTTACCATAATACCCCTATTAAATGATATTTACATTTTAATTTGAAGAAAAAGTAATTAATGCAAAGAGTAAACATGAAAAATATATGTGTCTCTTCTTGATTAATGAAAAAAGACAAGTAAAATGAGAAATTAAATTAGGAAATTTGAAACGGGTAATTTTGGACGGGAGAGTAATTACCGCTAATACTACATATACGTATTTGAATAAAATTGTAAGTCTTTTGTTTCATTATATTTGACCCTCTTCCTAAAACTTGTTGTTTCAATTTATTTTGTTGCTTCTTTTTCATCATACCCTTAATATTAAATAATTATATGAAGTAGTAATAGTCAAATTTGGAGTTTCAAAGTATCATTAATAAGATTAATTTAGTAAAATACACTTTTAATTAAAATTTTCTTAAAGGATGTATCAAGTCAACAAAATCCAAATAAAATGATACGGAAAGAATAATTAATAATTGTACGTATTGACTCGTGAGTTATATAATACTAAAACTAGTTTGCATCGATCATATGAAATTCTATTGAATTTAGGCAGAATACATCGTCAGACCTCTCAACTTGACGTCATCTTTCACTTTGACACCTCAAGTGGACATTGTTCATTTTAGGCACCTCAAGTAGCGTACAAGTGTGTCATTTTGGCACATTTTGCTGAGTTGGCAAGGTTCGTGTATTACACCCCCATAAAGGCACTTTAAAGCTCTTTTTTGGCTGATGTGGTGCTTAAGTTGACCCACCAACAATATATTAACTCACCTCTATTAATTTATACCTTTTTCTTCATTTTTATTCATTATTTTTGTCAATCTTATGCTTATTTAATGGTGAAAATTATTAAGAGAGATTTAAAAATTAGATACACATTTACGAGTTCATCTTGCCAAAAACAGTATATTAACTCACCCCATTAATTTATATTTCTTTCACATTTTTTTCATCATTTTTGTCAATCTTAAATTTATTTAACGATAGAAATTGTTGAGAGAAATTTATATTCGCATTTAGGGGTTTGTGAAGATTAGATAATAAACACCATTTTTTTTAATCATTAAGGGCAAAATTGATGACGAAAAAATAAAAATCAAGCAATATCGATGAAGAAAAGCTAAAAATCGAACGAAATTGATGAAGAAAAATAAAAAAAATAAAGCTAAATTCGTGAAGAAAAATTGAAATCAAACATAGTCAATAAAAAAAAACTAAAAATCAATGAAGCAAATCTGAAAAATGAAGCTAAATTCACGGAAAAAATCTAAAAACCAAGCAAAGTTAGTGAAGGAAAATTAAAAATCGAAGCAAAATCGCCGGAAAAAATTAAAAAATAAAGTTAAATCCGTGAAGCATGATCGATTGTTGTTCATGGTGAAGATTATTTGGTGGAGGGGGTGTGTTTTTAGAGGGGAGAGGGGGAGGAAGAAGATGACTGGGATGCAGAGGTGGGGAAGGGGTGCGGGGTCTTTGAAGAAGATAAAGAGGGGAAGAAGACTAGCGGGATGGGGGTAGCAGGGTGGGTGGAGTGTTTGAAAAAATGACTGGTGGGGTGGGGGGTGGGGGTGGCGGGTGGATGGGGTGTTTAAAGAAGAAGACTGGTGGGGTGGGTGGGGTGGGGGTGGCGGTTGGGTGGGTTGTTTGAAGAAGAAGGCTGGTAGAGTGGGTAGGTTAATTAGGGGGAAGGGGTACTTTTTTATTTAAATTAATTATTTATAAATTATTTAAATTTTTTAATTTAAATTAATTATTTATAAATTATTTGGATAAAAATGACACATGTCTGCATATTATTTGTCACTTTCCATCTCATTGGAGAATGTAGCACATGCACATAATATTATTTTGCTGATTCAGCAAAACGTGCCAATGTGACACACTTGAAGGCCGATTTAGGTGTCAAAAGTGAACAACGTCTATTTAAGATGTATAAGTGAAAGATGACGTCAAGTTGAAGGACCTAGCGATGTATTCTGCCTTGAATTTAAGATTTACGCTAGTTGTCAATCTATCACAAGTTTGCGATGTTGCATCTTCATCTGGATTTGGAACCAACTATGTTTTGCAAGACTCATATTGTTGGTCTAAAAATAGCCTAAAGTTACTCTCGGCGTGATGTGATATTGTCCATGCTTCGGACTAATATGATTTTCCCAAGAAGGTGAGGTACACTCACTAAGGGGTCATTTGGTCGGAGGGACGAGGGTTAATTAATTTCGAGATTAATTTTCAGATGAGATACACTTACTAAGGAGTCATTTAATAGGAGGGATAAGGGATAACTAATCTCGAAATTAATTTTCAGATGAACTTATTCCATGTTCAATTGTGATAAATTTCATGGGATAACTCATTCCGAAATTAGTTATCTCTCAATATTATAATATTATTTTTATTCATCTTTGAAAATGGAATAACTAATCCTATAATAACTCATTTCCCCTAATATTCTGCATCTTAAGATTTCTTTACTTTTCGTTGGTATTTTGTGCCTACACCCAACGCACACTTCTATTAATAACAAAATGAATCTTTTCAATATATAAAATCAAATCACAATGGCTTTGCCTGATCTAATATCCTGCTAAGAGCCCTCATATCCTGCTCTATCACTTGTAAAAAATGAATCTTGAGTTTAACTCAATCTCAAAATTTAGCTTATGAGAGAAGCTAAGACTATTCAAGTCCATATAAAAAAAAAAAAATTAATTATTCATCCATTTTTCGATATAAAACTCTTAACATTACTTGACTAATTAATAGCCCGTCGTGCGAGCCCTTCTAGGAGCCACTATTCCCAAAGCAAGAGAAATCTATTAGGAGCCACTCTTTCCTTCTTTCACCCAATTGAGAAATTATGAAATAGGTTAAACCTCTCTTGATGTCATTCGAGCAAGAGCTAAGGTAGCTCCTGGTAATATGATTACATCATTTTTATAATCAAGATCAAATACATTAGGTAAGGTATAACCCTAAATGTATATATTAGACCTGAACTATCGAAAAAGGTTTAAAAATACTCCTAAACTATCTGAAATAGCTCAAAAATGCCCCACGTGAGATTTTTGGCTCAAAAATATCCTTCCGTTAAATATTTGACTCAAAAATACCCCTCCCTCTAACGAAATTCGAAAAAGGATCAAAAATACCCCTGAACTATCTGAAATGACTCAAAAATACCCATCTGTTAAATATTTGACTCAAAAATACCCCTCCCTTTAACGAAATTCCACCAAGCATGCCACCTAGATAAAAAAAAACCACGTGACTATGCCAGATTACCATCCACATGTAAAATGTTAGTATTTTTTAATTACATGACATTCCTTTCTTCTTTATTTTTATTTTTATTTCTTTGCAAAGCAGTGAAACGGAAAAACCAAAAAAACAATCTTTTGTTAATTACTTCATTAGTGTTTTAAAAGTTCTAGATTTCACCTTTTCATTAGTGTTTTAGAAGTTCTAAATTTCATCTTGTTATTGTCGCTTGGTATGAGGGACAGTTTGATCTTGATCTGATGTTGACTCGGAGGAGGAGCTAGAATTTTAACTTTTAAACGACCAAATGCTGATGTACTAATAATTGAGTTGAATTTACTACATGCAAATTCTTTTTCAAAATAAATGGATTCTTTTTAACACTTGTTTAATCATTCGAAATGAATTCATTTTTCTAAATTCAGTTTTGATGAATAATCTTATTATTTTTAGAACAAGTTTGAAAAGAAGTAAAATGATACTTAATATTGATAAATTATTATTTAACTGTGTCATTCATTAACTTTTTGAAGATGTGTGTCACATTCAAAGATTCATTAATTTTAGATTAGAGGAGGTATTTATTAAATCATTTTAACATAAGCATTTTGAGTAAAAGCCAGCAAAACCAAATACATCTTTTGAGTAACTAATTTGAAGTTTAGTTTGAAATTTGTTACTTTTACGAGTAAATCTTAATTTTAACTTTTATACTGGCCTAATAATTAATGGGTTTATCAGTTTAATAAGACTTTTTTGTTGGGTTTCACATTTTTAAACTTATTAACAGAAAAAAAACTTGTTTTTTAGATGATCAAAGGAATTTGATAATAGCGATGTTACATTTAATAAAAATTTTCAAAAAAAATATTATGTAACCACCGTTTGTCTACTTTGATTAAAAATAAAAAAGCCGTGTAAATTTTATCCGTTTCACTGACGTTTTTAAATAAAAATAAAAAAGAAAGGAATGTCATATAATTAAAAAATACTAACATTTTACATGTGGATGGTAATGTGGCATAGTCACGTAGTTTTTTTTTTTATCTAGGTGGCGTGTTTGGTGGAATTTCGTTCAGGGGAGGGGTATTTTTTAGCCAAATATTTAATAGAGGGGTATTTTTGAGTCATTTCAAATAGTTCAGGGGTATTTTTGATCCTTTTCCGAATTTCATTAGAGGGAGGGGTATTTTTGAGTTAAAGATCTAACGAGGGGCATTTTTGAGCTATTTCAGATAATTCAGAGATATTTTTGAGCCTTTTCTGTATATATATAATTTAATTTTCTACTATGTAGAAAGGTGAAGAACCGGACGACCATCTCAACTAAAAGTATTGTACATTACGCAACAAAAGCTGATTTGTTGTAATATTAAATAAAGAGTTAGGGCATTGTCGTCTTTCGGGATGTGCTTCTTCTTCCAAATCAACTGGGGTTGTTGAATCTGCAATTGAAAATCGACCAACTTTAGTACAGCAACCTAATTTAGTAGGGTAGAAGCAATAAATGGATGGAAGAAACAATACTCGGTTTTAATGTCATACGTGGAATTGTTTGTTAGAGAGGATGACCCGCTTTTAAAAAATATTTATTTTTTTTAATTTAAAAATTATTTACAAGTTTTAAATGTTATAAATTAGTCCACAAATCATCAATTTTTTAAATATAAATAAAACTCCTTTCACCAAATCTTTTACGCATTTTACAAATTAGTCCAAAATTAATTTGTGATGGACAGATCTATTATCGATCCGACCTATATATGAACAAATTAATTATTGATCCGACCTATATATGGATAGATCAATTATTGATCCAATCTATACATAGACAGATCGATTATCAATCCGACAGATTAATTATCGATTTGATCTGTATATGGACACGCTCTTTAACTTGATTCTGAGAATATAAAAAAAGATGTCAAATTGTCAAGAGGACGCCTAGTTTGGATATTTAAAATAAACAAGAAATAATTAAGATGTCAAACTGAAAATTTAATTTGTACCAACACTTTAAGAGCCCGCCGATATATTTGGCCAAAGAAAAATTCGAAACAATATTGAGAAGGCTAAAAACATGTTAGTAAGGCAATTTTCACATGGGAAATAAAAGTCTTGGACCATGGAGGAAACGTTGATTATCTTAGTATTACTCGTATACATCTTTAGTATTAGGAGTGGGCATGGTATGATATGGTACGGTATTTGAAACTTTAATACGATAATTTGGGTATTCGGTTTTTAAAAACATTATACCATTATCATACCATATTAATTCGGTATGATTCGATATTTTGACGTTTAGTTTCGATATTTTGTGGTATGGTAATCGGTAATCATAGTTTGTACAACTTCGATAATATATACTCGTATACTAAAGTATTATTACTTCGACTTTTCAAAAACATATCTTAATTATATCACAAATATACATTACACATGTAGAAATATTGAAACAGAAGTACAAACAATTCTTTTTGTTAGTCAATTACACAAAAAAAGACATTTCAATCAAGATAAAGTAGCGAAAGTTTCAATGTCTAAACATTTTGATACTAATACTAAGTATTATATATATATATATATATATATATATATATATATATATATATATATTTTTTTTTTTGTGTGTGTGTATAAAAGTTACTTATGTAACTATATATACTTCGGTATGGTATTCGGTATTTCGGTATGTCATTTGTAAATACCGAATACCATACCATATACCAAAAAAAAATGTATACCATATACCATATCAAATACCATAATATCAAAACCACGGTATCAAAATTTTGGTTCAGTATGGTAATTTGGTATATACCATACCATTCCCACCCCTATTTAGTACACTCTTACAGATCATTTGGTAGAGTGTATAGGAATAATAAATAAGGTCATTAATAATGTTTGCATTACTAAAGCAAGTATTAGTAATGCTGGAATTAGTTTTCTGTTTCTATACACTGTTTGATTTGATGTATTAAAATTAATATTTACTTAGATAATTTTTATAAAAGGATGTTTGTTTATCAAAATATCCTTCTTTTATTAAAAGCTTTCGCATAAATCTCTTGGCAATTAGAAATGACAACATCCACTTACAAATTCACTTTTCGTAGATGAACCGCATCTTTAATTCTGCATCTTTATTCTCCAAAGCTCCTCCTCCTCTCCGAAAAAAATTCTCAAATTTTGGTGCGAATAGGAGAAGTTTAGGAAGTGATGTTATTGAAGAGAGGGGACAGACTATTATGAGAGGTTTCGGAGTTAAAAATTTTAAAAGCAACAATTGTTTTGCTAAATGGCAGGAAGAAGAGAGGCGGAGAAATCAATATTGTTTTTTCATAGCAAAGTGCAGAGAAGAGAAGAGAGGAAAAATGATTAGAGGGGTAATTTTATAATTCACCAAGTTAATGCATGTGTTGAAACCTTTGTATAACTAATATACGAAAAATGGATGATATTACTAATACACACTTCAATACACAATAGCATGTATAACTAATACAAGCATTGGTTATACATAGAATGAAAAGATGTGTCAAACAAGGTATTAGTAATACACAAAGCTAATACATGCTTTAGTTTTACCAATACACTCGACCAAACGACCCCTTAGTAAATAATGTTGAATAAGATGTATTAGTAATGCCTGCATTCTTAATGCAAATATTAGTAATGCTGGTATTAGTTATGCAGTCATTATTTCTTACACAGTGTTTGATTTGATGTATTAAAAATAATACATATTTACATAATTTTTATAAAAAAATATTTATTTACCAAATCACCCTTTTTATACCCTCTCTTGTAGAAGTAGCAACGCCTACTATTGTAGAAATGGAAAACCTAAAGAATGCTCGCAGTGCTTTTGGGATGATGATCGGGGGGTTATCCATTAACCCTAACGCATAAGATCTATTAATTGATGTTGCATCATGCCATCTTTCTAAATTAATGGATAACTCATTGCTGCTACAGGATGATGAGTGATGTTCATGCCATCTTCCAAGATCGACAAATACTAAAAGGAATTTACAATATTTGATTGCTCAAAAATAATGTTTTTGATCAGTGGCAGTGTTGGAATATTTAACTGGAGCAGTGCAAATCTGAGTCAAAAAGGCTGAAAAAGAGAGATAAATTGATCATTTAACAAGTTAATGCATGTATTCAAAGGCTGTGTATTACTAATACTTGAAAAATAGTGTGTATTACTAATACACACCTCAATACACAATAAAATGTATTAATAATACATAACCTAAAAAATATATCAAATAAGATACTAGTAATACACACTAAACTAATATATATATTAGCTTTTCAATACACTCTGCCAAACGACTCCTATACAAAAGCATGCATAACGTGTGGTGTTTGGTGAGTCATACGCTGCTTTCATCCACAATCCATATTTTCATTTCCAAATTCAACAAAATATCAGCCTTTACTTCTTTTTGTTATTTTCCCTCTCTTGTCAGCATGTTAGACTTTCTATTCTCTCCTTTTCAATTTATGTATCAACTAATATACTTGATCGCGCTTTGTATAATTGAATAAAAAAAATTTTTTACACATAAAATAAATTTAAAAAATCGTATTCCATATTTAGATTTTACTAAAGAAAAATAAAAAATTTCAAATAAAAGAATAAAATATAAATAATTTCCACATTTAGTTTAAAGCTTGCTTTTTTTTTTTTTTTATAGTTCTCATGATATCTTTAATACATTGGTATTGAATATGATGTTCATGAAATATGAATGCATGGACTTGAGAAGAAAAATTAAAATAGATTAGTATCTTGTTAGACGTGAATAGATTAGAATCTTGTTAGGCGGGAATTTTTCTCTAAGCGCTTCAACCTGAAACAAAAAAGAAATGAAATCACAAAAACTCAGTGAATAAAGAATATTTATAAGATTGAATACCCCGAATAACTACAACTATTATATAGTACGTAATAAAATATCAATATTTTTTAGATAGTGATTCTAAGTCAAAAAACAAACTCACATGTCAAGGTACCAAAAAAGAAAATAGATCGGTAGAAATAAAAATTACTTGGGAGCTTTTTTTAGATCGTAGTAGAATTTGTTCATCATTTTTTTTCGAATCATATAGAATATATCTCGTCTAATAGAAATAGAATTAATATAAAAATATCTAAATTTTGATGTTTGTCAAAGATATAACATACATATCATAGAGACTGATCAAGTAAAAGAGTATCAACAAAAAAAATAATATGTACTTCTCCTATATTACAAATAAGTGAAAATATTAGAGAATGAGTGAATTTAAAAGAAGAAGATGAATCTCAAACAAAAAATTAAATGTGTAGTATAAATTTAACTTACCGCTATTGATAATTAGACTTTTATTCTTACACTTCTCAACTAACATTTGTTTGTAACTTATCAATGGCTTTTTGATTTTTAAAATTTTAAAAATATATTAAAACAATGCGTAAAAGCAAAAAATATGTAAGCAATGCCGCAAAAAGGAATTTAGCTACATATATAATCAAACTTTTATATCCCTTATATGAAATTTCTTCCATGTTATAATTTAACATGTTGGATTAAAAAGGACACCTTTAATTTCAAATTAGGTGATGTTTTGACTTATTGAGAGTCATATTAATTAATTTTGTAAAGTTAAGTCGGATTAAAGTAACTCAATGTTAAAAAATTGAAAGATAGACAAAAAATTATATGAAAACTATTACAAGTTGCAATTCTTCTCAATATTAACTAAAGTTTACATAACTTAAATATCGAGAAATGAAAAATATCATACAAATTGAAACACTGAAGAACTATACCTTTTTCAATTTCTATCAGAATAATCTTGTACTTTGTTGTAGCACTCTTCATACCAAATTATTGCTAATGCTCTTATGAATCTTCTTTTGCAAGCAAGTCATGTTCGTTTGATGAAGAAAACATAAATGATGAAAAAAAAATACGAAAAACAAACAAAAATTACAAGCCTAACAATACATAAAATGTATGAGTTGTGAAAGATAATTTCTTTTATTACTAACAATAAAGAGAAAAAACTTTTAGACTTCTTCCATAAATTTTGTATCATGAAATCAATTTAGAATTGTTAGAAATTTTTGAAATTCCTCAATAAGCTTTAATACTTTTAAATGTATTTTCTTTTTAATGAAGCAATGAATGATAACATTTATAGAATAAATGATAGAGTGGTTTAGTTTTCTTTATACTCATAAATATTTAAAATAGAAGAAAACTTAATTAATGTTCAAAAGAATTACAAAAAAAGATAAATAGCTTTGACGGCCTCTAAGGCATGCCACATAGGATTCACAATTGATCTCCTTTATATATATATATATATATACATATATTGATGTGCACTCGATACAAAGTTTAAACTATGCGAAATTTATAATTTTAAACGTGAAAATATATGTGATTATAAATTAAAGATTTCATTAAAAATAAAATAAAAATTTTCAAGTTAAATATTTTCAAATTTAAAATTTATCATTTTCTTTAACTGGTTATTAAAGAGATAATATAATGTCACATAAACTTAAATGAAGGGATGCAAGTTAGCCGCACGTACAAAAAGACAGGTGATCCACTAATTTAAATTTTATATTAAGACAGGTATTTGAGTAGATACATAGTTTAAGTACTATTAAAAGAAAATGAGAATTTTTAGGAGTTAATAACTTAAATGATCACTCAACTTTGAATTTTTATTCTAGAAAGTCACTTAATTTTGAACTTTACTCAGAAAATCACTCAACTTTAGATGTTTTATTCAGAAAGTCAACCAATCCATTTTATTATTTTTTAAACTAATTTTTGCTCATGTAAAATTTTTTTGAATAATAAAATTCTGAAAAATACAAAATATCTATTTAATGATCCTTTTATCCTTTTTTTCATTTCCCTTTCTTTCATTTGATAACCTACCTACATTTAAGCTTGAGAGCCTATAGTATTTCAATAGTTCATCTTTAGTTCATATGATTTAAATTAAAGTCATTTTCTTGATCGAGAATTTTAAGTTATTGTGTTTGTAATTCTTTAATTACATTTTTGTTCTTAGATTATGTTCACACATAATATATTTTTTCTTATTAAATTAGGTTCATATATTAATTGAAAATTTTAAATTGGCCGATTGATCTATGAATTACCTAACCTCATAATTTAAGGGGTCAATATTCTTTCTCTTATATCCCATTGACTTTTCAAGCACCCCTCTTCATTTGCATTATGATTTTGTACGCTTTCCACTTAACTTTTGATTTCTAAAAAGTTATTCTATTTTGATTAGTCGCGGAAATTTAAGTTTGTTTTTCACTTAATAGCGTAGTTGTATGTACTTACAAATTTTTTTGAGAAATTTTCTTGGGAGTTAGTAACGTAATAGTCCTTTTACTCATGAAACAAAGACAAGTTCTAACCCTCTATTTGAGGTTCATTTGTTGTTCTCGGTTCCATTTTTAAAAGTAAATTTTTGAGACATAGCCCTAAATCGAGATAAGAGGGAGAGGAGAAATTCCTAATTAGAAAAAGAGGAAAGAGGAAAAGCAGGAAGGAGAAGCCAGAAATCTAACTTAAGAGAAATGAAGGATAAAAGGGTAAAAGAGTCATTAAATGATTTTTTTATATTTTTTAAAATTTTATTATTAAAGAAAATTTCACAATAAGTAAAAATTAGTTTAAAAAATAATAAGATGGATTGAATGACTTTCTAAGTGACATATCTAAAGTTGAGTGTCTTTCTAAGCAAAGTCCAAAATTAAATAACTTTTTAAGATAAAAATTCAAAATTAAATGATCATTTAAGTTATTAAGCAGATGTTTATGTCAGAAATCCATCGAAAA
The DNA here is from genome assembly GCF_002878395.1 of Capsicum annuum. Classification (NCBI taxonomy): domain Eukaryota; kingdom Viridiplantae; phylum Streptophyta; class Magnoliopsida; order Solanales; family Solanaceae; genus Capsicum; species Capsicum annuum. The sequence goes on from NC_061118.1 coordinate 162,060,839, forward strand.
CACTGCGAATGATTGTAATTCCAATGGAATTAATTCCTCCATAAGATATGAAATTTTCTTTGGAATGTGGGACTTAAGACAAATACTCCAATAAATATTTGTGTGGTTATAAATAATATATCTCATTAAGACAAAATTAAAAATTAAAAATTAAAATATTTTCAAGTTTAAAAATGTGTTCATTTTTTATGTTATTTTTTGTAAATTATAGGAATGGAGAGAGCACTAAATGAACTTAGCCGCCACAAAAGGACACGTACTGCTTTTTCATTTTGAAGAAAAAAGGCAACAGTTTTTCTACTCGGCGTGTCATGTAATATGTACGTAGTTAATGCTATTGTCATCACTCGAGATGGTTTAAATGTGGTTAATTTAATTTGGTCATGAAAATTGAAAGAACTATCACATCACTTGCATATATATATATATATATATATGTCAATAATTCTCAAAGCAGAAGAAGTTTATTTGCACTTTGTTTTTCACGTCAACCATACGAGAAGTTTATAGTGAGACAAAATTAAGTCGTTGAAACTTTATTAATGTTATCGTCGGTTTCACGTTTGATCCATTCAACTCTATAATCCTGGTTTATTTGATTTAAGGAAGTTTTAAGAGTGAGCTTATTGTCGTTTGTCACTAACATATACTATGAGAGTTTGCATGGATATGCATAGAGAAGCACGCACTAAACAAATGAAGGAGGAGAGAACTAGTGGTAACGTTGATTGAGGATTTGAAACTTATGAATTTTGAGTACCAATTTTTTTTTTTAAGTTATCAAGTTCTAAATTAATGATCTATATATACTCAACGGATTTTTAAAATAAATACAGAGTTTGAACCATATCTACTTGGTTTGACCAAATCCATAATCGACACTCTAGTTGCGTCGCTGATTTGTTCTGTACAGCGAGACAAAGCACTAGCTAATCTTTTTTGTCGTGAGTTTGTGTTGATTATCAGCTTACACTCTTACTATATAGAGAGGGTGAATATTCTACTGTACCTCGAACAGGATATTCTGGTAAAATGTTGTGTCAACTTATTAGCACATATTCTATCTTTGTTGAATCATACATATGTTGCTTTCCTTTATATTTCACCATTTGTTAATTTCCTTTACATATGTTGCTTTCCTTTATATTTCACCATTTGTTAATTTCTCAATCCCGACAAATATTGAATATCTGCCGCCTCTCTGCTTATGTGTGGAGTTTTTTCCTCTCGTGTCAAGTTATAAGATTTTCATTTTGCAAACACAATCCAATACTTTTGTACTACTATTCGCTCTATTTCAATTTATGTGACCATATTTGACTTGCTCACAAATACATATACTCAGTAATCAGCACCATGATCAATTCTCTATGAATGAATTTGCTAGCCTTAGCCTTAACAAATAAAGATTATCCCATGTTGAGTCCAAAACTATTCAAAAGTAGAGAAGCTTCAATAGTATTAGCAAATTATTCTTACAGTCCACGCGCATGAGCTTTAAATACAAAGAACACATGCAACTGTAGGAAATAGACCAGTTTTAACTTATAATACATCGACGTTCAGTACTATATTTTACCCTCTCAGTGTAATTTAGGCAGCTAATTCATGCAAAGGTGCTTCTGCTGAATTGATTTGTTTAGGCGAGGTAGACATGACTGATCTTATAGCTGGTTTTACTGTTTCACCAGTCTTGACAAACAGCAGGAACAATAGCCTGTACAAAATTACCATCCCCAGTAAAATGGCAATATCCACCCACTTTGAGTAATCCATATTCATTTGCCATGTATCTCCCAGAATATCTTCCCCGTTGATCAATTGAATTTTACCATTATGCTCGTCATGAATTTTTAGCCCTTCAAACTCGTTCTTGAACAGCCCTTGGTAAGCATACTTATGAAACGCGACATAGTGTAAAGGGTACTTCCAGAATATCCTAGGCAAATCATTTGGTGACCGAAAGAATCCGCCACTTAGGCACATAAGTCCTTGTATTCCTGCTCCAGCTATTAATCCCATGAGGAAATTAGGCACAATGCTTGCTACGATCATCATTAGGCTCTCAACTAACATCATACAGGTGAAGAGGACTAGTGCAAAGCAGATGAAATGCTCGAATCCATATTGTAGTCCGGTGAGGAAATAAGCTATAGCTCCCGGGATCAAGGATATCAGTAGTAAGTATGGCAGAGCAGAAAGTGTATTGGCAATGACAAATGAACCAGATCCATAATGACCGTTTAGTTTCTCTCGTTGAAATACCTGCATATATTCACATGAGATCAAGAAACAAGAAGAAGAAAGAAAAAGTGAAATATCAATGTATTTTACCTTAAGTTCTTCCACAAAAGAGGAAAATCCACCAATTGCCATAAAAGTGATGAACGTCGCCACAAACATAAGCATGGAACCTCTTGCCTATTTCACCATGTAATTGAAGAGTAAATAATTGTGCAGTTTAAAACAGCAGGCAGAACAGGAAATTTCAATATATGTGTCTCATTTACCTGAATTGACGCAATAGAAAAGCCAACATCATAGTAGATAGTTCCAAGACCTACAGCTATTACAATATAAACAGCTAAGCGCAGCCAGTAGTAGCCAAGATCACGAGACATGTTCACAAATGACCTTCTTGTCAAAACAAGGCTTTGAGTTGCGAAGCTGGCATGGCTTCTTTTCTCCAGAACTTCACCTTCCTGTACATGATTTAGAAAGTCGTTGAGTCAGCAGTGATAGAGCTAGGAATTTAAACAAGGGGATTCAGATCCAAACAACTTATGCCACTACACCAGAATTTTTCTTATGTCAAAGGGATTCAACGATGTAAATATGTATAAAGTTACATCAGTACATGTAGCTTCACCTATTAACAGCAGGAAAACATTAGGTGCTCATCAATCATAATAGAATTTCATATTTTGCACCTGTTTGCAGATTTCAGCAACTTGACTTTGAACTGCTCTGTACTTATCAGAAGCATTGTACGACTTTATCAGGATATTAATCACCTCTTCTGTTGATTTCCTCCGAGTTGAACCTTCTTCCATGTCCTATTATTCATAGTCAAAAGTTTCATTTAAGCAATTGAGACACATTACAAGTATTGTAATAAGTTCAAAACTTCCATACCTGATCAAAATCGCTGTTTATTGTTTTGAGAAAATGATCAGATGGATTCTGGAGCGTCGGGCAAGGATAACCGCTCAATGCAAAAAACTGCAGTACTCATTTATAAAGTATTAAGTATTTAATTTGGTTGATTAATTCAGTCATTTCAAGAATTCAAATTGTACGCTCACCTCTATTGCTGCACTAGCAGGGCCAAAGTACACAGTTCTTCCGGCAGACAAAAGACACAAAGAATGAAATAGACTGAAAACTTCAGCACTAGGTTGATGAATTGAGGCAATAATGGTTCTCCCATGGCATTGGCTTGCAACTGTTTTCATGACATGATAAGACGCAGCGCTATCAAGTCCACTAGTTGGCTCGTCAAGAAAAAGAAGTTTTGGACGCGTCAAAATCTCCAGACATATGCTGACTCTCCTTTTCTGTCCTCCGCTTATTCCTTTCCCGCTCCATCCTCCAATTCTTGTTTCCATTGCATCCTGCAACCCCATTTCCTTCATAGTCATGTCCGCTATTTGTTTTTTCTCCGATTTTGGCATGGAATTTGGAAGTTGTAGTTCAGCAGAGTAGTATACGGCTTCTTTTACTGTGAGTGTTGCCATTAAAGTATCTTCTTGAGTCACATAGGCCTGATTGCATCAGATTTTAATAACGTTATATTTGAAACCCTTCCACTAATCATAAATATCATTCTAATTTCCACAACTTGAAGAATTGAATTTGTTTATGTGTTAGGATTTTAAAGTTTCGTGTGATGTTTTCTTAATCAAACTAATTTTTTATCCTTTAGTTACTCTATTATCTTTACCCCTACCACTGATATAATCAATGTTACGTGTCCAATCAAATATCATCATATGGGGCAAACAAAGGCTAGTAAACTCAACTTAGGAGAAAGCTGTCACTCTTCTTTGTCACTTGCACATTTTTCGTTGAAGATCTCCAACAGATAATACACTGCTGGTAGAATGTTCCACAAACAGTAATTGATTCTTAAATTTTACTTACAGAGGTTCCATATGCCAGTGTCTGTTTACGGCCATTGATTAGAATATCTCCACTCTGTCTTGTGCTCAATCCCAACCTCCCTGAATAACACATTCAAATATACATACATATGGCATAAGTAGCTATCAAAACAATAACACTAGTTCGCGTGGGTGGGGTTGTTGCGGGAGTTTAACTTCTACGTACTGACACTATTAAAAGAACTTTTGACTTTCAAATCCAGTGTTTTGAAAGGTAGTTCAGGGACTCGCCCCAGGGTGAGGCACTGCCAAAACGCCCCAGCACTCAAGCGTGGGGCTTAGTTCTGTGAGGCATATGCCTCAAGCATCCGATTGTACGCCTTAAACTCGCCCAACGCTCGGAGCTCGCCTAATAGTTCTTAGTCAACACTATTAATCCTCATAATGTTTTTGATAAATAAATGATGTTTGACAGTTTTTCTTATTAATAAAAGTAAGAAAACAGAGAATAACTCAAATAACAAGTCGTATTATTGCCTATTTATTACTATTTGAGAATGGTGTGAGGTTAAATATCACTTACCATTTTTGTTTTTTTTTTAAAAAATGGATATCTAAATTTCTACATCTTACATGTAATTGGTCTTTATGTTTTTGTGGGTAAATTTCTTCCATAACTTTGTATTTATTACGCAAAAGTCATTTTTCTTTCATTCATTTCATTCATGGTCACTTAACTTTGTATATATTATGCAAAAAAACACTTTCCTTTCATTTATGGTCATTTAACCTTACTCCGATCATCACAAAAAGTCACTATGACCTGATTTTACAATAATTTCATCAGAAAAATAATGTGGCAACCTTAATTAGTTCTTAATTTTAATTTAAGTGAATATATAATATATTACTTATATCTTGACCTTTTTCATATATGCACAACCCAATTTTCCTTATGAATTATTTAGTGAAAGAATACCAATTTGTTAATAGATAGATTAGATTACCTAATGAAGACTCTTTACATAAAAAAAATTGGTTCATATTTTATTAAATATTTCACAATATTGGATTTATCTGCCAAAAAGGTGCATAAAAAAAGAGTGATAAACAAGATAAATTCTTCAAAATACATGTATGATATTAGTTTTTTTAAAAAAATTATCTTAATTCTTTGAAGATAAATCAACATGCCAAAGATAGTTTTAAAATAAAATCTTCTTAATTGTATCATTGAATATGTATTGTCAAAATTTATACAAATAATGTTATATTAACATACAGTTTTGTTAATAAAAGTTATAAAATATAAGTACTTTAATAGATAAAGAAATTATAGGATATCTAATTTTTATATTTATCAATTAAATTAATTAAACAATATGTAATTTATCAGAAATTGAATATTATAATAAAAACTTTTAAGAGAATTAATCGATTAGTCAAACAATTAAAAATACAAAGTCAAACTTAATAAATAGAGTAGTTTATCATATTACAATGATATACCGAATGCAAAGACTCAAGTGACAAGAAAAAAATGTATGAAAAAAAAAATTATCAACTACATGCCACAATTTTATAGGGAGAAAAAAAATATTTTTATCAACTAGATGTCATAATATATTAGTGGAAAAAATAATTTACCAACACATGTCTCAACTTTAGAGGATTTTAAGAATATGTAAGTATAATTTTATTTCATAAAAATATCAACCAAATTTTTTTTTATGAAAATAGTTTTCATTAGGTAATCTAATCTATTAAGAAATTGGTATTTTTTCATTAAATAATTCATAAGGAAAATTGGGTTGTGCATGGAAAATTTTACAATGGAAGAGTAACAACAAGCAAAAGTTGTGTGACCCTCCATTAATTTTTTGACACATAAATTGTGGGCCCCTATCTTTCTAATTTTGTAATGAAAGCAATGAATAAGAGAAGGAAAATATATTTATATAATTCATATGGGTCTTAATTGGTAAAATAATTTGTGTTAAATAAATATAAAAAAATAAAAAAAGGAGAATTATATGGCTCTTGTATGCAAAAACATGTACGGTAAAAATATAATTTTTTTTCTTTATGATTTCAATAAAGTTCATGTAAAATTTTGATCATTATTTGAGATAAAAATTACATCAAATTTATGTATCGATCCTATTTTTATTAATAGATATTTCATTCGTTTAAATTTATGATTTTTTTAAAAAATTTTAAAAAGACATATTTTTGTATTTAGAACAATAACATTTTCTATGAAATATCACAAATGAGATTGGAGAAAAGTAGAGTATCTGCAAACTTTATCAGAGGGGGTGCTTCATTTTTTTTATTTTATTAATAATTTAATTATAAAATAACATATAATTTTTACTACCAATTAATAATTTATAACAACACAAATTTTTGGGTTATAAAATACTATATTTTATCTCAATCCAAAAATTTTTATTTGACATTTTACGCATAAAAATGTAAATTATATTGAAAAACAAACTCAAAATTGTTTTTAAAGTCAGACATTGAATTTTAAACATAAATGAAAAAAATTATTCTGAAAAAAAAAAAGATACTCACATTTTAATATTTTATAACCAAGAAGATCCTTATAAATATTGATAGATTGAGTTTCATTGCATTTTAATTATAAAATTGAATAAACAAGGCATATTGTCTATGTGTCAATTTTACACATATTTTATATATTTTAGTTTATGTGAAAGTTTTGACTCGGTATATATTTAAATAAATAAATAATTTTAAATTGAGATAAAATATAGTATTTTATAACCCGAAAATTTATATTGTTATAAATTATTAATTGGGAGTAAAAATTATATATTATTTTGTAATTAAATCATTAATAAAATAAAAAAGATGAAGCACTCTATCTGATAAAGTCTGCATACACTTTATCTTTCTCAAATCTCATTTGTGATATTCCATGAGAAATATTATTGTATTAAATACAAAAATATGTCTTTTTAAAAAAAATCATAAATTTAAATGAATGAAATATCTATTACTAAAAATAGGATCTATACATAAATTTGGTGTAATTTTTATCTCAAATAATGATCAAAAGTTTACGTGAATTTTTATGAAATCATAAAGAAAAAAATTATATTTTTACCGTTCATGTTTTTCATACAAGAGCTATATAATTCTCCTCTTTTTTATTTTTTATATTTACTTAATACAATTTATTTTACCAATTAAGATCCATATGAATTATATAAATATATTTTCTCTCTCTTATTCATTACTTTTATTATAAAATTAAAAAATAGGGACCCACAATTTATTTGTCAAAAAATAAATGGAGGGTCACACAACTTTTGTTGGTTGTGACTCTCCCAATTGTAAAATTTTTCGGTTGTGCATATATAAAAAAAGGTCATATCAAGGTCAAGATATGAGTAATATATTATATATTCACTTAAATTAAAAATTAAGAACTAATTAAGATTGTCACGTCATTTTTCCGAGGAAATTATTGTAAAATCTGGTCATAGTGACTTTCGTGATGATCGAAGTAAAGTTAAATGGTCATGGATGAAATGAATGAAAGGAAAGTGACTTTTGCGTAATAGATACAAAGTTAAGTGACAATGGATGAAATGAATGAAAGGAAAGTGACTTTTGCGTAATAGATACAAAGTTAAGTGACAATGGATGAAATGAATGAAAGAAAAATGACTTTTGGATAATAAATACAAAGTTAAGTGATCATAGATGAAATTTATCCATGTTTTTGTTTGATATCTCAAAATTATCATATTTTATTAGTTTAGTATTTGAAACTATTTTATTTTTTTCAGGGAGAAGTGATATATTAATTCTAATAGTAATAGTTTACTGATTATTTCTTTTAGGGAGGTAAATTGCCAAGTATGATAGTCATATGTTTTAAGAAATTGTTATTCGTTTATTATTTGAAAATTAAGATTTTTGAGTTGATTTTTGTCATCCTATAACAACTTTTATTTCATTGTTTCTACTTGTAAAATGATGTTAGGAGTTTTGATTTCTAAGAAAGATGTTTTAAATTTTTTAAAATTATTAATGTATATTTTTTATTTTTGTGTTTATTATACTCATTTTTATTATATTATAAATTAAAATTAAAGATCCATGGGGCTTATGCCCCATGTTTTAGGCTTATCCCTCACCCCATAATATGTAAAATATCTCGCCTCACACACCCGCCTTTTAAAGTACTGATCAGGTCAACACTGCTATATCCATAAAGTAGAATCTAGATTATAAGCCAGGTTACCTACTACAACAACATGTTGAAATAAACTCCTGTGTAGAAATCCTTTACGTTGTCAGTACTGTGTACAAAATTAAATAGTAACACTAGTTTTCCTGGTGGGAGTGTTTGCTGGAGTTTTAACTTCTACTCACCGACAATAGTAAAAGAATTTTTGACTATCAAGTCAACTAAATGATAACTACAGTGTAAAATTTCTTTATGCATGGTGTCATTACTATATAAGTATTAAATTTCGGTGGTGAAATATATATATATATATATGTACGATGTACCTGCTATTGTATCGAGAAGTGTAGATTTGCCACAGCCAGAAGGACCCATGATAGCCAAGAGCTCACCAGGCCTTGCATAGCCTGTTAAACCTTTAAGAATTGCTTTGTTTCCATTTTTCAAGCTTGAAGCTGTCACCCATAAATCTTTCCATGTCAAGAAAACCTCTCCATTTTGTGATACAATTTTAGTTAACTCGACAGATTTTGATCTTTGATTTTGCATGTTATAAGTAGCATTCAACTCTGTCGTCATGGTTTCTGGATGATCAAAAGAGATCGAGGGAAATTATAAACTAGTGAGTTATGTTGTGGTAGTGAGACGCTGATCAGTATATAAAGACACGTAGAATATGCAATTCAGTCCTTTCATTGTCATATGATACTCTTATTTCCTTGTGTTGTCTTCTTCTTTAATAGTATCACTTCACACTGTTGTACTTTACTATATATATTGAACAGAACAATAAATAATTGTATGCTCTGGCGAAGTTACATAGAAGAAAGAGTAGGGATGGGCATGTTATTACGCATTAAAAACCTTAGGTTCGATATTTTAAAATACTGTTTCAAGGTAAGGTCGTGTACAATACACCCTTGTGGTGGCTTCTTCCTCGAACACTACGCATAGCAGTAGCTTTAATGCACCGGACTACTTTTTTTACTAACTGTGGTAAATTAATTAGGGGAAAGAACAGAAACGACACTCAAATTGAAGTATTTCCACGAAAATGGTCATGGAGTTTAAATTTCACTTTCTAGCCATTTCAATTTGATGGCCTATTTTATACCATTTCTACACACCTTCTATACAGTTTTTATGCATATCTTATACATATAAATATTTCATACGAAAATTATATAGTTTTGATACACAATTTATATACTAATTGTACTTTTTTTTTTGGACACATTTTATACAATAATTATATAATTTTTATGCACTTTCTATATATTTTTTATATATATTTTTATACATATATCTTATATAGAAACATATTCTATATAACAATTATATGGTTTTTATATAATTATATTTAATTATTATCTCTAAACAATAAAAAAAATAGAATATTTTTTCAGTTTAAAAATTTATAACAAAAAAAAAACTGAAATATTTTTAAAAGGACCGAATGACCCAAGTTGAAAATTGTATCAATATTGTACATGAATTGTATCAGTATTGTATATGGACTGTATCTGAATTATGTGGGCCAAAGTGACCCAAATTAGGAAATGACTATAAAGTGAAAACAGTATAACCGACTGGTCACTTTTTGGAAAGATATCAGAGGGGCTATTTATTTTAAAAAGTGTTATAGAGTGTCATTTTTTCAATTAATTATGGTTTATTCGACTTGACTTGTATATACTTTTCTAATATAGAATTATGGCTTTGACTTTTCAAGAAATATCTTAATTATATCATCCAAGCATGCTATACTTCCTTCCATAGTCAATGACACATAATGAACATTTCAATCAAGATAGATCGGTGGCCAAAAGTTTCAACATCTAAATAATTAGTAATTAGTTTATAGTAATAGTATTTTATATGTTTTCCATAATAATAATAATGATAATAATGAATTATTTATGTAACTATTGCACCTCGTTATGGTATTAGATAATTCAGTGATCTTCTTATAATACGAATACCAAAATTTTTTAAAATACGTATCAAATACCATAATGCTAAACATGCTTTTAAAAAAAAAAAATTAATACCAAACACGTCGTATCAAAAATTTCAGTTTTGATATGATACTCTATATCTATCATTATCATGTCGCAAAGAGTGGTCAGTTAAACACCCTTCATCAATCGAAAGATTATGCTTTGTGTGAAGAAAGTTATACAACGTATATAGATCAAAGATTACCTTTGTACTTATATATTACATCTTGAACACCGTTAATAAATTTCTTGTTTCTCCAAACTAATTCGGTTCGGTCATATGAAACCTTTGGGTTCATCCCACTCTTTGGGTTCATCCCACTCTATGTTTTAGTGTATTTAGAAGATTCAGGATAATTCGAGATTAATGTTAGTTGTTAATCTATGACACATCAATTATGTTTTCCAAGGCTCATATATTGGTCTAAAACAGGAGCGGGCTTCACCACTGAGCTATTTGATAAAAAAATAGATCTTGGGCCTAACTCAACCTCAAAAATTAGCTCATGAGGGAAGGATTGTTCTGGACCATATAAGGAGATCAAGGACCCTTTAACCCACCGATGTGGGACCCCAACACTATTAGAGCTAATAGCTTTTTCTACCGTTAATTAAATAAAAAGTGAGGGTATTTTCGTCTTTCAATTAAATCACCAATTAATTAAGTCCGGCAACAATTTTATTAACGTGGACGCAATACATTAATGTTGAAAAGGGTAAACACATGTTTAGTGAGGCAATTTTCACATAGGAAATAAAAGTCTTGGATCATTAAAAACATGCCGCCTCTACTGTACCTCGGAGAAGACATGGCCTCTAAGATATTAATCATCGTACGCAACATAACAGTCAATAGATTAGCAACTGCTGGTGTTTGATGATTCATACGTTGCTTTCATCCTTATTTCACCATTCAAATTCAATTCCGATTTCCTTTAAATACTAGATATCAAAGGCGTGTATTAGTACGGATCCAATATATGTTATTTTTTAGTCTCAATTTATGTGACATGAATAAAATTTTGATAATCAATCAATTAGATTTTAAATATTTTTTTAAAATATTTTAAGTTGCTAGCTATTGTAATTTATAATAATTTTTTTACATTTTAATTTATTATTTTAAGTTGTTAGCCATTTATAATTTATAATACTCTCCTTATCCAAGCTTTTGTAGTGTTGATAGTCAATTTTATTTTAAAAATAATTTAAGTTTCTGAATGTTGTGTTCTTCTATTTCAATTTAAGTGACATTTATATAATTTTGAAAGTCAATCAAATATCACGGTTGAAGTCGCGAAGCAGGCATGTCTTAAATGACTCATAATAACTTATTAGAAATGATACAATAAAATTACTACGAAAAATAGTTGTGAAAAAAATATAAGCGGGCCTCATATAAGATGTCAAGTTAATTTAAAATATCAATTTATCATTTTTTTGTTTGTTTCATCCTTTTTATTAAATATTATTTTTTAATACTTAGATGACTCATAATAATTAATTAGAAATGAAATAATAAAATTACAATTGAAACAGCTGAAACAGACATGCCATAAATGTTTATTAAATATTATTAATTTCTTAATACGTAAATGACATATAATAATTAATTAGGAAATAACTTATTAGAAGTGATATAACAAAATTAATATAAAAATAGTTGTGAAAACAATTTAGACGGGTCTTATAAAAAGATGTCAACATAATTTAAAACATCAATAGTTAGTTTATCATTTTTGGTTTATTTTATCTTTTTATTAAATATTATTAATTTTTTTAATACTTAAATGACCTATAATAATTAATTAGAGATGAAATAGTAAAGTTACGATTGAAGCAGCTGAAGCGGACATGTCATAAATATCTATTTTATATGTTTTATTAAATATTATTAATTTCTTAATATGTAAATGACATATAATAATTAATTAGAGGTGATATGATATTGATTAGACATATAATCTAATAAGAAAATGTGTGATCTAGAATAAATTTTAAATGTCTCTGTGATTATAAATTATCTCTTCTGTGTGATTATAGATTATCTCTTCAAGGATAAATTAAAAAATTAAAATTATATTTCATAATCAAAACATGTCACTTTATTTAAAACTTACTTGCAAGAAAATAATGTGAATAAATGAACGGAAGAAACACTGAATAGACTTAAATTAGCCGCCACAAAAAGACGATTGATGTAGTACTGTATTTATAATTTGTGGTTTTAATTTGAGGGAAAAGAAAAACAAGATTTTTCCTACCACTAATTCATTTTCTTTTCAGTCAGATTTGTTTGAGATTTTACTGTCATTAGTCAACTTGATTTGAACGTGGTTAGTTTATGTGTTTGGTATGAAGGAAAATGTTTTCTATGGAAAATATTTTCCTTAGAAAATGTTTTCTTGAAAAATAAGTTGATTTCTCACTTGTTTTTTTATGTTTGATTGGTGGATGAAAAATATTTTTTGGAAAATATTTTCTAGTATTTAGTTGATGAATGAAAAAATATTTTTCAGAAAATACATTTTAATGTTTAGCTAAATCGTAAAAATACGTTTTAGAAAATTATTTTTGACCCTGAAGAATATTTTTTTTAGGATGTGTTTGATATGAAGAAGAGAAAAAGTTTTTTAGAAAAATAAGTTATTTATTACGCATAGTCTTGTGTTCGTTATGCAAATTGGGTAAGTATATATATATATTTTACAAAAGTATTAGTATATATTTAACAAAAACAATAAGAACGAATAAGATAACAAGGGTGGGATAAGAAAAAAACAATTGATTTTTTTTAAATAAATTAAAAAATAATTTTTTTGGGAGGGAGGAGGTTGGTAGGTGGGGGATGAGGTTGTCCAAATAGATAATAAGGGCGGGGTAAGATTTTTTTTTAAAATAAATTATTTTTTTCGAGGGAGGGGGGTAGTAGGGAGTAGGTGTAGGGCGGGGTAAGAAAAAACTAACTTTTTTAGGTGGGGTTCGAGTAACGGAGGAAAAGAAAAAAGTTTGAATTTTTTTAAAAAAAAAAGTTGAAGGGAGTAGGGGTTTGAGTTTCGGGTTGGGGGATGAGATATACCCATCAAATGGGTCGGGCTGACCCGACCCGATCCAACCCGGCCCATTTATAAGGTTTGATCCAGTCCGGTCAGCCCACGGGCTGTAGGCTATCGGATCCTGAGCCAGTTTATTTTTTGGTTGGGCCCGATTAACTCGACCCGAATCAAGCCCGGTCAGGGCCCATCGGTTAACCGGCCAGGTTAAATTTTTTTATTATTTTTTTTTTAAAAAAATAATTTAAAGATTGCGCCAAACTAGCTGTTGGCCGAACGGCTATATAGTCCTTTTTTGATCCAAACGGCTAGTTTGGCCTTTTTATTAAAAGAAAAAAAAAATTACATTTAAAATTATTTTTTAACCCCAAAAAAGAATCCTATAAATACCCTACACTTTCAAATCATTTTCCACACAATTTTTCATCCTCTCAATTCTCATTCTCTCTCAAATTTCAATTCTCAAACATTTTATATATTTAATTTCGAAAGTGCTCACTTTAATTTTTTAATTTTGTGTTTATAAAGTACGAGTGGAAGTTTCTAAAGTCGCAACCTTTGGATACTTCCAAAATTTGGTATTGTCTTTCCATCTCTTACGTTCAATTTTTAATTTGAGTATTAATTGTTGAATATTTAATTTTATTATATTTGTGTATTTTGATTTTTTTTTAGTTTAATTTATATTATGGATAAATTAACAAACCTCGCCACCAAAGGTGTTAAAATTTTTTGTCCCGAAAACGATAGTGGTAGTAAAAAGTGAATTACTAGCGGTAGAGGTACTTCAAGTAGTAGATATACCCGTGTGCCTCCGACACTGCTTAGTAAACCTTTTGAGGAAGAAGTAGGTGTACCTTTAAGTGTAGGTGCCTACGATATGGATTATGTAGAAGCTCAGAAAAATTATGGTATAAAATAGAAAATGAAGTAGATGCGGTTAATTTAGACGAAGATGATGAAAATATTGGTGAGACACCCTCAGTAGAAAATGCTAACGTTAGATCTGAATCGGTTAATCTCCCTCTTCGTGCCCCAAGAGCTCATAAAACAACTAGTATTGCATGACAATTTTTTGAACGTATATCAGATATTGAGGTGCAATGCAATATTTGTCAACAAATATATAAGCATAAAAACGGAGGCAAGCAAGGAGGTACGGGTACGTTAATGAGATATATCGGTGATGTTCATGAAATAGAGTTAAAAATTGCATAAGTTGGTGAGGCTGTTGGTGGCCCCACACAAACTAGAATGGACCCAACAACCAATCATGTAATGAAGAAATATAATAAACTGAGGGATCGGGAAGAAATAACTAAAATGACAGTTGTGGGTTGTTTGCCTTTTAGTTTTCCTTCTTCTGATGCCTTTATCCATTATATTCAAACAATTTATAATCTTATGTTTAATGGTATTATATAAGTACTTGTCAGGCTAATATTTTTAGACTTCATTCATAATATTATTTTTATTTATCAACACTGTTAAAAAATATTCAATGTAGAATGTCTCTAACTTCTGATCTTGGGCGTGCTGTAAATAAAAATAATTATTTAACTATTACTTGTCACTGGATAGATAATAGTTTTGTTATGCAAAAACGTATTCTTGCTTTTTTATATGATGAAGATCGTAAACATACTGGAGATTTTATTGCTGATTTAGAATTTTATGGTATCGACATTAAAATCTTATGTATTGCTTTTGATAATACTTCTAACAACAAGACTGTTATAACAAAATTAAAATCTAAGCCATCTCCGCCATTACTTGAAATTTTTAATATTAAGTGTGCATGCCATATATATAATTTAATTGTAAGAGATGGTCTTGAGTTTTTTGAGATTTATATTGAAAAAATTCGGCTTGCTGTTGGTTTTATTCAAGAAAATAGTCGTAGAAATAGAATTAGAGACTTTAAACTTAAACATGAACAAAATGGACTTGTATGGATATTGATGCCCGAAGAATGAGATACTAGATGGAATGCTACGTATGATTTTTTTAAAACTTGTTATAAATATAGAGTTTCTATTACATTATCTTTTAACCAATATTGTGGTTCGTTTGCTGATTCTGCTATGGGTTGTAATTAATGATTTTGTTAAGTTTTGGAAAAAAAATTATATAGCTATGGTTGAATTTTTCAGTGCTTATTATCCTACTGTTTGTAATATTTTGGCATATATAGCCGATATTTCTGGTTTGCTCAAAGAATATAAAAATAAAGAAAGTTACAAAGATGTTATTGGTGCCATGTTTGCTAAATTTAAAAAAAAATCTTATTCCCCCTATTTACTTGGTTGGTGTTATGTTAAATTCTTGTATGAAATATAATACTATGTGCCACTTTAGTACTCTTATTTATTCTAATTTAGAGATAAATACTAACAATGATTCTCAACAAGTACAACTTGATTTGTGAACGGCTATGGGTGATGCGAATGAATACATAGATAAATTATATAATCACTATGCTGATTTAGTTGATTTGGTCATACCTACAAATATCACTCCAACTGTCACTCCTCATCCTCCCGATAAGCCATCATCTTCTAAAAGGTCGGCATATAGTGGTTTTCCTGATCACTTTTATGATTTAAATTGTTGCAACAATGTCGAGGAGGGACCTTACACATTAACTTATCGGGAAGAGCTTAAGTAGTATCTTCGGTCGCCGCTAGAGGATCGCAGACGACGGATCAACGTGTTGGATTGGTGGAGGAGTAATGAAACACAATATCCTGTGCTTTCAAGATTAGCTAGAGATATCTTGAATGTTTCAATGTCAACCGTTGCATTGGAGAGCGCTTTTAGTCAAGAACGAAGCAACTCGGAGACAACCGACATTCATTGGGAAGCAATGCAATGAATGTTCTCGTTTGCCTCAGATATTGAATTAGAGCCGAACGAAGAAATCAAGGAGTGTAAGTGGAGCCGAACGATGAGCAGAGATTTGAAGAAATTATGACTTCACGGGAGAACTCAGCAGAATCAAGTCCAATGCATGGTTTTTCCCCCGTTGACTTTGACTATCCTATGCAAGTTCCCGTTAATATTAACATGAATGAGTTGGAGAAAATGATGCAAAATTTGTAGATTTTTCATTCATGTAAATTATAAATTTTGGATCATTTTGCAATAAATAAAATTCAACATTCATTCATTCCTTAGTCCTTACTTTGTAATTTTTTCCATTTAATTATTTAAATTGAATTTCTTGTTTAAATTAAAAACTTAGTTTTAATATATTATTGATTTACTATTAAGTATTATACTATTATTAATTTATTATATTAAGTAGCATATATATTATTTAAAATAGTGTATATGTGTATATATTTTGTAAAATAGTATATATTTAACGTATACATGTGTATATATTTTATAAATTAGTATATAACTATATATATATAATGTGTGTATATATTGTAGTATATTTTATTTAAAGTAGTACGTATATTGAATGATACGTATATATCTTCTATAGACGTATATATTTAACGTATACATGTGTACATGTTTTATAAATTAGTATATAACTATATATATATATGTATGTATGTATGTATGTATATTATAGTATATATATATTGTAGTATATTTTATTTAAAGTAGTAGATATATATTGAATGGTGCATATATATGTGTATATATCTTCTATAGACGTATATATTTAATGTATACATGTGTATATGTTTTATAAATTAGTATATAACTATATGTATAAATATTGTAGTGTGTATATATTGTACTATATTTTATTTAAAGTAGTACGTATATATTGAATGATATGTATATATGTGTATATATTTTCTATAGACGTTTATATTTAACGTATACATGTGTATATGTTTTATAAGTTGGTATATAAATATATATATATATATATATATATATATATATATATATTGAAGTATATTTTATTTAAAGTAGTACATATATATTGAATGGTGCGTATATATGTGTATATATCTTTTATAGACGTATATATTTAATGTATACATGTGTATATATTTTATAAAATAATATATAGCTATATATATAAATATTGTAGTGTGTATATATTGTAGTATATTTTATTTAAAGTAGTACTTATATTGAATGGTATATATATATGTGTATATATATATTCTATAGACGTATATATTTAATGTATACATGTGTATATGTTTTATAAATTAGTATATAACTATATATATAAATATTGTTATTAGTATATGTTTTATTTAAAGTAGTAAATATATTGAATGGTATATATATATGTGTGTATATATTCTATAGACGTATATATTTAATGTATACATGTGTATGTGTTTTATAAATTAGTATATAACTATATATATAAATATTGTAGTATATGTTTTATTTAAAGTAGTACATATATTGAAGAGAAAAGACATCTTTCCCCCCTGAACTTGTTCTCCAAGCTTATTTTAGCACTTAAACTTAACTTTCGTTTATTTATCCCCCTTAACATCTTTAAAGTGAATTATTTTCACCTCTAAAGCCGACGTGGATTTTTAAAAATAAAAAATAAAAAAAATGTGTTTTTTAATTTTAAAATTGATATGGTTCATATATATATATATATATATATATATATATATATATATAAACCCACCCCTTACCTCTCAGCCCACCCTATCTTCATCTTCTTCATACCCTATCTTCATCTTCTTCATACCCCCAGCCCCTCCTCGCCCCCCACCCCCATTTTTTTTATTTCTTCTTACAACCCACCTCAATTCCTTTTCTCCTTCTTCTAACTCTCCATCTCCACTTCTATCATCTTCATTAATTTCTTCAAGAAAGAAAAAAAAATGTATGAAAAGTTATGAATTTTAATGTGTTAGAAAATAATTTTGGAAAAAAAATTCTTTCAATACATGATTGTTGAACTAAATTACTTATGTGATTTTTCAAGAAAACTATTGTTGGATTTATGAGATTGCCCTTTGTATCCACCATTATTGAACGTTGAAAAAGTTTGAAGACAAGAAAAATGAGTTTATTGTCAAATTTGTGGTTGATGTTCAAGTTGATTATTGGGGTTTCTGATGATGACGTAAAGTTGTACTTGAATTTTGAGTTTGATTGGTATGAATTTTTCTAGTTTAATTTTGTATCTGCCATTGTTGAAGCTTGAAAAAAACATGAAAACAAAAAAAAAAATGAGTTTGTTGAATTCATGATTGATGTCTAAATTGATTATTGGATTTTTCTGATGATGTTGTAAAGTTGTGCCTGAAATTTGAGTTTCTTGAGTTGGTGGTTTGATGAAGGAATAATTGGTGTTTCTTGAATTGTTGTTTCTTGAATTGGTTGTTTCTTGAATTGGTAATATGCTTGAAGTTTGAAGAAGATAGAAAAGGGAGATGAGTGGTTTGAAGAAGATAGAAAAAAGGGGGAGGGGGCTGCGTTGCAGGGTTGGGGGCGGGGTGGACGGGGTAGGTGGTGTGTGTGAAGAAGAAAGAAAATGGGGGGTGGGGGTGCCTTTTTTAAATAAAATAGTAAATATATACTTTTTTATTTTTTAAAAAAAATTATATAAAAATAAAGTGCGGGGGATTAATTTTTTTTTTTAAAAAAATTGAACTTCTTACGTGGCAATGGCATGGCTCCGATGTGGCGTTGATGTGTAAGCGAGTGTAACACACTCTCTGTTGTGAGAGTGGTATTCAATCTTGAGGGGTGAAAATAATTCACTTTAAAGATGTTAAGGGGGTAAATAAACGGAAGTTAAGTTTAAGTGCTAAAGTGAGTTTGGAGGACAAGTTTAGGGGGGGAAAGATGTTTTTTCTCTATATTGAATGGTATATATATGTGTGTATATATCTTCTATAGACATATATATTTAACGTATACATGTCACATGTGTATATGTTTTATAAATCAGTATATAACTATATATATATATATATATATATATATATATATTGTAGTATATGTTTTATTTAAAATAGTACGTATAGTCGTATATATTGAATGTTATGTATATATGTGTAATTGTGTATATATTTTTAAAATTCTAATGTAGTATATATACTATATATATAGTGTATGTATATTGTTTAATGTATTTAAAATGTATATAAGTGGGTATATATAGTGTATATTAGAATTTTTTTTTTTTTTTTTGTATTTTGACCGAATTTTTAACGAGTTTAGGTGGGTTAGACCGGGTTGTTTTTTAAAAAATTACTATTGGACCCGAAATTAGCCCAGCCCACTTAACCAGGCCCGAAACCAACCCAGCCCACAAACCGATTAAAATTAATGGGCCTGTTTCGGGTTGACCCGGTCCAGCCCACTTGACACCCATAGGATGAGGTAAGAAAAAATTTGAAATAGTGGTTTTTGGTTGGGTGGGGGAGGGGGGGATAGGGGGTCGAGGTAGGAGAGCAAGGGTGGGGTTAGAAAAATTTTTAAAAATTTTCAAAAAATAAATTTTAAAAATTTAATTTTTTTTTTAGGGGGAGAGGGTTGGTAGGGTGGGGAGTCGGGTAGGGGGTAAGAAAAAGTTTGATTTTTTTTTTTTTAAATAAATATTTTTTTTGGAAGGGGTGGGAGAGATGGGGAGTAAGGTTTTGGGTTTTGGGTAGGGGGGATGAGGTACGAAAAAAATTTAAAATATTTTCTTTTGATGGGGTAGTAGAGGGTGGGGTGGGGTAGGAGATTGGGGGTCGGAGTAGGGATGAGTGATTTTGAGAGTTGTATGAATATTTCATCTTAAAGAGTGAGGTTAAAAGAGAGTTTTAAAAAATATTTTCATTAACTTTTGAAGGAAAGTCATTTTCCTTAGATTTGAGGAAAATAAGTTGATTTGGAAAATAAAAATGAAGGTGGCAGAAATGCGGATGTTGCGCTGGATGTGTGGACTAACCCGAGGGGATAGAGTTCGGAATGAGACTATCCGGGAGAAGGTTGGTGTGACTTCAGTGGAGTGTAAGATGCGGGAAGCACGATTGAGATGGTTCGGACACGTGAAGAGGAGGGGCATGGATGCCCCGGTCCGTAGGTGTGAGAGGCTAGCGTTGGATGGCTTTAGACGGGGTAGGGGTAGACCGAAGAAGTACTGGGGTGAGGTGATTAGGCGGGACATGGAACAGTTACAGCTCACCGAGGACATGACCCTAGATAGGAAGGTCTGGAAGATGCGAATTACGGCAGAGGATTAGGGCCAGTTCGGGTCGCTAGTGTAGGGAATTAATTGGTGGGGGTGTATTCCTGTTATGATTCCGTATTCAGTGTTCCGTGTTCCGTGTTCCATGCTTATTACGAATCTGTGTGCTTTCCTCTGCTTTATATTCCTGCATTCCTGCTTTACTCTGTTTTATATTCCTTATGGGTGCCGTATCTATGTTATGTCATCTGCTTCTGTGCTGTACTATGTGTTTGTGTGATATCTCGTGACTTGAGCCGGGGGTCTTTCGGAAACAACCTTTCTACTTCATCAGAGGTAGAGGTATGGACTGCGTACATCTTACCCCCCCCAGACCCCACTAAGTGGGAATACACTGGGTTTGTTGTTGTTGTTGTAAGTTGATTTGGAAAATATTTTCCAAAACCTTTAATCTAACCAAACATGAGAAAATTGGAAAACATTTTCCAGAAAATGTTTTCTTTCATACCAAACACACCACTAGTCATAATTGGTGAAATTTTTTAAAAACTATCACAATTTACATTTTTTTCAGAGTGAAGTTGTTATATCAGTCTCTAATGATGATAAGAAATTAATATTAATCCTAATTTAATTTTTAAAAAATTAGTTGATGAAGTGAAGATTATTCAAAATGAAAAAAATTTCATCTATTTAAACGCAATTGACGTAGGACTCTAGTAGGACCATCCATCTCATTTTACACTAATGCAAAATAGATGGGAAACTGAGCTATTTTTTCCACACAAATAATGTGTAAGTTTTGGTAAAAATATCACTTAGTGTGTAACTTCTGTGAGAATGTTATTTTTTGAAAAACTTAAATGACTAAAATTATTCAATGAATACTCAAGGGGTTATTTTGAACTGACCTTCGAATATAAGGGAGCATTTTTGTCAATTTTCTCCCAATTGACGGAGGTTCAGTTAGATGTCTTTTTCTTATTGACCCTTAAGCAACTGATATCCTAAAGGCTTATCTTTTGCACTCTCTTTAACTCATTATTAACATAAGACAGTTAAAACTGATTCTTGATATTACATTTTAGTTCTTTGGGCATCCCAATTTCAGTGTTCATGTTTCCAAAATACCAACTTCCCCTGACTGATACTTTAACTGGTATTTGAGAGTGAGTTACTGATGGCATTGTCAGCCACTTTCAATGGTCCAATTCTTGCTTCTGACTTCACTAAGCACTGTATAAACAGCCATGCTCCAACTTCTTCCAGGCAAGTTCGTTTACCTTAGTTTTATCTAACCTCTAAGTTAGAAGTTTTGACTGAACAGGTGTGATTTTGGACTTAATTTAGTTTTTTTTTTTTTTTAAATTATAGAAAAGAGTAGGTTTGGGATGAGTTTTTAATTGTACATTCATTTGAGAGATATATGTGACGCTTTATATGTTAGTGGTTCTTTTTAATACTTCCGGTGTCCATGTCAGCTTGCTCGCACTTAGACTAATTTCACCGGTTAGTGCAAGTACCAAGTAACTTTGTCCAACAAGGTTTGTCAAATGGGAAGAAATCACCTAGTCAGTTTTAGGCCTCATTGTTTAGAAATCGTTTGATTAACCGCTAGTCCACACCCTTCGAGTTGAATCAAGAAGGTTTGACTATGAATATGATTGCCATTTTCTACATAATTAACTTCCAGAGTTGGAGATGCTACTTGTTTACCTGTAACGAGCATGCTTAAAAGTTTATAGAGTGCGGAGTATATATCCATATTAGGTACACCTGCAAAGAATTTTTAATCGGTCATTGAAACGAGTGAGGCGGAAAAAGCGAGTAACTTTTAGACTAATATGTGGTCAGTATCATTGCATAAGCATAAATGAAAGAATACTGTTTATCAAAATGCATGACGTGGAAATGTTTAAACAGAAATGTTGTCGTGTCCATCCACATTGCTACACATGAATGCAAGGCATTTAACCTTAGTAAATATCAAAATTCATGAAATGAATCTGTTCTGTAGTTAAATTTTCTTATGTGTGGCTTCTATATGTTAGTATGTTTTATACATTAAATGCGTGAATGCATTGCATTTTACACAATGCTACCTAATGACTGTAAACCTCTGAGAAGTAAGCCATTACAAAATGTTTGTTATCTTATTAGTCAAATACAACCTCTCAAATTCCCAATAGGGAACTCATTTAAAAAAAAATGAATTTGTTGATGTCTTCAGGTTGTGCTCTTCGTAGTGATGGAAAGAATGGACGCGTCCTTCCATTTCCTTTCCTTCTGTAGCTCATTAATATTTAGCTGTTTGGATAATTGAATATGCGAATGCTAGAAAATGTTTGCTTGTCATTTGATTGCTGAACCTCCCAAAGATGTTGATCATTTTTGGGCTTGATTTTTGAATATTTAACACAATGTATGGAAAACAATTTAAGTTCAATCCCTGATCAGCAGTTGAAACTTTTCTGTCCTTGACGTTATGCGGTTTGGCAGGAATTTTATCTTCACAACTTGTTCACTACCATCACACGCCATACAAAGATCAATCTGTTGCTTCCGATGCTCTGGAAGATCTGGCAGTGTTATTAATTTAAGATGGAAAGAAGTCGAGCAACGGCACTCAAGCCTGAGAGGTTTCTTTATGTGTAAAGTGCAGCAACATGATGCTATCTCTGAGGAAAAAGAAGAAAATATCTCACAAGCTACTTTGATATGGAGGGCAATCAAATTACCAATATACTCTGTAGCCTTAGTTCCTCTAACTGTAAGTTTGGAAGTTATCAATTGTAGAGGCTCCTTTTGAGTTTTAACATTTTCAACCAGATATGTTGTTTGAATTTTGGATGTAAGCCTATGTGAATTGAATAATGTGAAGGTAAAACACAGCTAGTTTCTTATGTTTATTGAGGTTCCAAATGCATGCAAGCAATAATTGTTCAGTGCTAGTCTTGTGAAACCAAACGATACAAAGGCTGCCTGTGGCTACTTGTTAATATGTTAGCTTAAATTGCCTAGCCAGAAAAATGTGATGAATTTTTATAAAATTTGTTGAGAAGTTTCATTTACAGATTGGATATGAGGCAGAATCTCCATAGTGAATAAACTAAATAAGTTGCTAGACCTATAACTGCAACTAGACAGCTGCTGTAAACAGTATAATAACATAATATATTGAACAGCCTGGGCTGTTGTCAGGATCAGGTAAACTTTTAACGCGTGAAAGTGATGATGATTACTAGATGTGCGAGAAATTATGTATTCCATTGAAAGAGCATGATTGCTCAAAAGATTGGCAAGAAAAAGAAGGCAACTTGGAGAATGTCACAGTTAGGTCCTTTTGGGCTTTATTTGGAAAAGAGAATTAGGAGATTGTTCTATAAAAGCGAGAGTGATGTAAGACTTATAAAAAGTTCACTTCTATTCATTTATCTTTAGTGTAAACAGAGAATTCTCTTTTATATAGATATCGTAGAAGTTTGATTGTGAGTTTGGTTGAGCAAAAAATCCATGTTGTTCTTAATTTTCTTGGATCCATCTTGGTTTGGTGTTATTGGTTTTTACTTGATCTATCCAAAAAAAATTTCCAAATTGATACCTTCAGTATTGTTATTTTGGTGAATAATTATAGTAGAACTGTCTATGCTTATAATGAACAGTTTTTGCCATATCGTTCCACTAAAATCTCATTGTTCTTTTGCTGCTCATGAATAGGTGGGGAGTGCAGCTGCTTATTTGCAGACTGGCCTCTTTTCTGCTAGGCGTTATTTTATGCTATTGGCATCTTCAATTTTTATCATCACTTGGCTTAACTTAAGGTTTGTGTTGTACTGTCTTTGGAAATTCTATTTACTACTTGATCTTGGTGGCAAGGTGGGAATACTTTGATGTGCTTTCACCATCTAGTCAACGTTGTCTAGCTCAAGAAGCTCTTGATTGAATGAAAATCTGATATGATTAAATCCTCTTCAATCAGAAAGTTAACAAGAGAGCTCATGATGTCCTTTAGGTTCCTTGTGCTGCAATGATTAACGAAGAAGGGTAGGGGTAGGACTTCTAGATTAGAGGGGTTAGTTCTTGAAATCTTGTTTTTTTTTTTCTCTAGTCCTCTTCTTCTTTCCCCCTTTCATTTCATTTACTTTCATTACGATTTTTTCCTCTTTTACCTTTAAGTGTAATTCCATGTTTCGTTGGCAAGAATTTTATAATTGGAGATTGTTTCTGAACATATGAGAGAGATGTAAGGTGTATCTTCATTTCAATAAAGATATTTGGGCTAACTTGATAGATGACAGTGGTTAAGCGACAAACCACTTCTTTTAAAAAACTGCGTGTCTGGCTAGCTCGCGCACACCTCCACTTATTTCACTAGGTACCTACTATCTCCCACCAACTCAAGTACAGGTTAACTCTATCTACCAAGGCTTTGACAAATTGAAAAAAAATCAACTAGTATTTGCCTAATGAGATTTGAACATGAGACCTTATTCTCACCCGCTTCATTGACTACTAGCCACACCATTGACATTGTCTTGGTGCACTATAATAGGAATAATTCTGACTTGTGTTAAAAATATTGTACTTCATTATAATGTTATTTTTATGGTTATGTTACACTTACGGACTATAACGTCCTTGCTAAACATCTTGCACTCTATATCAATATCTTTGTAATATGGGCAGCAACGACGTTTATGATTTTGACACGGGAGCTGATAAGGACAAGAAAGAATCAGTTGTGAACATTGTTGGCAGGTAAAAGTTTCTACCGCTGCCATGGCAATCACATTACTATTTTGTTTTGTTTCCTTTTCCCTTTTTTTTTGGTCTTTCTTTAATTGAATAGGATGATGTACTTTAATTTTCTGAAAGTAAGTACAAGGATGTGTATATTGAGCTTTTATCATTGAAGTCAGTGTCATTTAATACATGAAGGGAACAGGTTAACCTGCATATTGACTAACCTTGAGTCAGACTGCTACTTGTCTAACTGTGTCATAATTACTAGATTATAGGTACAATCTATAAGTCAATAACCTGTCTCTATTATGTCCTGGAGTCTCTTTTCCTGACTAAAAGGATGTATCAACTAAATATTACCTTTCTAAAAGACAAGGATGTATCAACTAAAGTCAATCTTTTATAGACTGCTTCCATATTTCAGTTTGTGAACGGAGTTCCTGTACTTTTCCCATATAAGGCTGCCTTTACTATGCGGTCAAGTGACAGACTTATATTTAGTTTGGGAATTACAGTTATAAGTTTGACTCACTTTGCTTTATAATTTTGGTGTAAGCCGCACAGGAACATTCATCGCTGCTTACTTGTTTCTTGCCCTTGGTTTCTTGGGGCTTACTTATACATCTGTGGAGGCTTCAAATCTACGTGCTATATTACTATTAGCTTCTTCAATCACTTGTGGCTACATATACCAGGTAATTCAAATAATTTAGTTCAGTGGAATCTTCTATATTTTTTATCTTGCAGAGATTGCTCCATAAGCAACATTTGTTATTCCGGTTAGCATAGAAAATCCAACATCTTAATCGAAGTGGCAAAGATCCTCTTTACGAAGAATACTTGGATTTCAAATGGTTCTTTCTTATAACACCGATAATTGCTACAACTCTTGGAAATCGAATTTTCTGATCAAAAAATCTCTAATCCAAGTGCAATCGATCAATCTATCATGCCTCGATTACAAATCCCCATTGAGATAAAGGAGACAGATTTTGATTAATCCAACTATAATGAGATTTGGAAGAAGAGAATGTAGGGTGACAGGTCAAGATAGAGCTGTAGAATAATGCATGTTGAACTTACCTAAGTACACTCAGTTGTGTTAGTGGTTAGCTAGTGGAGTTGACTACATATTGATTGTGGTCAGTGTTAAATGATGTAATGAAATTATTTTGATTTTCTTCAATTGCGACTTTTTGGACTTCAATTTCTCTCTTCCCTGCCTCTTTTTCTCTCAGCTGTATCTGTTCATAGTTTCCATCGATGGAGCTTGCTCAATACCAACTAGTTTTCTTTAAGTAAAGAAAAAAGAATTACAGCAGTTTCTATTCCAGCACCTGCCTTGTCCTCTTGTTCTCCATGCTAAACAACAAAGATCTTATCTTAATTGTTTGAATATTAATGTAGTGAGCTTCTGTACTAATCTCTCTCTTCTCTATGCCATGCAGAAGCTTCATGAGTAATTTCAGTTTTTTATCGTCTCGCTTTCCTCGCAATATGTAAATAATTGGATTCCGTTGCTTCTAATAAATTGTCTTGTAGTGCCCGCCATTTCGGTTAAGTTACCAAGGTCTGGGGGAACCCTTGTGCTTTGCTGCATTTGGTCCTTTTACTACGACTGCCTTTTACTTACTTCAAAGCAGCACCAGGTTTGTTTTATTATTAATGCCCATATAATGAAGGTGTTTACACCTAACTAAAGCTGGTCTAACGTGCATTTCAGTGAGCTCCCAATCACATATACAACACTTTCAGCATCAGCACTTGTTGGTTTCACAACATCACTTATCCTGTTTTGTAGTCATTTCCACCAGGTAATAAGGTCTCCTTACCTTCCATGACTCCGCCATTTTGGGAAATAATTTGTTTAACTGTTGGTGTTTACTTGCAACTCATTCATGTGATACAAATTTCAGGTAGAAGGGGATAAGGCCGTGGGAAAATTTTCTCCACTGGTAAGTACACCTAGGTCAGACAGCAAAAGTTCGAGTAGAAATGGAAGAACCAGTCGTCACTTGTATTTTTGCCTCTGAGTTCAGGTTAGGCTTGGTACTCAAGCTGGTTCCAGAATTGTAAAAGTGGCTGTGGCAACACTCTATTCAGGGATGCTTCTTCTTGGTTTCACTCAAACACTTCCATTTACATGCATTGTAAGTCTTCATCTGGTTTCTTAATGTGGTTACAATAATTACTAATGATAAATTTCATTTTCTGTTCGGCTGTGACATGTTTTCGGAAGCTTTGTTCATTTAGTTTTAACCAGAAACATTTTCCTGAACCCTGTAGTCACCAAAGAAGTCTACTAAGTTGTGAGAGAGCTGTTATGGATTTTGTCTTGGCAATTTTAATGTTACTTTTGCAACCTTGAAATTTCTGGATGCTTCGATATGTTCCACTATCTAATCCAGTATAATTTTCTTCCAGATTCTTTGTGCTTTAACTATACCAGTGGGAAAACTGGTAGTTAGCTATGTGGAGAAGAACCATAAGGTGAGTGAAGATTTTGTTTTGTTCTTCCACAAAAATATCATTACTGTTCGTTCTCTTTTTGGGCAATCAATGTTCATTTGTGTCATGATTTTGAACTTTAACTATATAGGACAAAGCACAGATCTTTATGGCAAAGTATTACTGTGTGAGATTTCATGTTCTATTTGGAGTGGCTTTGACTGCTGGCTTGGTAGCAGCTAAAATGATTGCTAGATATCCTGTTCCAAAACCAATATTCTGAAATCACAGGATTCATCAGGTGAGTAGGCTTTTCGTTGTTATCTTCGAGAATATACTTACCATTTAGCAGAGTGAAGTATGAGTTTAGCATTTCGTGAGAACGCCTTTTTCCTGATTTAGTGGCTGCATCAGATCTCAGGAACTACCTAACACGAATGAATACACATTGTCACTGAGGCTCTGAAAGCATCAAGGAGCAATTTTTTCAAACTTAGGCTCTCTCTGTGCAAATTACAAGAGTAACTATATATGGAAGGAAATGGAAAAAAGATGCAAAGCTCTTGGCAATAGCCAGCACTGTGTCTCGATCCATTGGACATTGAATTACTTGAACTGCCCTTAGTTTAATAAATTTCCATATTAGACTTGAGCACTGAGAAGACATGTCAATCAATACCGTCACATGATTCGTAAATGCATGAATGTGATGTAGTGTTTCCTAATGTACTTGTTGACAATTAGTTATTAATTGCTAATAATTATTCCTCCATGTTTTGCCTTATGTCTTACCTACAGTGCCTAGTGGTGACTGATTTTACTAAATTTCTACTTGTAAAATTGATATTAGAGATTTATGTCAATAAAAAATACACAAAACTTCTAGGTTTTAGTTCTTCATAGTTTTTTCTATGGACTGAAGTTTTCACAGTGGCTGATCAAATCGAAGCTAATGTTTAATATTAGACCCAAAGGAGTTTAAATTGAGCAACGTGGGTGAAGAAGATTCATATAACTAACCCAACTTAGTCAGAAAAGGGGCATAGTTGTTTATTTGTAAAATCAAAGTCTAAAGTTCATGGGACTTCTTGGCTCTAAGCAGGCCTTGAGATACCATTGATAGGAGACTCCGCCAATCTCAGGTTTTCGATCAAATTGGACATCATTATAAGACGACAACAACAGATATGCCACACCAGAAAAAGAACCATATAATAATATGCAACCATAATGAGCCATTATCCAATTTAATTCTTACTTCAATATCCAAATAAGAAAAAAATCTGACCCAAAGTATAGAGTCATCTTAAATTCAATAGCTTCTACAAATGCTGGGCTATCAGTAACTTCATCCACTGGAATCTTGCTGCCAGAAAGCCAGTTTGCACCAGAGTCTGGATAATTGACCATTAAGGCTAATACTGGGTCGGTTTTATGTTGCTGCTGCCAGCTGGAATCAGGGATATCTAGTATTACTGAACAGTTGGTCTATATTCCTCCAGGCTCCAGGAATAAGTCCGCTTAATTATGCCACGAGTAGTCTGATCCAATTGAGCAACACAAAAGGTGTTTTTATTATCAGCTTGGGTTGCAGCTCGTATTCACTGCTGACAGCTGAGAACACGAAGGATCACATAGGTCAGCTGTCACCTGGTGCTTGCACCACGAATGGTGCGTTTATCAGCTTGGGTTGCAGCTCGTATCCAGTGCTGACAGCTGAGAACATGAGAATAGTAAGGCTCACATATGTCAGCTGTCACCTGGTGCTTCATGTGCAAATGCACAGTTGAGAATGTGGGTTACTTCCTGTAACACTGCAAAGTGGCAATAAAACTGAGGTGAGTGTTGAATTGGTTTGGAATATAGCGGGCAATGCCAGACACAATGAAGAATGTTACACAGCTAGGCCATTGGGTTGGGGGGGGGGGGGGGCTGCAAGGAAGAACAGATAAGGCTATAAAGTAAAAAGAAATAAAAACGAAATGTAATGAAATGTCATATACTCCTCCCAAATATGTTAAGAAATTCCAACAATAGTATGGCTATAAACTAAATTGCTACAGTTCACTTAGCCAAACTTCTGCTTCCAAGTTCCAACCTGTGAATACATGATACAGAAGACAATATCAATTTGAATGTGTGATCGACTATTCACTGGTTTAAATACCTTGGGCACCAAGAAAGGTGCGTCTTCTGATTTGCTTGAATTGCAGGTGGAATGGGTGCTAACAGCCAAGAACCTGAGAAAGCAAAGGACCACACATGTCAGCTGAAGATGTTCACATGCTAAGCTGAGAAGTGGCAACACGGCTATTGAGAGAGCAGAATTAGTTCAGAATATAGTGGACAATGCCAGGCACAATGAAGAAAGCTACACAGCTTAGGCCTAGGGAAGAAGGGCTGTAGGGTTATAAATTAAAAATAATTGCATGAAATGTCACATACTCCTCCCAGAAATGTTAAGAAATCCCAAATAATTGTATGGCTATAAAAAACAAAAGAATTTGCTCATGCGGTTTTCACATAGCCAAACTTCTGCTTCCAAGCTCCATCGTTGCCTTGAATGCATGATACGGAAAATTCTATTTTGATATGAATATGCGATCCCACATTTATTGGTTCAAA
The DNA here is from genome assembly GCF_002878395.1 of Capsicum annuum. Taxonomy (NCBI): domain Eukaryota; kingdom Viridiplantae; phylum Streptophyta; class Magnoliopsida; order Solanales; family Solanaceae; genus Capsicum; species Capsicum annuum. The sequence continues at coordinate 162,091,168 of NC_061118.1, forward strand.
TACCTTGAGCACCAAGAAAGGTGTGTTTCTTAGCTTGGGTCCAGTGCTGACCGCCGAGAACATGAGAACGCGAAGGATTACATATGTCAGCTGTCACATGGTTACTTCCTGTACACTGCAAAGTGGCAATAATGTGGTGAGTGTGCTGAATTGGTTCGGAATACAGTGGACGATGCCAGCCATAATGAAGAATGTTACACACAGCTAGGCCTGGGGAGTAAGCAAGAACATATTTAGTCTAAATTAAAAACGAAATGTAATGAAATGTCATATACTCCTCCCAAAAATGTTATGAAATTCTGAACAATAGTATGGCTATAAATTAAAAAGAATTTGCTACAGTTCACTTAGCCAAACTTCTGCTTCCAAGTTCCACCCTTTGAATGCATCATACAGAAGACAATTCTATATCAATTTGAATGTGTGATCGACTATTTATTAGTTTAGATACCTTGTGCACCTAGAAAGGTGTATCTGACTTGCTTGAAACACAGGTAAATGGGTTGCAATAGCCGAGAACCTGAGAAAGCAAAGGACCACGCGCGTTAGCTGAAGATGTGCACATGCTAAGTTTAGAATTGGCAACACCGCTGTTGAGAGAGTGCAGAAACAAGAAACCAATCATTACAAATCAGCGAAGAAACAGATCCACATACCATCCAAAATTCACTGACTATCAAATCACTCAGGAGACGTCCACATTGAAAGCGGAGCGAGTGAAAACTTCCAATATTTGGGTGAACATAACCATTCAATTAGTCAGCACATGTCTTTTCTGTCCTTGTTTGGATGAAGATTTTAACCGAGTTTAGGATTAGAAAGATAAAAGAATGAAAACTTTAAGATAGATGTACAAGAAGGGAAAAGAAGAATGAGAGCTTCATATGTGTTAAGAGATAATATTTAATTTAATTTCTCCTTTTTTCCATCCAGATGTATTTCAACAAAACAAAGAAAAACCGAGAAACGGGGAAAAACATAACGCCCAAAGGTAAGAGACAGAAAGAAAAGAAACTAATACGCAAACGCCAAGGATATAAAGTTAAAGATGAACAATAATCACAAAAATCAAAGAAAAGAAAAACCAAAAAAGGGACAAATGAATTAATTGAACAAGGGCTTGAGGGATAAAATACATTACCCGGATCCCTCAGTGCCAGCAATCGTGCAGACAAGATTTGCATTATACTGCAACCAGAAGGACCTTCTTACAAGGTCATGTGAGCCATCAAGGGCCCGCACTTAGGCAGGCCCAGAAGCTGTGTTGAAGTTCATAACTAGAGACCGCTAAATAGATTAACAGAAGAGTAGTATTTTGTGTTTGAGACGATGTGGGACAAAATCGCATGCAAATTCTGTCATGCATTCCTTCTTTATAACTGCATATACACTGCTGAATTAATAAACTACCGTTTCTACATTTAGAACTGCATCTTTCCTTTACTACTTTTGATACCAAAATCACAATATAAAGTGTGTGTGTGATCTCTAGAAAGGCGATTCTCCTGATCCTTGTTTAAGATTGATAAATTATAGCAGCGTCCTGTATTGATTGTGGTTGAATTAATATCTCTCTCATACAAGTGCCTAATGAATGTAACTGCACAAGCTAGGTCGACAATCATTGAGAATTACAATGGTAATGAATGGAACCTACCAGCTATCATTATCATAGAAGTGGCCATACATCAGGAGTACAAATTCACAAGAACATGGATCACTAGAGTAACTTTTTACACCCTAATGCAAATTATACGACAGATCACCATCAATAGGATCAGACAGAACAGAACACCAAAGAGTACGACCAGCTAGACACTGCAATATGCCGATATCTCCTAAAGAAATAGCCAATCATTGCACATGGTTTGTGATAGAGATAAAGACCATGACAAAATCCAACTATTATCCCGTTAAAAAATTATCTTTAGCAACAAGTAAAGTATTCTGCATTAATGGAATATCTTTTTTATGACCTGTGAACTACCGCTGCAGTGATCAAATAATTTGAGAAGTATATTTGGCATACACAGCAATTCTCATGAAAAGAGTTATTCCTAACATGAATATGATAATGTTTGGTTTAAAAGAGTTGGAGAGACATCTGACAAAGAGACATGCCAGCCTTACTGCCCACTTGCTTCACGTCCTCAAGGTCTTCATATAGGAAATAAGCATACACAATTCATACTTTGAGGGGCCCTTTGGTCCACAGACTCTTACGCATGGATCATGATAAAGGATTGTTATGCAACGAATAATAATCTAGGGATTGTTGTGAGCTGAATAATTGTCTACTTTAAAAGCAATATTTATGCTTCTAGATACACTCTTATCCAAGTATCGCTAATTACTATTTTAATTCTGTATCCTATCCCGCATAAATGCAAGGTAAGGCTGCGTACGATACACCCTTGTGGTGGGGCCCTTCCCCGGACACCGTGCATAGCGGTAGCTTTAGTGCACCGAGCTGCCCTTTTATCCTATCCCGCATAAGATAATACACTGAATCACGTTTAGTACCACAACAAAAGATGTACTCCCTTTTGTCCCAATTTAAGTGTCTTACTTTCCTTTTTGGCTTGTCCCAAAGAGATTGCATCTTTCTATATCTAGTAAGTGTTCAAATTCCAACATTTTGCACGGCAAGTTTAAAACCACAAAATTTAAAGGAAATTTAAGACCACGAGATTCAAAATTCTCCGTTCATTTCTTAAACTTTGAGCCCAGACAAACTAAGGCACTTAAATTGGGACGAAGGGATATTTGTTATGCATATTTTTACATCGGAAATCAAATTAGCAATACAGAGTTTTATGTTGCAAACTAAACATAGTATATTAGACATGCAGAATTTTGTGTGCGATCAGCAGTGTTATCAAAAGCAAAAAGTGCAAAAAACTCTTAAAAGTTGTTGGGGCTTAAAGCGCAAAGCGCAAATAAAAGCATGGGCTTCAATGCAAAAAAGGCGCAAAGGGAGAAAATTACAAATCTTTATGTTTAGCCGAAGACTAATAATTATAAGCTTGAATGACAAATATGAACAAAGAAATTGAAAAACAATTACAATAAAGTGAAATATCAATTGTTTAGTGTCGCCTCTTCAGAAGAGACTCATTGGCAAGGAAAGTAAGTCTTAGAAACTTGATGACGACAGTGAAGCGCACAAGCGAGGCGAAGCGCTCAACACGTTTTGAGCCTCGCTTTAGGGCTTAGCGCACCTTTGATAACACCGTTGCGATGATAATTTCTTATGCAGCCAACCCAAAAAACCTTGACTATATATTCTCTAAAAAAATTTGGACAGCACTGAATCAGATATACCTTATTTTGAACTCTATTAACCTCCTGTTTTGCAAAGTGCTCAACCAGGAAACTGGACGTCCAAATTTGCCTGTATAATCTCCTTTATCAAGACACCTTAGTGTATTTAATGATTCTTAATTTTTCACCAAAGCAAGAGCCTGACAAAAGGCCAAATGAGCATCTAATTAGCTATTACCGTATATCAAGAAACAACAATTATCGCTTTACTAACAAATGCCATGAAAAGAAATACTATGAAATCAAAAACAGAGGAAGACAAGAAAAGGCATGAAACAAGAAATAAAAGAGTATCAGTCAAAATATAAAAAAAGGGCAGCCCGATGCACTAAAGCCCCTTCTATGCGCAAAGTCGGGAGAAGGGCCCGACTACAAGAGTCAGAAGTTGTTTCCACGTCTTGAACCCGTGATCTCCTGGTCTCATTGCAACAACTTTACCAGGTACTCTAGGGCTCCCCTTCATTAGCCAGAAGATAACAATGTAATATTATTTGCTGAAATATTTTTTCTTCTTGTATCTTCTGTTGCAGAAGGCTTACATTTCCCATTATAAGGATATATAATATTTTATACACAAAAAGACACACACACACATATAAATTACGAATCTACACATATACACACAGAGATTACGCATGTACACACACACACATATAGCAATTGAAGAGGCATTTATGTAACAAACTGAAAGACCTTTATGATCTTTACATTTGACAATGCAATTACATACTTCAAACCTTGCAAACCACTACCACCACTCAGGACAGATAACACCATGAATGTTAGAGGGCCCATAGCAAAGTACTACTTCAAACTACCTCATCTTCTCTGTAATTGCATGCCATCATATACAAGAAGCATTATTCGCGCTAAACCAGTGAACGACTAATCTTGCATTAAAGTGAATACTGTGGCCCATTGTAAGCGATCCCAAAGCTAATCCTAATCGTTCAAACGGACACTTGAAAATGTGGAATCACCTGTAGAATTTGAACCTTTAGAATTGGTTTTCCTAACCAATTGCTAAGACCACAACATTTTCTTCAAGACGAGACAAGTCTATTCGTTGTTTAGGGTCATTAGCAACTGCCAACCAATATCTCCATGTCCCTTTACACCGCATAGTCTCCATTTCCTTTTTAAGCTCCGCACCCTATAAATCAATATAATCAGTTAAATAATAAATCCATACATTCTATTTAGACAAAAAGCAAAAAATTTAATAATGAAAAGATGGGATGAAACAAAAGAAAGTAAATGGATAGTTTCTTGAAGAAAAGCAGCAAAAAAAGAGATATCAATGCAATATTTTCTGGCTGTCTATATACAATGTAGAATATTGCAATAAGAGATTTCCAAAATTGAAATCTTTGTAAACATTTCGACATTCTTGATTCACATACAAAATTTATTTTACTCCCAAACTTGCAATACTTAGAATTGAAGAATGGGTCCGAGGAATGTATCCGACCCGGATGGATACAACGGCGAGTGTTCCGACATAGATTGCGACCCGACCCGCCAGGGGCAACGGTCTCCTAGGGTTTTGACAAAGTTGATTTGGGAAAATTTCCGGGTCATGGACTCTCTGTTTCTCAGTTGTTGGACTACTTTGCAGCCCATTAAAATACCCTAAATGGCCTTAACATAAAAATGTTAGAATTGGGTTAAGTTCAGAAATGGCCCTAAAATGGCTGATATTGATTTATATATTGGAAAAATTGCATCACATCTTAGCATATCTACATAATATCCCATATCATCTATTAATTACATCTCAATACATATTTTAAGTAATGTGTCCGAGACGACATGTGTCCGAAAAGTTAAATAATGTATTCTAAGATAGTATGTATCATGAGCTACTCTCTTCGTTTCAAAATTGTTGGTCATTTTTTACTTGGCACTCTCTTTAAGAAAATATTTATTAGAGATTTATTTTATCAAATTAGTCTTATTAATTATGCTTTGAAAATATAAATTTGAGTAAATATACTTTGTTTAGTTATTTAACATTGAGGGTAGTATTGAAAGAACATAACAAAATACTCTTGATTTCATCAAAAGGGACAACTAAATTTAAACAAATATTTTTAGAAAGAGAACCAACTAAAACGAAACGGAGAGAGTAACTTATATATCCAAAATCTGATATTATTCGTTATGTATGAGCAACACAATGTATCGTTATAATCTATCTGAAATATCATTTTTTCGAGCAGCACAATGTATCGGGAAAAGATAATGTATCGAGATTCAGTTTTTTCCTTATTTTGTGTAATATCAAAAGATATAGGATAGGGGGTAATTTGGTCTCACAGTAGTGTAACTTATGTTAGTTACATTATAATTATATTGTTTTCACAGAAAATGGCTAAAGGCCTTCCAACCTTTATTTTAAATCTTAACTACACACTTATACTTTGTGGGTCCTATGACTCTCCTGAACTATTTTAAAGTGAAATATTTATATTCCTAAAAGTTCATGTTCAGACTTTATTTCAGGCAGTGAGCTGCACTCGCTACCATATTATGCCACGTCATTTTTTTTCTTTTTTTACTCTAAAAAATTAATTATTTAACTTTATATATTTTACTTTTCTCTTTATATATTATTTCTCCTTAAGAAAATTTCTCTCTCTTTCTCATTCCCCATTTTGTTTCATTTTTTTATTCAACTCAATTTCATTTCTATAATCATCAAATCAAACAATTCAACTCCACAAGAGCATAAACTAAACATTCCAAAGGCTCGTATGTATATCCCAACAGTTCGGGTACATTGTGCTGACTACCCCAGCTGGTATCATGGACCATGAAGAGGCTAGGAGTAAAAATGTTGGTGGAAAGGTTCTTGGTTTCTTTTATTGAGTCATGTTGACGAGGATGAAAACTTTAATTTTGTTGTTTGTTGCCCCTTTATATCTACTTTTAGTTGTTTTTGCCGCTCCCATCAAATTGTGGTAGGAATTTTATTGAAAATTTTGAGACAATTATCAGAATTTGTTGAAAAAGCTTGGTGCTTGTTGACATAAAAAAAAATCAGTGGCTCGTACAAAGCTCTGTTGTTGCTGCATTGCAAGTAGAATGATGGAATGTCGACGTAATTATTAATTTTGCTATTTTGATGAAATTGAAGATGATCCATTTAATATGTGTGTGTTGAAATAACAGTTAATTGAGTTCTTTTTTATGGAATTGCAGAATTTGGTGTGTGTGTGTGTGGAGCAGTCATGATGTTTTGTTGAAGAGAAGAAAGAAAGAAAGAAGTAAGAAGATTGAAGTAATTGTTAATTTTGCTATTTTGATGAAATTGAATGTGGCTCATTTGGGGCGTGTATGTTGAAATAATAATTAATTGAGTTATTTTTTATGAAATTGCGGAATTTGGTGTGTGGGTGTGGAGCAATCATGGTATTTTGTTGAAGAGAAGAAAGAAAGAAAGAAAGAAAGAAAGAAAGAAAGAAAGAAAGAAGAGAGAATAGAAGAAGCATCCATGGTGTTTTGTTGAAGAGGAAAGAAAAAAGAGAGAAGTGAAACAATACACAATTGAGAAAATAAATTAAAAATAAAAAATTAGAAAATTAAGAGGTTAAAACGTCTTCACTCTCTCGAAGAGAGTGTGCTGCACCTTTCGTGCCACCTCTGCATCTAGGGAGGTATATATTTCATTTTTAAATAGTTCAGGGGGTCATAGGACCCTTAAAGTATAGTTGTTTAGTTGGAATTTGAAGTAAAGGTTGGGGGTGCTTTTGACCATTTTCTCTTGTTTCCCATAAAAAAGTCTTACAAAAAATGCTTCTATAAGAGCTGATTTTTTTTTTTTGGCCTCGCTTAATAAATTTTATCCATAAGTCAGACATTCTAACTCTTGCTTATAAAACAAATTTTAAGGACATTTCAAGACAATGAACATGCACAATTGATCAGAAGTTTTTATAAGCAAAAGCTAGAACTTTATTAGATATATTGATGCTCATAAGTGAGATGTTCTAACTCTTTCTCATAAGACACGTGCTCATCACGATATTTCAAGATAACGAATCAGTACAATTGATCAGAAATTCTATCTTATAGACAAATATTAAAATTTATGTAGTGGGAAAAAAAAAATTTAAGACTGGTTATTTTAGAAAACACTAGAGGTAATTTCCTGATTAAAATTTGTATAATTTTGTGATTATTACGTGCTTCACGCAATTGAATCTTTAATTGCATGATTGATCCAAATCTTACATTTTGAATCCACAAGTTTTATAGTATTGTATGATGATTCACTTTGAGATTGGAACCAAAAAAAAAAAAAAAAGACATGTGGTAGTTGGTAACCACTACGAATTTGTACAAATAGAAGTTTGAAGAATAAAACTAAAATAGGTCATCAACTTAACTTTTTAATATAATTAAAATAACAAATCTTAATCCATGATATTTGCATTTTTTATGTAAAATATAAATACGTAGTTCATTTAATGAACATAAAAGAATTCGATACTATGCTCATCGTAAAATGCAAATATATTTATATACCATTCTTTTTAATTTAAACAGAATGAACAAGAATAGAGATTTCACCTCCTTTACCTGTCTGGTAACCATTAATTACATCATTAGAACACTTGTTCTAATTTTCAATGGTTCAACCATCTCAATTAAACTCACACCTGAGATGCTAAATTTGGCTATGGATTTGTCCCAAATGATAACATCTCACTTCTGATTATTTTTTTTTCGTTCACTTTTGTTTAAATAGTTTTGTTGTTTAAAGGATCTCGAGATAGACTGTTATCCGGAAAAGAGTTTTTAGGTTGGATTTTAACTATATGAATAACAATAGCATATATTATTATTCATTGCATAATAATAACTTTATTCACGTCATTTCTCACCGCATTATAATCCTTACATTAATCATGTGATCATAGTTTGTCTCTATTGATCGTGACGAAAATTGGATTCATGAACCACCAACTCCTAATTACTTCACACATTTGTCTCTATATATTGATTGTGCCGAAAGTTGGAAGTTCATTGACATTGTATTTATATAGGACGAACAGGCTCATGGTAGGCCATAGCTTTAATTGCAAAAATTTATCTCCTTTTTTGGCTATATGTTTTTGCAAAAGTTACCAATATGATGTACTGTACTTTCATCTTTTGCCAGTGTGTGATGTAATATGGCTTCATTCTACTTGACTTGACTGCATTAAAGTATATAACTTCCTTCTTTTGGCAATGCACAATTAGCAAAAGTCATTATTAATATACACTATATACTTTCTCTGAAGATTATAAAACACATCTCAAATATCTCAATAGCATGATTAATTTTAAGTAAGGCTTGTTTGTATCTATTCTTTTATCTTTCACAATCAACATTGAACAAGGAAGAAACTGTTACATGGCTACACTTGGAAACAATGGATTCATTTTCTCCTTGTTTTTGGCAGGTTCGCAACCGGCTCGGTGAAATAGATATATTTGTGAAGATGAACAAGTTTTAAAATCAGTTGGTCCTACAAGCATTTTAATTAAATTAATTAACCTGATCTTATATAAAATCAAAATGTTTAATTTCATGTCCTTTAGTCGAATTGTCCCTTAGTTATTCTTATATGAAGTATTAATTAACAACAATTTCACTTCTCTAGGATATTTGGTTCATGCCGGTACACCTTACGACTATTCAGCAACAATAGAGGTATTGAAAACATTGTATATGTTCTTTTACAGTATCAGCGTATAGTAGTTAAACTCTTCTCACATATGTTGATTTCAGTGCCTCAAGCAGCCATTGGATCCTCAATATGGAGGAGGCTTAATTGCAAATCCTGGTTTTGACAAAGGCATAGAAGCATGGAAAGTAGATGGTCATGTAGAAATTGAAACAAGGGAGTCTGGTGGAAACAAATTTATTGTGGCTTACAATAGAACCACGCCTTTTACTGTCTCACAGTCTTTTCACTTGAAGGACGGCCTATTTTACGCGTTTTCAGGTAAAAGGTTACTATAGTCATAAACGAAAAAATTTCATATTCCTACATTTGATTTTGAAGAACGATTGCATGTAGTTCATTGAAAATAATATGTTGCAGCTTGGGTTCAGTTAAGTGAAGGATCAGATATTGTGGTTGCCACGATTTATAACTCAGTCAAAAAAACTGTTAGTACTGTGGGATCAGTAATAGCTAAATCTGGTTGTTGGTCTATGATCAAAGGTGGTCTCACTGTTGATCATAATGCAAATGCAGTACTCCATTTTCAGGTATCATCTCGTACCTGAGCAAGAAGATTGTAAAAGTAACTCGCATTTACAATTGTCAGTGTAAAGAATTTTTATATTAACGACATATTTTGACATGTTATAGCAAGTAATCTGTCTTATTTTAATCTCACAGAGCAATAACACCAGGTCCGAGTTGATGGTTGATAGTGTTTCTCTGAAAGAATTTACCAAATATGAATGGCAGGAAAATCGATTGAAAAATATAGAGAAGGTTGTTTCTAACCTAAGTACTATTTAATTTGTTCCAAACGAAAATATCTTCTTTTCTTTCTCCCTCTTAATTTACTTTTTCTATGCTATATATTTTGATAGGTCCGGAAGAGAACATTGAGAGTAAATGTAGCAAATAAGGATGGCAAGAAAATTGGAGGAGCAAAAATCAACATTCAACAGAGAAAACTTCAATTCGTAATTGGATGCGCGACACCATCGTCCATTTTAATGTCTGAATCGTATCAAAAATGGTTCGTGTCCAGGTTCACAACAGCAGTTTTCGACAATGAGATGAAATGGTACTATGTCGAAGCATTACAAGGCCGCGAAAATTATAGTACCCCAGATGCCATGGTCAAATTCTTTGAAGACCATGGAATTGATGTCAGAGGACATAATATCTTATGGGGAGCAGATAATATCCAACGTTGGTTAAAAGATTTACCACCAAGACAACTTTTAAGCGAATCTGTACGACGAATGGGTAGCGTTATGTCAAGATATGCAGGTAAACAAAGGCAGATTCGAAATTTAAACTTGATGAGTTCGACTTTTAACTTATACTACCAAACTCATTGTCCTTTTGAAAATATTGAGTTCAGTTGAACCCGTAGCTAATAACCTCTGATCCGTTTGGTTGTGCAGGTAAATTGGTTGCTTGGGATGTTGTAAATGAGAATTTACATCACCCACTATTTGAGGAAAGACTCGGGAAAAATGCTTCAGCTATCTTTTACAAGATTGCAAGTTCACTAGACAGCAGAGCCACTATGTTCTTGAATGAGTATAACACATTAGAGCACCCTGGTGATATGGCTTCTATACCTTCCAAATATGTCGAAAAGCTTCAGGAGATTAAGGCATTTCCAGGGAATGAGGAGTTGGTGATTGGAATTGGACTTCAAGGACACTTTGATGGACATCCTAATATACCATATGTTCGTGCTGTCTTCGATTTGTTAGGTGAAACTAAAATGCCCATTTGGCTCACCGAGCTAAACGTTGTGTCCTGTTCCAAACAGGTATACTCTTATCACGTCTCATTTACTTGTCGTGTAAGTTTAAGTTTCATACACTGACGGTCTCTGACACTATCATTACGTACAGGCTTATTATTTGGAAGAAATCATGAGGGAAGCGTTTGCGCATCCAGCTGTGAAAGGGATGATGATATGGATAGGATGGAAGCCAGAGAGATGCAATGAGATGTGTCTGTTAAATTACAAATTGCAAAATTCGCCATCAGGTGATGTGGTTGACAAGTTACTTGCTGAATGGAAGACAACAAACTTAAGGGGTGTTACAGACAATGCAGGTGCTTTTGAGGTTAAGGTTTTCCATGGGGACTATGATGTCACAGTTTACAATCCAGATACAGGTGCCAATGTCACAAAGAAAGTGAAGGTCTATGATGACAAGTCTGAAAAACTCGATGTTTCGATTAGTCTGTGAATTCATCTTCCACAATATGCCACTGAAGAATTGTTGTAAGAAAATAAGCAGCACAAATACTATATGTGGTTATGTTGATGTTTTTTTTATCTTTAGACATATCATTTCTCTATCACGTGTAAGTATTGAGAAGAAAATATGTGGATACTGCCTATAAGATAATGCATGTTTTCTAACAGTAATTTCCTCAATTTTGTATACTGAATCACCGTAATTTCCTTAAAAAAGAAAAAATAAATCAAACTTTTTTATTTGTCTAACTGCCGCTCCAACATAGTTAGGCCACAGTGGGAATTGAACGGACACACTACCAACTTTTTTGTTGAGTGATACGTACAAAGTACCTACTAAGCGGGGGTGGGCATCTTATGGTATGGTAGGTAATTGAAACTTCGGTACGGCAATTTTGATATTCGATTTTTAAAAATAATATATCATTATCATATCATATTAATTTGGTATGGTTGGATATTTTGATATTCAGTTTCTGTATTTTAATCAATAACAATAGTTTGTTCAACTTCGACAATATATATATACATATTCGTATAGTAGAGTATTATTACTTCGATTTTTCAAAAGCACGTCTCAATTGTATCGTAATTACACATGTAGAAATATTCAAAAAGAAGTACAAACAACTCCTTTTGTTAGTCAATTATTAAGTTGTACATTTGTTAATATATATATATATATAAATAATGTTATTTATGTAACTATATACTTCATATTTGATATTTTGGTATGTCATTTATAAATATCGAATACCGTATCATATAGCAAGAAAATTTAAAATGTATACCATATATCATACCAAATATATAACACCAAAATCACAGTATCAAAAATTTTAATTCGATATGATAATTTGATATATATCATATCATGCCCGCCCTCCTACTATGCCTTTATTTGGATGGTGGTTTGTCGTGATTTCATAATGTATGATACAGTATAGTATGGTAAGGTACAGTACAGTATGGTATAATACAATGTTTGGATAGACTGTATCATTCACTGCGGCTTAATAACAGTTTTTTGTTTGATTTGATGATATGATACTGTATCAAAACAAATAAATTTACTAAAATGCCCCTAATTGAATTATTAGGTACATAGGCAACATTTGATTATTTGCTTTCAAGTTTTCTATGTATTTGCGGTCAATATTGAATTATTAACAACTACTACGCCAGGCAGAAACACAAACTAACAGTAACATGGCTTCTAAGTTCTAACTTTGTCTACAAGTGGTATTAAGGACAACTTTTCACAACCATTCAGATTCAATCTTTCCCTATAAAAAGCATGTAGCTTTGCTACATTATTCCAACAAGAACAAAATCAAAGATCATATTGAAAACCAATTAGAACATGACAATCAAGACTTCATTTTTTCTGTATTATGTTCTAATATTATTGATTTTAGCATTAGCAGCAAGGTCTGAAGCAGGGGGAATTGCTATCTATTGGAGACAAAATGGCAATGAAGGGACACTAGTCGACACTTGTGCTACAGGGAACTATGACTTCGTGCACGTAACATTCCTTTCAACATTTGGCAGTGGTCGAAACGCGATGCTCAATCCAGCAGACCATTGTGATCCATACACTCCAGATGGATGTGTTAACGTAAGTTCTGACGTAAAATCTTGTCAATTCATAGGAATCAAAGTTATGTTATCGACCGGAGGAGGAACAGGAGTATCCAGAGGAGAACGTAGAATAATAAAGGAGTTGTGCGTAAAAATTATAAGATATTAGGGTTGTAAGTGATATGGAGTAAAGGGTAAAATAAGATTAGAAAATATTATATGAGGGCATAATTGAAAAAATAAATAAGAAAATCATGGAAAACCACCAAATCGGTGATTCTAAAAATTGGACAATTTCATGGTTCCCAAACCATGAAAGATTATCATTCCATACCATACCATGCCTTTTAAAAAATAATTAAAACAAACATAATTAGCTTTATAACCATAACATACCATACCACATAAAACCACCATCCAAACAACCCGTAAGTACGTCGTGTACCCATTCAATAAAAGCTGTGTCGAGCAAACGATGAATCCATGCGTATTAGAGCCTATCACGGGCATTATATAATTTCAATTCTAATATAGATGTCAATACTTTAGACGTTTTTCTCTTCCAATTGTCATGTTTATTCTCTCTCTTAAAATTTTAAGTCTTCCACGGTTAAAGTCAAAAAAGACGGGGCAAGGAAATTAAATAGGGAAACACATTTAATTAATCGAAAAGGCTCCAAAATATTCTTAAACTATTTAAAATAATTAAAAAATACCCTTCATTAGATTTTTGGCTCAAAAATACCCTTTCATTAAATATTTGACTTAAAAATACCTCTCCTTCTAACGAAATTCGAAAAATGATCAAAAATACCCCCGAACTATCTGAAATAGATCAAAAATACCTCTCTGTTAAATATTTGGCTAAAAAATACCCCTCCCCTTAACGAAATTAAATTATTTTGATTGAATTAGACCCTAATTTTAACTTTTTAACCCTAATACTTTATTTTTTTTACATAAAAGTATTTTTAAAATTTTTAAAATAAGATAATGAAAAAAAGTATTTGAATTATAATATAAATTGATTGAATTTGATTTGAAAACTAAACATACATTTATTCTAAAAAGGTATTTTCACTTTACATTTTTTTAATTTTTAAAGAAATTAATGAAATATAAATTAAATGATGAATTTTATATAAATTAACGAAATAATCAAAATAATTTAATTTCGTTAAATATCCCTCTGTTAAATATTTGACTCAAAAATACCCCTCCCCTTAACGAAATTAAATTATTTCGATTGAATTAAACCCTAACTTTAACTTTTTAATCCTAATACTTTAATTTTTTTTTACATAAAAGTATTTTTTTAATTTTAAAAATAAGATAATGAAAAAAATTATTTGAATTATAATATAAATTGATTAAATTTGATTTGGAAAATAAACATACATTTATTCTAAAAAGGTATTTTCACTTTACATCTTTTTAATCTTTAAAGAAATTAACGAAATATAAATTTTCACTTAAAGAAATTACCGAAATATAAATTAAATGATGAACTTTATATAAATTAACGAAATAATCGAAATAATTTAATTTGGTTAAGGGAGGGGTATTTTTGAGCCAAATATTTAACAGAGGGGTATTTTTGATCCTTTTCCGAATTCCGTTAGAGGGAGGGGTATTTTTGAGCCAAATATTTAATGGAGGGGTATTTTTGAGCCAAAAATCGAAAGACATTTTTGAGCTATTTCGAATAGTTCAGGGGTATTTTTGAGCCTTTTTCATTTAATTAACATTAGGAGAGCAAAACTGTTTACACCAACCAGATTAGTAAAAATTATTAGTGAATGTATTTACATATATTTTCTTTACTGTAATTTATGTGATTTATTTGGAGAAAAATTGAATACGATTGAAATTTATCTTTGTAAAATGTCACAATATTTGAATACTATAATACTTTAGAACCGTGTAAACTTTGATGTGTTATATCATTTGTGTGTGATATAAAAGACTTCTAATTAGGGATAAATAAAATATTTAAAAATTAGTTTAATCTTCAAAATAAATCACTTTTTTAAAAAATAAGAAGAATAAGTTCATACAAATTGAAATGGATAATATATGTGTGAACATAGGCCGTGTTCGGAGGAAGAAAAATGTTTCTTAGAAAAAAGTTTGATTTCTTAATTAAAGAAACTTTTGATTTTTGTGGTTTTAAATTAAAGTTATGTCAAATATATTAAAATTTTCTTCAATCTTGTGATTTTAAGTATGCCATGTGTAAAGTTGAAATTAAAGTATTATCAAAAAATAAAATCATATCATTCATTTTGAAACAAACTAAAAAAATAAATAAATCATTTTTTGTGAAACGGAGGGAGTATAATTTAGTAAAATATTATTCGTGTGAGATAGGCTGAAATTGAGATTCGAGAGTGAGAAGAGGGAAGAGTTGGGGCAATGGATGAAAAGGGGGTTAATTAAACTGAAATGTCAGTTACACAATTTAAATTTTGGTGTTTGATTGAAAAAAAGAAAATACTCAATTATCTGAACTATATCTAAAAAGTTTATACACATCTTCACTTAAAGAGGTTCTATTATCCCTCTGAACTATTTAAAAGTGTAATTTTGATACCTTTAGTGCCTATATGACGCATATGTGTCACACATGTGTGTTTACATGTATACTTCAGTATGTTGTGCCACGTAAGTATTAAAAGTATCAAAATTATACCTTTAAATGGCTCAGAGGTAATATGACTTTTAAGTTGAGGTGTACTATGGACTTTTTTAGGTATAGTTGAAGGGTAATTGGTATTATCTTTTAAGAAAAAAGAGAAAAAAGTCATTTTCGCTGAATTTGTTAATTTTCTTATTTATAATATGGGTATTACTGTAAAATAGAGCAATTTGTCATTCGGGTAAATAGGAAGGTTGGGTGAAGTGAGGTGGTAGCATGAATCGGTCTCGACGTATTTCTCTGTCCACGCAAAGGCACGTACCCAACATTTCTTCCGATCGCTTTCCTCTTAACGACATCGGGCGTAGCACGTTGGATCATTCAGAAAATAATGTGGGTGTTTTACCTGATATCGTTACCCTTCACCATGGGAATGGTTGCTCTAACGCTTTGGTACTTCGCCGGACCTGACGTACCTCGTTACGTTCGTTTCACCGTCGGTTACACCTGGTTCTGCTCTCTCTCTATCATCATCCTTGTTCCCGCCGATATCTGGGCTGTACGTTTTCTGCATCTCAATTTGCTTTTATTGGAGTCACTTATATGTATTCTCAATATTGTCATTAATTCTTCAGAAAATTTGATTAGCTTTATGCATTTTTTCTTCGTTTGTAATAGACAAGGGTTTAAGTATTATTTGTGTTTTGTGAAGACGCTATCGAATCATGATACGGGACAAATATCTTTCTTTTGGAGCTGGTCGTATTGGAGTACTTTCTTACTCACTTGGTGCGTCCCTTAACATCTCTCTTATTCTTTAAGAAATTAAAGTGCTGGTGAAAATGTGGTTACTTATGCTAATTAGCGTCGCCTTTCATGATTTTATTGATATTCAATTGGATATTTCCCGTCTTCATGATTTCCGTTTACGAAAAATGAAGAAAACATAGTATGTTCAAACTGCTAATTGTAGCCAATGACTGTTATTACTTGATATAAATTGGTTTTCTGTAGTTTCAAGTTTTGTTGCTTTACTAAAATTTGAATGACACTGGTTTGGGCGCATTTTATCATACATTATGGCTATTTTCAGGGTAGCGGTGCCTATACTTCAGGGTTATGAAGATGCAGGGGATTTCACTATAACTGAAAGACTGAAGACTAGTGCACATGCAAACTTAATTTTCTACTTATGCGTTGGAGCCATCGGGCTTTTTGGACTTGTCTTGCTCATTGTTGTTCAAGAATACCGGTTTATCTCTTAACTCTCTCAATAGTTTGTGTAGACTGCAGCCTTAGGTTTCTCTTCTCTCGAGTTTGTGCTTTATGGTTACAAATCATATTTGATTGTTTGCCATTGGATTATGTTATATTTGCTTTGACGAAAAGAAGCATACTGGTTTTACATCGAGATAACTCTGCTTGCCAAGTGCAATAAAAAGGCTGCAAGGCACTCTTTTCTAACTGTGCCCGTGGAAGCATCTTGGTTAAGAAGACCACCTCTATTTTGGGATCAATTAGATGACCAATTAGTCTCTATATGATAGTAGATAAAAGTTGATGCAATTCTTTAAATTTTATTATTAAGAAGAGCTTAGATCTATTTGATCCTGCAAGATGCTTATGAATTAAAGATACATAGTTTAGTCTATTCCTTTTTTCCTGCAAAATTATTTCCACTTTTTACCACTCCAAGCTTCAATTCCAACTATTGATCCCTTTTTTGCATTCTCAAACTGTGAATATACACATGCAGGATAGGAAACATTCCTGGTTTTGCCATGGCTTGCTCCAATACATTTGGTCTCGTCACTGGTGCATTTCTTCTTGGCTTTGGTCTAAGTGAAATTCCAAAAGGCATCTGGAGGTGTGCAGATTGGACACCTCACCAAAAGATTCTCTCACACAAGGTGGCCAAAATGGCCGTCAAACTTGATGATGCTCATCAGGAATTTTCAAATATTATAGTAGTAAGTTCTTTTCTTGACACGTGACTTTTCTTCTATCATTGTTCATCAGAATGTCTAATTGTCAATACATCTTCTGAGCTTGTTAACATTTATTTCTAAAATATTTTCTTGACAAATATTTTGTTTTCTTAATCTTTAAAAGAAATTATAATGCTGTAACAACTAGACTTCAACTTCTAACTTTGGGATGAAGTATGTTTAAGATGGAAACGTTGAGAAGATACTCTGAGATTTTTAACCCGCAAGGGTGGTTGAGTTGGTTGAGCAGGTGATATCCCAAATGAGGGTCTCAAGTTCAAAACCCCTGCATGCTTTCTCGGTCTAGGTCACGCGGGGGGCTTGCCTAGTTCAGTTTATCTCTCCTGTGTGGTTTTCGGCCATTACACTGGATCAAGGTTTATCCTGTCTGCACCTGAAGGGTAGCGGCTGTGAGTTCTCTTGTCAACAACAACAAAAGAGGATACTGAGAGATTTGATTTGTAGTAGTATGTTGTAAACAAGATAATCTGTTCTAAGACTCGCTAAAGCATTTGCAATTGGCTGTCTTGTCCCATATTTACCATTTTGATTTAGAACGAAACACGTTCTTTTTAACTGAATCCCATTGTCTGCCACTTCCGTCAAAGTCAAACCAAGCAAAATGTAAATTGGGGATCTCCACATATAAATCACTAGAAGAAAAGGGTGAGCTCAGAGAAGAACTAGGTTCATTTCTGAAATTCTCCACAAATTTCAGTTTCAGTTGTTGAAGTGATGTTCATATATTGAGCGCAGTTCCATAATTTTCCAGTACCTCATTTATAATCAAGAATAGGCTAGCATTACATGTAGCTGCTTTTGAGACATTTGGTGTGGTGGTTTGATAGATATGTGCATGCATTTCTCCATCCTTGTCTATCTTTGCTTTGACTGTTCATTTTCTTGACCTATAAAATGATGCAGTTGGAGCAAAGATTAATCTTGTTGAAGATGAAGAATTCAAAATTTCTCTTCCACCAGTAAAGATGTGCTTTCACCCTTTCAGGTAGCCCAAGCCACGTCAAAACAGATGTCAAAGCGTGATCCTTTGAGACCTTACATGAATGTCATAGACAAGATGCTGAGTCAGATGGTAATCATGCTTTTGTTTGCTGATGATTATGCCTCAAAGCTTCATATCAACAATTTAGGGACTTCTAATCTTGTTTAAAAGCTTCTTTTCTCATATGCATTAATGCCCGTATTACATCAACTGCAGCTTAGCGAAGACCCCTCTTTTAAACCACAAGGTGGAAATTTAGGAGAAAATGATATGGATTATGACACTGATGCAAAAACAATGGCTGCACTTAGACGTACACTCGAGATAGCTCGAGAGAAATACTACCGGTACAAAAGGTACATGTTCATCGCTGACTCAAAAGTTTGAGTACATGTGGTCCATGGTTAATGTTTTGTATCATAAGTGATTTGTCATGCCATATAATTGGCTATCCACAAATGTTATAACCTGGATCGCTCCAAGGCTTTGAGACGTTTATTTTGAGTTTAAGAAGTATTTTAATTGCTTAGGCGTCCATTCTACAGTGGTGAAAGACTTGCCCAAGAAAGTTTTCCTATAGCTTTATGGATGTGAGGGCCATGTTAGGGTCGTGGTATCCCTGAAATCTTCTTCTTTTCTCTTATCTAACTCCATGTTTGAATGTTAATAATTTCATCACGTCACGTGTAACTCTGCTGCAATGGTCTTAAAGGAAAGTCTTTCCATTTATGACAACTACACTGCTGTAGGTTAGTGGCTTAATCTTGAACATTTTCAGTAATTGGGATGAAAATAAGATATTTAACAACATTTTCCTTAAAAGTTCTGGAGAGCATGGATTCTATTTAAGAGCTATGTTTTTTCTGGCCCCTTGTGTTGAAGTTGAACCCACTTAAGCTCTCAGCGATTATGAAGATGGTTTTTGGCTTAAGAGGGAAATACTGAACCATTACTATATGTTTAATACGCATGAGAGTAAATCAATAAAGTAGTAATACATTTGCCTACTGGTGTGTGCTATCTGACAATTATCTACTCAAAGAACCATGTGATTTATGGGTGAAACACCCAACTTCATACATTCAAATCATGCAGTTTGAGATTTTATTTAACATTTCATTGATGCACTATAGCGTATAATTAACTCTATGCCTCTTCTCTAATACAGCGAGTATATGAATTTTGTAACTCAAGCGCTTGAACTGGAAGATACCATAAAGAACTTTGAGCACCGTAATGGCACTGGATGGTTTGTCTATTTCCTTTCTTTCTCGCTACTTCATTTTCCATTAACTGTAGAAGTCTAGACATTTTTGGGAAATTCTTAGAAGCATTATCCCCTAATTTATATTAACAGACAGGTTGCTGAGTATTGGCATGTAACAGGTGTTCAAATTGATATGTTGAGGATGCATATATTCAATGGAAATGAGCTTGGGATTGACGTAGTTGTTCTTCTTGTAGCAGTCTTTTATAGCTATAGTCCTATGTGTATCGCAGTAATTAGTTGGTAATTGTTCAAAAATATCTAGTGAGTTAACTATACTAACTTTCTAGGGAAAATAGTTTTTTTCTGTACGAATATTCATGGTTCAGGACTTAAAATTGATAGATGATGCAGTGAAACGGAAAAATCAAAGAGTAGTTCTCTCCTTTACTTCCCCTAATCATGTGCTTAGACCTGCTTGCTAATTCTGTTGCGTCGGTTTTGATAAAGAAATGGACCTTGGGCCTAACTCAACCTCAAAAGCTAGCTCATAAGGGGAGGATTGCCCCAGACCATATAAGGAGACTAAGGACCCTTTAACCCATCGATGTGGGACTCCAACACCTCCCCGCACGCCCATGACTGGACATCTGGAGCGTGGACAATATAAGACGGAGGGGCCCAACATCGGAAACAATGAACTGGGTGGGCCTAGCTCTGATGTCATGATAAAGAAATGGACCTTGAGCCTAACTCAACCTCAAAAGCTAGCTCATGAGGGGGGGATTGACCAAGATCATATAAGGAGACTAAGAACCCTTTAACCCACCGATGTGGGACTCCAACAGGTTTTGACTTGAGCATCATAATGATTAAGTACTTTAATTTAAGACCTGTAGTTCAAATCTTGATATGACAAGAAATTGATAGAATGAGACTTTGGGATTCAATCTCAAAAGAAAGTGAAGGGCAGGGAAGGAAACTAAGCTTTCGCTTTCGCTAGAGAATTATTCTGCTCACTTTCACGTCGTTTGCTTGATTCTATAGCAGAGGTACAGCTTGAGCCGAGACATGTGCAGTAGCAAGACAGTATAGTTTGCTTTTCTTTGACGTGTACTAGTCATGCTAATGGTATAAGATATACACAATCGGTGTTACAGGATAAGTTGTTTGTGTTGATATCTCGATTGACTCTAGGAATCTATTTCTTCTTAACTTGACAGGAAATACATATCAAGCTTCCGGCCTGAAAGAAGTGGAAGATTAGGATCTATGCTGGACATGACAGGTGATCTTCAAATTCTTTTATTCATTCTGGAAAATGGGTACCCTCAAATTCTGGCATTTCTTGAAACACTTCCTACTTAGATGCTAAGAAAACCGAGCATTGTGTAAACAATTAAAGTTCTGATATTCAATCTTTTATGTTGATCTAAAGGAGAATATTGGTAATTCTTATTGGAAACAGACTCTCTACCCTTTACAAGGTAGGGGTAAGGCTGCGTACACATCACCCACCCAGACCCCACTTGTGGGATTACATTGGCTTGTTGTTGTTGTTCTTATTGGTTCGAGATACATAATCCTACCTTCAAAATCTACTATATTTGTGGAATTACGTAGTTTCTTGTTCATACTATAAAATGTAGCCATGGTAGTTGGTGCAGGAAAAAAACTTGTTTTCTATTTTTCTGTATAAAGTAATCTAAGAAAACGCCTCATAATAAATGACCAATTAAGAAGGACAAAACAAAAAGAATTTTTTTTTCTTAAAAGAACCAAACATAATGTGATTATTAAGTTACCAAATACAATGTGATTATTAAGTTGCACCCCTGCAGAGTTGATTTGGCGTTGTGTATTGGAAAAAAAACTTCAGAAAGTTTTGGCGATCCTTTTAGGCTGTATGTCAGCTTCTATACTTCTCGCCGAGGCAACAATTCTACCAAGTGGAGTTGATTTATCTCTCTTCTCTATTCTGATTAATGCCACAAAAAAGGACGAGATGCTTGTACAGGTAACATTTTCTCTTGCGTTTTCTCTTTTTCTTCTATCTTCTCATAGTTTTATGGAATAAAGTCTTTTGACTTTGAAATGAATGGAACCTTCTGCCTGAATAACTTGACAAGGTTTAAGATAAAACTTTCGAAATGATTATTTAGCAATAATCAACACAACTTGTGATACTGTTTGCATTATTTATCCTGTCCATAGCTCTTCTTAACAATGATTGAACTGAGAAGGTACTTCTCTTTCACTAGTTGTTTGGATTCCATATATGATTTCAAATAAGATGGAGGAAACATGCTACTTGCTAAAAGATGGACAAAACATGTGTTTTTTATTCTATTTTCTGTAGCTTTCTTTCTTTTGTTCCTTGCTTGGATCATGTTCTTCTGCACTTTTGAAATCGAGGTAAAAATGTGGTGGAAAGAGTTAGTATTACCATATATGTACTTCTATAAATATTGTTTCCTATTCCACATAGCTGCTCTCACATTACAGGTGTTTTCATTGTTTAGATCTATTCGATCAATAACTTATGTTAGTATGTGCGAGTTAGATCACTAACTTTCATTTTGACATTGAGTTGAATGAGCTAAACTGGTAGTGTCTTGAAGTTATTTTCTAGCTTGTACATCCATAGTTATGTTTCTTTGTCTTTTTTTTTTTTTCCCTTGTTTCTTGTGCAGGTTGCTTCGTTTGTTCCTTTAATGTATATGTGTATGTGCACATACTATTCCTTGTTCAAAATAGGAATGTTGACATTTTATTCATTGACTCCACGACAAACAAGTTCAGTCAGTTTGCTTATGATATGCTCGTATGTCTCTTTGTTCTTCCTTTTTCTTTCTTAGGGGCCTTTGCAATCATTCTCTGCCTAATACTGCTTAAAATGACAATGTAAATCATATTAGGATGGTTGCACGCTATGCTCCTCCTATTTCATACAACTTTCTCAACCTTATCCATCTTGACAACAATGCAAAGACTATCTTTGAAAAGGTAAGTAACTGATCAATGTCTTTTTGTTAGCTCGAAAGTTTAATTCTGCGATCTATGTCAAAATATTATTACATATTGAATTTTCTTGTGAGGTACAAAGAGAACTCCTTTTTTCTCATTTGCATGTCTTTGATTGACTATCATGAAGTTTTTTAAAGATCTTATTTTATATTTGTACTGCATATTTTAAAATAATGATTGGATGATGTGAAGGAGTTGTAAAGATGTCTAATAAAATTAAAATGATGTAAATTAGATACTATATAGGATCATGGGTTCAAGCCGTGGAAACAACTTCTTGCAAATTTGCAAGGTAAGTAAGACAATGTACAAGAAATCCAATGTGGTCCAACCTTCGCTGAACCAAACACATAGCGGGAGTCTAGTGCACCAGGCTTCCCATAGTAATCATATATTGTAAATTGACTTTTTCGAAAATGGTATGTAAGTAAAAACAATTCAAAGAAAATGGGACGAATAAGTGGATACAACCACACTGAAATATTTGGCTTTCATTTCTAGGGACGATTATAGGATTGCAATGGGGTGGTGGGTGGGGGGTAGGAGAAGCTGCATCAAAGAAATAGATTTCAGAAAGTTGAAATATGTACGTGGTCCCAGTCCTGCAATGTGTTGATACGCATATTTTGCTGAGAGATCACGGCCTATTCGTTCCTTATTATTACCCTCCATTGTTCCAGTTTATGTGATAGTGTTTGACTGCGCATGAAGTTAAAGAAAGATCTTTGAAAGTTGTAGTCTAACAAAACCCATAGATATTTGTGTGGTTATAGATCATCTCATTAAGGTGGAAAATGAGAAGTTTAAAGTTCAATTGTTTTTGAAATATAGAAAAATGTCAAGTTAAGTTGTTTTTGAAATATATAAAAATGTCATTCTTTCTGGGGACTAAAAAGAAATACCATTGGATAAATTGGGATGAAGGGATTACTATTATCTTGTTCTGGAAACTATTCTGAAACATTTAAATTTCAGCTTAAATTTGGGAATTTGGGGTGATATAGTGAAGTTCATAATATGTCCGACAAAAAAACTGGGTTGTTCATAGTACTTTAACTATAGCTGAAGAGGTTCTGTCTTGCGAGTAACATCCTTTTTGTCTTTCACGATGATATAAATCCATTAAAATTTAGAATTTAACTAACCAATCATAGTTAGCTGGTCAGTTTGTTTAGCATTTCTTGTCTAATACTAATGCTAACTCATCAATCATAGTTTAGTGGTTGGTTTATTTAAGATTTCTTGTCTAATCCTAATAATACACTAATTCAGTTTTCCATAGTGCATTGCATTGGTAATTGGATGCATATAAACAAGAAGTCACCACACTGGGAAGTAACTAGAAAGGAGGGAGAACCGATAATGAACTTTCATAAGACATTTGTCTTTCTAGTTGACCCTGCAAGTTGATGATTTTTTAATTCTACTAATGCAGAGAATGGGGAATATTGATGATGCAGTCCCATTCTTTGGAAGAAGTTTCAATAAAATTTATCCACTTATTATGGTCGTCTACACCTTATTGATTGCGAGCAACTTTTTTGATCGGGTCATTAGCTATTTTGGGAACTGGAAAATTTTCAAATTCCTGAGTGAAGAGGCTGATGATTTGGACGGATTTGATCCCTCAGGACTCATTATTCTGCAAAAAGGTTAGTAGTGGCATTTATCCTTACGTAAAACATGGAATTGGAATCATTATGCCAAAATAACTTTGTAGCTTGGGTATTGTCTTCTTTTGGAGAATGGTGGTCTAAAAGAAGACAGTTTAAAACTAGTTTAAAACTTTCTGTCAACCAAGGTAAAACACAAAATGACTTTGATTTCACTTCTCAGAACGTTCTTGGCTTGAGCAAGGACATAAAGTAGGTGAACTTGTTGTTCCATTGGCAAGGAATTTCCAAAATGCAAGTTTGGATCTTGAATCTGGCAGCAATAATGTGGTATGCAATTCTCGGAACATAACATATTCTTTCCATTAATTTTCTGGAAAATATTAATTTTGTAGATGTCGTCTTATTACTCACATAAATCCTTGGTGTCTTTCACTTTGGCGTCCAATGTTTTACAATTTTCACCTTCCTTCCAAATGTTACTTAACTGGAAACTACATCGCAAGGCTGGTTTGTTACATTTAGAGCCTGTTTGCCGGAACTTCCAAAATTCACTTAATTTGAGAAGTACTTTGTATCAAATGGATTTTAAGAAGACACACTTTAGATGGTGCAATTTGTGATTGGCCAAATCATTTGAGAAGAGCTTTTGTTGGTACTATAGAAGCAGTTTATATTTGACTATTCTTTCCAGAAGTGTTTTTGGAAGTCTAAATAATGAAAATGATATCTAAAGATTCACTTTACGATTAACAGTTAAATATATTAATTATTTGAAATATTTGTTGTGAGAGACTTCAACTAAGACTTTAAAATAAGCCAATCCAAACAGCTAATGTGCATTAGGGATATGGTCGTTGCAACTATATGTTGTCCAATTAAAGTTCAATTAGTTTCCTGTGGCAATTTGACACATTACTATCGGTTATCCATTGAAACAGTGTGGCATGGTGCTTTAAATGTGCTAGGTTTATTTGGTTTTACAGTGCATGTCTGAATTGTACCCCGTGAATGATTATTCTTCCATATTTCATGTGACTGGGTTTGTATTTGTAAAAGCTCCATGAAACAAAACCACCGACAAGACTAAGGGAAGAAGATGATGTTAGCCATTCAAAACCTATCAAAGGAGAGGCACAACATGAGAGCAGCAAAGAAGAGATTAGTGCAAAGCACAAAGCAAAAAGAGCAAGACAGATGAAGAGAGAGAATAGCATAAGTTCAAATGGGAGGAGCAAGGACCGACCCTTGTCTTCACGGGATGAAAACTCCATGATGGGTATTCAAGCTCAACCTTCTAGAGACTTATCCTCGACTTGGAGATCAATGCAAACAGGTTTTCGCAACTTCAAGTCTAACATGGAATCGAAGGGATTCATCCCTTTACATCAATTTCAAGATGCAGGCCACAGTCGTGCTTCCTCAACTGACTCCCTGGATGAAATATTTGATAGGATAAAAAGACCAGGTTCAGAGTCCAGAAACTATGACAGTGATGATGATTTGTATGAAGGTTTGAAAAATTCAAAGCCAAGTAGATAATATATGGAAAAAAGGAATTGTCAGAGAGCAGCCTACCAATTTTGCGCGAGAATCAGGGTATTGGTTGTAAAGTTTGTTCAATATTCTTTCTCCTAGTAGTAGGTTTCTGCACTGCAGATGTTTTTGGCGTCTGTTTCATTGTAACAGGTTGTAGCATAGTCATTTCTCAACCATACATATATAGATACAGAAAAGCATATGACCCTCAGCTTGGATACTTCGGAAGAGTAGGAAACTCGAGAGTTTCTGTAATGGATTGATATTAATAGTAAATTTATTGTCGCTGTATCGACGCATCGGTTATGTCATGTACCCTATGTCTTTTCATATGATTTTGCTTTGCTTACTGTACTGCTGCTTTAGCATTAGAAACTGACTACTGTTTAAGATGATTGTCAGGCTATTTATAGTATTTTGTCATGACCCTCTTCATTTTCATTATCTCTTTCTCGATGCTGTTCCTACTTTTTAGTCCAAAAGACGAGATCTCTTTTGCTACTCTCTATATAATTAGCTGACCCCATCACAAAATGACAAAATGCTCGAGGGCAAGTAAGTTATAGAATTATCAAATCAACAAACAATTTTGGACTTTTTATTAATACGCGTTTGGCTACTGTGAAAATAAAAAAAAAAAGAAAAAACGTTCTTGGTTTCAAAGTAAATAATGATATTTGAAAATTAGAGTTGTCTGTGATCATAAAATAAATTAAAGTTATTTTTAAATTTTTATGAGTAATTTGGAGTGAAAAAAAATTATTGGTTGTTTTTGAAATTTTTCTTGAAAAAAGAGGAAAAAAAAGAATTTTAAAAATATTATGCCAAAAGGTGAAAGTATTTTTTTTGCTTTTGATGACGCGAACCAAATATAATTCATTTCTCTCATTAAAAAAAAGGAATTAATTCACCAGAGATTCTTTTAACCCCAATTTTTCCCGCCAAAAACTCTTCGTCCCCAATTCACGCGCCGGCGCCGCCGGTGACAAAGCAAAACCCTTCCGACGCCGGAAAAATCAGATGGAGGGCAACGTTCACAGCAAAGAACTGGCGGCGTATTTGCTAAAGCACCACTCGGAGCAGCTTAGGTCCATCATTCTGGCTGCTGATCCTCGACTTCACTATTCCCTCTGTGTCGAGTAAGTAAACACTACTCTTTCGCTCCATAAGCGCAAAATTCTCCTTTCATTCCAACTATTTTTTTGGTTAAACAGTTTTGCGGAGATAATGGATGACAATCCAGCTCTTTCTCAGTTCATTTTCGCTAAACCTACGGAGTATTTACCGCTCTTTGATGAAGCTGCCGTCTGGGCTCAGGTATTGCGCTATTGTTCTTCTTTTAAAATATGTAAAGTAACGGTTCATAGATTAGTAATTGGCATGATCAGTGGTTATTTGGCTTTGTGTAGAAAGTTATTTTGGCTGATCTTAAACAATGTGAAAACGCAAGCGCTAAGGACAACATACATGTTCGTATTAATATCAGTGGTTCTCCTCTTGAATGCCCCGGTTAGTTTCTTTATCCCTTTATGTTTCTTCGCATTATATAGCTGAAATATTCTCTTATACTCTAGTAGTGTAATTTAAGCTGCTGCAGAGGTTACATATCTTTTTATCCATATCCTGTATTATTAAACTTGGTTACTTTTGACTGTTTATTATGTTTCAGAGACTTTTCCCAGCATTGGCCGTGTCAGGGTGAAGCATCGTGGGATTCTTCTTACTATCAAAGGGACTGTGATCAGGTCTGGAGCAGTGAAGATGATTGAAGGGGAGAGGATATATGAGTGTCGGCGATGTAAACACAGGTTGTTCTTCTGTGCCTCACACCTAGTCATTCTTCTAATTTCAAATTCTTCCAGCTATGTTCTGCATTGAAGATCATTGAGATATTTTCACATAGCATTGGTGGAATCATTGATTATTTCAAATCTTTTACAAAATAATCTAGTTAATTGGTTCTACTCTGTCACGGCTGGGAATTAGCATGGGAGAATTCAGCTGAAAAATACCACATTTCCAATCGTAAGTCCAATTTGCCATAACAATTTTCTACTAGACTCGGGTTGCTGTAGCTTGCACATACCACAACTATTCCTCAACCTTAATTTCCTTAGGCAGATATTTTTCACTTTTTGCCAGTGACATCTCTCACCAACAAAACACGTAGTTGCACGTGATATTTGATGGACATGGAGGCAGAGTTAAGGGTGCTCATCTGGTTTTTCATCAATTTTGGGTCGCCAAACCTGCAAACTGGCATGGCATAAATTGATCCTTACTTGTTCTCTATGGCACTAGGATTCAATTTACACTGTCCATCTGCAACGTAATAAGTAGCATGGTGTGGAATACCTCAAACCAAGGGACATCGACAGAATGAGCAATAGTATTATGTTAGCAACAGATCTCCATTTTCTATCTTTTCTTGAGGACATATGGTAACTATAATATAATCCCATTGTTATGTTATGTGGGCTGTTAGAATCATTAAAAGGTTGAGCCCAGCTTTAAGTAATCCTTCTTCAGGCAGAACTCAGTACATACATACTTGATCTATTAGTAAAGTCTTTACATTACCCCAGCGAACTGATTCTGTTGGTTTTCCTTGTTCTGAATTCTATAATCATGTAGGTGTCTTTGGTTAAGAATCCATAATAGGTAAACAACTTCCCTTGGCTAAGTGAGTTGTGTAAGATATTGCTTTACATAACTAAGTTTGAAAGATGAAAGCCCTTGTTAAGTCATGAATGTGTTTTGGATGAACGATTTGTAGTAAACTATTACTTGTTAGACATCATGTTTCTTCAATAGGCAGAGTGACTTTGGCAAGCAACGTGTCTATAGTTACCGACCTGTTCCTTTCCATACTGTGATATGTGTCTAACTTGCAACTGGATTAATCATGTTAAACAGTAATCCAAAGGCATGCAACTTTGCTCCAATCCTTATTCATGAGTTAGGTTAAAACCACCAGTTTACCCATATTTTGGTTTCTTATATGTTAAAAACAGACTTCTACATCACAAATTGGAGCTTACATCTGAATCTTTTATGCCTGAAACAATTGCTAGAAAGGTGATTACACTTGCTTATACCATAATGTTCTTAGACAACTCTTATGGTTCTGTGGTCAACATGCCCCCACATGTTTTCTGCTTTTCTTTGAACTGTCCGTATAAAAAAAATTCTATGTAGTCGTATGGCATGATTACATGGTCAAGCTGTTACCTATCTACCCTAACAGATTATTGGCTAAGAAGGAAAATTTATGTAGGTTCAAGGTTTACCCAGAGGTGGAAACGAGGAATTCAATCCCAAAACCAATTTTTTGTCCCTCACAGGTTTGTTTCCAACTCATCCTTAGTTGTTTGTTTTGACCAAAAAAAAAAATACTCTGATTTTTCTTATCTCCATTTGGTTGCTCATGGAAGAAAGAGTCTTTCTAATCTTCTCTTGTTTTTTCTGCACATCAGTATGCGCTAACATTTCATGTAAACCTTATTGCACAAGATTTGTGTCTATGTGGATTCCAGCTAGATTCTTGTTTCTGGTTTTCTAGTAACTTTTAGCTTTGCGAAAAGTTGATGTCCCTTTGGCATTTTCCAAATGATGTAATGAAGCTGCACTTGAACAGCTTTTTCTGGCAGCTTGTTTAACAATTGTGTTTTTTTTTTATTTTGTTAGTTTCCTGGTTTTCAGAGTTGCAATAACTATAGAGGTATTAAGTTATTGAGCCATACTATGAAGATTTGGGAGAAAGTGGTCGAGTTGAGGTTGAGGAGGATAGTGTCTATCTTGGAGAATCAGTTTGGATATATGCCCGGCGCTCGACGATAGAGGCAATTCACTTGGTGTGGAGACTGGTGGAACAATATAGGGAAAGGAAGAGGGATCTGCACATGGTGTTTATCGACTTGGAGAAGGCATACGACAAAGTCCCTAGGGAGGTGCTTTGGAGATGCTTGGAGGTGAGTGGGGTACCGGTGGCGTATATTAGAGTAATCAAGGACTTGTATAATGGAGCTAAGACTCAGGTGAGGACGGCGGGAGGAGACTCAGAGCATTTTCTTGTCTTGACGGGGTTGCACTAGGGTTCCACTCTTAGCCTGTTTTTATTTGCTTTGGTGATGGATGTGTTGATGCGGCGTATTCAAGGAGAGGTGCCTTGGTGTATGCTTTTTGCAGATGATGTAGTTTTGATTGATGAGACGCGGGGTGTGTGAATGATGAATTAGAGGTGTGGAGACAAACCCTTGAGTCTAAAGGGTTCAGGTTGAGCAGGAGCAAGACAGAATATTTGAAATGCAAGTTTAATGACGTGAGGCAGGAAGACAAAGTGGTAGTAAGGTTGGATTCCCAGACGGTGGGTAAGAGAGATAGTTTCAAGTATCTGGGGTTCATGATCCAGGGGAATGGTGAGATTGACGAGGATGTCTCCCACCGTATTGGGGCGGGATGGATGGAGTGAAAACTCGCCTCGGGGGTGTCGTGTGATAGGAAGGTGCCGCCCAAGCTTAAAGGCAAATTCTACAGGGTGGCAGTCCGTCCGGCCATGTTGTATGGAGCGGAATGTTGGCCAGTCAAGAACTCTCACATTCAAAAATTGAAGGTGGCGGAAATGCGGATGTTGCGTTGGATGTGTGGGCTTAATAGGGGTGATAGAGTTCGAAATGAGACTATTCGGGAAAATGTTGGAGTGGCTTCGGTGGAGGACAAGATGCGGGAAGTCCGATTGAGATGGTTCGGGCATGTGATGAGGAGGGGCCCGGATGCCCCAGTTCGTAGGTGTGAGAAGCTTGCTTTGGATGCTTTCAGGCGGGGTAGGGGTAGGCCAAAGAAATACTGGAGAGAGGTGATCAGGCGGGACATGGAGTAGTTATAGCTCACTGAGGACATGACCCTAGATAGGAAAATTTGGAGGACACGGATTAGGGTAGAAGGCTAGTGCCAGTTTGAGTCGTTGGGGTAGGGCATTACTTGGTAGATGTATTATTCTTGCTAGGACACTTTGTTGCATGCTTTATTACGAATGTGTTTACTATTCTTTGTTTATTATTCCTTGTGGGTGCGTATTTATGTCTTGACATCTTGTTCCATGCTTTATTAAGTATTTGTTTATTACTCCTTGTCTTGAGCCGGGGGTCTATCGGCAATAACCTTTCTACTTCTCGTGAAGTAGTGGTATGGACTGTGTACATCTTACCCCCCAGACCCCACTATGTGGGAATACACTGGGTTTGTTGTTGTTGTTAGTTTCCTGGTTATGAACATCGCACATGCCAAAATTTTGAGAACCTATTTGAATGTAAGTTAGCAAATACTGCAAAGCATTTCAATCTAATTTAGAATGGAATAAAATTGCATTTATTCCTTGCTTGATACTAACAAATTATAGGCATATTGCATTCTTATGAACTAAATATGCCTACTAAATAGGAACTTTACATATTCAATCATGTCCATGATTTGATTGAGGCTTTTGTCCGATACAAAGTACTCATCGAGAATAGAGATGAATTTCTACCACATTTTATTGTTAGAAACATGACTGACAACAAATTTGGCCAAGTATGAAATTTGGAGTGTAATTTTGGGCTGCAGCAGAACTCCCAGTGGATTATTCTAGGTGAACGGAGCTGGTCCTGCCGTTTTCCGGATCCTGTGTACAATGGGATCTTAATGTGGGCTAGCCTCTAAAAATAGAATAATTATTTGAGGGAAAAAGTCGACAAGGTGATGTTAACATAAGCTGCATGATACTAACTTATGTATAATCAGGTTTTCTTTATGCATTAAATTTTTGGAACTGCTTTATCTTTTTTTTAAGAAAAAAGAACTGGTTTAATTTAAGTAAATATACAAATGTGATAATTAAAATAAAGATAAAATTAAGAAACTAAATATATCCATAAATTGTGTTTATATGGTATCCCCCAATATTTGAAACTATTAGAGCATCCTCATGCATTAAAAATAGAGGAAACACAACAAAAATGACTGTTATCTTCCCCTTACATTTTTCTTTGCTATAGTATGCACTTTAATTATGCTTCGTTGTTTAAAGCCCCAATAGGCACTTGACATTTTTCTGTGCTCTTCACCTCTAGTAACACTGCTGGTTAAGTGGTAACAGTAAAATCCAAACTGCCTCATAAATTATATATGCTGTCTTGTCTTACTTTACTAGGCAATCTTGAATTTCTATTTCTTTCTTTTAATTGCCTCCCATTCTACCATGTTGGTTTGCATTAACTCTCATCTGGTTTGATTTATGATTTGTAAAACTAGTTGCTTCTAAGAAGATCAATGATCTCTTAAAGTTCTTTTACAGAGGTATCAAATTTGTGAAAGCACAAGTTTTCAGCTTGTAGAAGACAATAAGATCTGTCATGATTATCAGGAGATTAAAATCCAAGAAAGTACCCAGTTATTGGGTGTTGGGGCTATTCCTCGCTCTGTTCCTGTCATTCTGAAGGATGATCTTGTTGACATGGTTAACGCCGGAGGTACTACATTCTTAAAATTAACTTGTTTGAAGTTTGCTAACTAGCTGTCTCTTGCTAGCTTTACTATGGAGTGTACTGAAATATCTTATGCTCTGAACAGTGACTCCACAAAGATATAAGCCCCTCCACCCTAGAAAGCTTGACCTGATCTCATCCACATGGTTCAAAAGGAACACTGAATAGAACTTTAGTCTCATTTAGGACATTTATAAGTCACATTATATAAAACAAAACTTATTAATATTAAAAACCATGTCAAGCACCCTCTTTGCCACAAATTATAGAACTGAAAGTTTCTAAACATTTGTTTGAGATCATCATGGTCAAAGTTAAAATTGTTTTGAATTTTGAAACTGTAATAGGTCAAACTTTTATTAAGTGTAGTAGTTTTGTGTCAATTTGTTTATTTTTGTCTTATTATGCTTTATAGTATGTAAATTCACCTTCTACCTTATTGAGACACAATTCTCTCTTTTCTTTCTCTTTTTCACTGGTAGGCCTGATAGACATTTTCTTTCCTATCCTTAAGTTACTTCCATCTTTAATGTTGTCAGATGATGTGATTGTCACTGGTATCTTAACTGCCAAATGGTCCACTGATTTAAAAGACGTTCGCTGTGACCTTGATCCGGTACTAATTGCCAACCGTGTAAGGTAATAGAGGAGTACTTCAGTGAGTTCATTTTAAGAATGAATTCAATATATTTCATGTGACCACATGTTAAACCCAAACAGTGCAAGGAATTTATATAATTATCTGTGCAGAATCTGTGACTGAATTATTGGTATTTTATAGTACTAATTTTTGTTGTTGTTGAGGTTCAGATTCAAAAAAAAAAATTGTTGTTGTCGAGGTGAAGTGCACATCTTTGATTTGTCCTGAAGTATTAGGTTGTTTAGTGTATTAGAGCAACCCGGCCCGCTATACCCATGGCTTGATCAACATCACTCTTTTTTCTTTTTGCCTTTTATCTTTGTCAGTTTAATTAGAGAATGACTGCAGAGCAGAAAGTGTCACTTAAAATGTTAGATACTGTTTGATGTCTCATCAATTGGGCTGGTTTATAATTGGGTTAAACAGAAGCAGATCACCTTTTTCTTTTGTTTCCTCTATTTAATATTTGTTCCTGTGATGTAGATTTTTTCTCATCGATCAGTATATACAGCTATTTCATACTCTTAACATTGATGGGGTGAAGACTGTGAGTGAGAGTATGTAGTTGGCCTTGGTATTTATAATATGTAGGAGTCCCTATGAAGGGCTCAGGGTATACAGAATTGCCTTTGATTTTTCCACTTCTTTTGTTTCCGGAAAAGTGATCATCCTCCAGGATTTTGTTATAGTGTTTCTTTTCCTTTTGATAACTAAATAAATATACAATATTACTGATTCAATTTGTTATCTTCCAAAGCTAAAATAGCATGGTGATGTCTGTTGAACTTACTGAATCTTATATCTAAAGAGGTATTGCCAAATAAGGAATTAAACTCCGAAGAGATGTACAACAAAAGTAAAATTGTTTTTTGTTAAAAGGTAACCGGTGCAGACATACACTTTATCTTTCTAAATATTCCAAACACTTACAAGAAGCAAGATATACCTACCCAAGCTTGGGGGGGAGAGGCTTTGTTGACCTACCACCTTTTGTCTCCCCCACTGCTTGGTGGAGCTTATACATTTCTACGACTTCCTCATAAAGTTAACTGCCTTTCTATTCACATATTTCCTATAATGTATCTTCAGAAGAATGAATGAGCTGAAGTCAGAAATAGATATCCCCGATGATGCTGTTCTGAAATTCAAGCAGTTTTGGACTGAATTCAAAGATATTCCTTTAAAGGGTAAAAATTCTGTCGACAAGTACTAATTTTAGATTACTTGCTAAACTTGGGATTCAAACCTGCTTTTCTTTCTATTCTCTTCATTCGTAAACACAGGTAGGAATGCAGTGCTACAAGGTATTTGCCCGCAGGTCTTTGGGCTTTTCACTGTTAAGCTGGCAGGTATTTTCCCCTGCAAGTGTCTCCTTATCAGTTGATGTCACCTATCTAATTGTTAATTATATTAGAAAGAATGTGTTACTTTTCGTTTTCTGTCAGCAGCTGTCTCATGAAAAGTAACCCCTTTGAGTTCCATCGGTCCAAACGGTATGGATAATTTCCTTACCATTTGGCCAATGACCAACTTTGAGTTCAATGTAGTGGCATTGACGCTTATTGGAGGTGTCCAACATGTTGATGCTTCTGGAACAAAAGTTAGAGGAGAGTCTCATTTGCTTCTTGTTGGTGATCCTGGTAATGAATTGTAATGTTAAAATGTTTTCAATCAAGATTAGAATAGCTTCTTGGTAGGCAAATGGTTATCTTTAGAGATTTTTCAGTACTTCCAGCTCTCAATTAATTGTGTTTAGCGCTAATGGGCTGGTAACAGCTGTTATACTTGATTTCACCTTCTTGCAAGGTTGTGGTGACAATTTTTGGGGAGTGATATCCATTTGAATTTTGGAAAGTTGTGACAAATGAAAAAATATGGTTGCTTGCTTATCCTGTCAGGCACTGGGAAGTCACAGTTTCTGAAGTTTGCTGCTAAATTGAGCAATAGATCCGTCATTACGACTGGGTTGGGAAGCACTAGCGCTGGATTGACTGTTACCGCAGTTAAAGATGGAGGTAGACTGTTCCCTTATCTTGTTACTTGCTAATATCCGCTGTTGAAGTTTGGACCTGTATCTATATAGTTGTTTTGGTCACATTGAAGTGAGGAACTGTGTGTCTGTTGCAACACTCAGAGGCAGTGTCAGATGATACTCATATAAACATGTGCAAGGGCCCTCTGGCGCAGAGACCTGTGCCAGCTCCGACAATAATGTGAACAAAATTCTTGATACTTGCATATAACCACCTAAATATTGTAAAAAAAATTTATCCACAATATTTACATCAATAAATATTTTACAAAGCAAAGGAAGTTTAGGTATTATTACCATTTTTTAATCTGAGTTACAAGGTGTTGGAAATTGATTTAAGTTACTGCACTAGTTTTTAGCAAAATAAGTTATTTAGATTAAGATGAATTTGAATTTTAAATATTTGTTAGTTTGTTTAGTTGTTGAGATAGTTTAGGTTGTTTTAAATTTTAAATGATGCAGCTTTTTATGTTTTGTTGGCTATTTAAAGTCATTTAATGCTTAATAAAATTATTGAATGCTATTGAAAGCTTGAAAGTCATTTCAATCCAAAGAGAGTCATTTTAACCCTGTTTTCGCTGCCCATCTTTTTTTTTAAAAAAACCTACAGTGGTATCAAGAGCTTCATTGATCTTATGGGATCTGTGTGTTCTTCCAAAGCGCTACCATACCATTTTTAACCCGCAAGGGTTATCTTTTTAACCCGTAAGGACTACCTTTTTAACCCGTAAGGGCTCCATTTTAACCCATCAGGGCTACCTTTTTCAACCCGTGTTTATTTTCAAAGCATAGGGCTATTTTAACCCAAAAAAATGTCAAGCAGCAGTCTCTCTTTGAATGTTCCAAAAATTTTCACAGGCAAAAATTATCAAATTTGTGCTGTGAAGAAATCATATCTTGAAACCTATGCTTTATGTGATGTTTTGATGAATGAAAAATCCTTACAATATTTTGCAAAGTCTATGAAAGTATTTTCAAACAATACAAGATTATTGATGGTTTTTCATCAAAGAATCAAAAGAAGAATAAGCAAAAAGAGAAAGATGAACATCAAAAAGATGTGCAAGTTCAAAAAAAATTGAAAAATTCAGCATCTACTGCCAGAGCAAAAATTGAAGAGGAGTAGTTTTAAATCGCAGTAACTAAAGCAAGGAGGAGTGTTGGAAATTGCTTTAAGTTACTGCACTAGTTTTTAGCAAAATAAGTTATTTAGATTAAGATGAATTTGAATTTTAAATATTTGTTAGTTTGTTTAGTTGAGATCATTTAGGTTGTTTTAAATTTTAAAGTATACAGTTTTTTATGTTTTGTTGGCTATTTAAAGTCACTTAATGCTTAATAAAATTATTGAATGCTATTGAAAGCTTAAAAGTCATTTCAATCCAAAGAGAGTCATTTTTACCCTGCTTTTGCTGCCCATCTTTTCTTTAAAAAACCAACAGAAGGAATAATAGTCTTGCTGAACTCGAATGAGCTGACCCTGGTTTTGAGATTAGTACTAGCGTGGCACTAACATTAATTAAATAATAACTTGAGGCGTGGGATACTCAGACTCTTGTACCACTTACATCTAGAAACAATATGAGGAAACAATTCATCTGAATGCCTCTCCATAATGCGAGCCAAACGTGCACTTAATTAGTCATCGATTCCAATCCGATAAGGCTTTTCTTTTTATTGGTATGCCACTCCAAATCTGTTCCTATCTAACGGAACGCTATTGGATCAAATGACAAAGACATTGTTGAGAAAAAGATGGCTCCATTCATTTCTGCAAGCAGGGAGGATCCAGAGCGTTGCCCCCTCCTATTCGGGGGTGTGTGTTATGTCTATGTAACCGGGACCTCTCATGAGAAATTGGATCCTAGAGCATACTCTTTTGCCCTATATGTACAGTTCTTTGGTCATCATTGGTAAAGGCAAGCTATATTTTCAGGAGAGTGGATGTTAGAAGCTGGTGCCCTTGTATTAGCAGATGGTGGTCTCTGTTGCATTGATGAGTTTGACAGGTATAGCTATCTTTTGAGTCTTATGTTGTTGTTTTTCAGTTTCTACTTATTTTGATAAAACTGATGTGGCATAAAGTACAGTCTGCACTTCAATTAGGGTTATATGAGGTTGTTGATTCAAATGATGTAATGATATGTTTTCTGTGGCAAAATATAGCCAATAATGTTATCATAAACATTCATTTGATGTTTGACTCATCAAGGTTTGTTTGGCAGCATGAGAGAGCATGACAGAGCAACCATCCATGAGGCAATGGAGCAGCAGACGATAAGTGTTGCAAAGGTATATCATTCTCTGAAGAACCTAAACTTTTTTTGGTATAGTCAATACGCGCATGATTGGCAAGGTCATGACTTCTTCTTGTTCTCTAAATTCTTTTCCTGCCATATTTTTCTTCCTCGCAATATCTACTGTTCTAGCGTTCTTAATTAAGTGAATCCTTTTGTTATCCTTGATGACATGGTTTATCTCTAGGCTGGTCTTGTGACAACTCTCAGTACAAGGACAATTGTCTTTGGAGCAACAAATCCCAAGGGGCATTATGATCCTGAGCAGCGTATCTTTGCTTTTGATGTCCTATTTCTTTTTTTCTTTTACCTTTCATCTTCTTGCAAGCTAGAGTCTCCATCAGGCGTCTTAAACGATTTGCTGTCCATCTCATTTTGTTTGCTATGTTCTTAACAAAACTAGCTTTATCCGTTAATACGACGCTCTCTGGCCCACTGCTGAGCAGATTTGACATAGTCCTAGTTCTCTTAGACACTAAAAACCCAGACTGGGATGCTGTTGTTTCTTCACACATTCTTGCCGAGGTGATGAATCTGAAACAATGTGAATACTTATCTTTTTAGCATGAAGGGTAAATTAGCGGGACGGAAATTCTCTTTATGTGATTGACAGGCAGAAACCAAAAACCACAATTGTGAAGAGGATCTAGGGGCTATCTGGCCACTTCCAATGCTCAGAAGGTAAAATACTTCCTGACAACCGTCCAGATTCCGATATATATGAAATGTGCTCATCTGCGAAAATTGTTCAATTATCTACTACACAAATAGAGAATGCCACTTTAGCTAGATTGCTTTTATATGTAAAGACTCGGATAAGAGCTAGACTGGTTTTTGGATTGATTATGCATGCTTTTGCACATTAATAACAGTGAAACTGTACAAGATGGGATAAGTCCCTAAAAATGATTATTGACAATGTTCCCTTGGTAATCAATAGTAGCAGTTTAGGTTTCTTCAACCACCCTCCTTAAGCAGCATTTCTCTTTGCGAGTTACTTAATTCTGCAAAGCTTTTTAGTTTGACAACGCTTTTTTTTTCTGATCAAGTAAACCATTTCATTCTTAAACATGACCATATTAACTCCAGCCAAAGAAAATCTTTGGCAGCAATTACTCCATCACATTCTGTTGAGGAGATGGCAGTCTGATGACATCTTGTAGGTACATCCAATTTGTGAAGAAATACTTTAGACCAGTCCTCACAAAGGAAGCAGAAAAGGTTATCTCAAGCTATTACCAACTGCAAAGAAGATCTGCCACTCAAAATGCAGGTCCACTAAACATCATAATTGTTACTAAATATTCTAATTGGTCCATGGCTATGCACTTAACAAGGTGAACATCTACAGCAAGAACAACCGTGCGCATGCTGGAGAGCCTGATAAGACTTGCCCAAGGTGAATTATTGACTCCAGCTTTTTCCTGGCTCGGCCTATATATTGTCCCTGATTCTAACGAAACCAATATGGCTAATATTACAGCACATGCAAGACTAATGTTTAGAAATGAGGTCACTAGATTGGATGCGATCACTGCCATCTTATGCATTGAATCATCTATGACTACCTCGGCTATAGTGGACAGCATGGGGAACGCATTGCACTCCAACTTTGCAGAAAATCCTGACCAAGAATGTATCCTAATGGCATCTTGTTATTTGCATGCACATGAATAGTGATGCAGAAACCTCTGACATTGAGTTCATCTAACAAAAGTGTATGTGTTCCTATGCGAGTTTATTCATGCACTACTGGAGAAGTTGCGGAACAATATTTCTATGTTAAGGATCTAGTAAGTTTTGTGCCTCTGAACTATACCCACAACATCCAAGCTACAAAGAAAATGCTTGAAAAGTATGTGTGAGCATATGTTAACTTGTTTTCTTGTTGTTAGTTATTTCTTAAGTTACCCTTGTGCCATAATCTGCCTGATGGTATTTCAGTAAATCTTATTTCTAATCTGCTTGTTTATTTGTGTCATGTTTTGGGTGTCAGTCAGCAAGAAGTTTATTTTCTGTTTCCTCTATAGTAGAGTTGGGTATTAATTCAAGCAATTGTCCCTGTAAGTATAGATGCTTAATATTCCTTTCTTTTTGTATATCATATGTTATTCTTGACAAGACATAGATGCCAAACAAGAAAGACTGATCCTTGGGAGTTTGTCTCTCCTAGACGAATTCTCTGAAGTAATCAGCTCCGGAGATCAATATGCGGATAAAGTTCAATCTGTATCCTAAGAGCAGGTAATTAGAATGACTGTTGAATGCTGATTCTCTCTCTCCTCCTCTCGCTCTCTCATGATTCAGCAAAAAGGATATAAGGAGTAAGAGGCTATTTAACAAATATACTCCATTCTCTATACCTTTAAAAGCTCTCCTATTTTGTTTTTCACACAACCCACATGAGTCATAATGGAACAATGCCTAAGGACCTTTGTCTTGTCTTAGTTTTCTAAAGGTGGAATTTCCTCGACAGTGTGTGGCATCACTCATTGTAGCCCAAATGATCACAAGATTTTCCAGCCACGTCTTTGCCGAACTCTTACACATAAAACACTAACCAACTTATGTAATCATCCTTCTCCATGAGATTTCAGTCATCAAAATTGCTTCTCGTTGCTGCCAATCAAGTTGAGAAACTCACCTTTCTTCCCGTTTGCTTAAACCTTGGTGAGAAAGTTACCCAGTGCCTGTGATGGTGAAAGGTTGCATGTGTCTGGTGAGATAGTCGAGGCACATACAAGCTGGCTCAGGCATTACCCTCATGAAAAAGAAATACACTTCTCAAGGCGCACTGGGAATTCAAATTGATAGGCACAAGTAGATGCTTTGTGTGAGGACTCAGCAGAATCAATTCATTGGAATTTTACTTGGTAGATTTTGTCCATGTTTCTAAATATATTTGGAGTATGGTGAGTAGTGCCTCAGAGTTTTAAGAGATTATTGTGCTACCGAAGATCTTTGATTTGGCAAAAGACAGAAGATTCCTTAATGTATATTGCTTGGTGGTAAGAAAGAAATAGGAGGTGCTTTGAAGATGAAAAAGATCATCTCCCTAGTTAGCGTAGATGTGTCTAGAACTTGTACTATTGGAATACGGGAACATTGTACTGATTTGATGGACTTGTTGGATTCTATGAGATTGTATTGTATAAGTCCATTTTGTTTTTTCTGTGCAGTACCACTGTACTACTTATAAAAACCTTACCTTGAAAAAATGTCCATTCATCTATGGTCAAGAGCTTAGAATAAGACTTAACCATTCAAACAGTAATATTAAGGACTTGGCTGAAAATAGTCCACCATCCGCCCCCCTCAAAAGATGTTGTCATAAGAACTTTATTTAACAATTCAACTTCAAGAAACACCGCCGCCTTCCCAAGTCCTCAA
The DNA here is from genome assembly GCF_002878395.1 of Capsicum annuum. Lineage (NCBI taxonomy): Eukaryota > Viridiplantae > Streptophyta > Magnoliopsida > Solanales > Solanaceae > Capsicum > Capsicum annuum. The sequence continues at coordinate 162,131,939 of NC_061118.1, forward strand.
GGTCCTCAGCAATAGACGATTTCTGCTCATTAATATACGTGTTTTGAAATAAGCTATTCTTGTATAAACAACATTTTTCTGACCATAGAGAAGCAAGTTACAGTGATCAAGAGATTTTGATCCTTCCATTAGGTGTTAATTGAAGTACTTCTACATGTTTCCATCTCATTTTGTAGTTTCTTCTGCCATCCTCGTCATCTTCCATATTGAAGACATTAGTGTTGACAAGGAAAAAAAAAAACTAGGTGCAGAAGCCATCTAATCTTTACATTCACGTCACTCAAACTGCAAAGGTGAAATGATCCATGGCAGGGTGGATGGAGGAACCAAAATGTAGCAGAGAGATCCAGCAGTGCTCATCCACACACACATAAAAAGAGAGAGAGAGAGAACGGAGAACTTTGATTCACATTTCGCTCATAAATGATGACTAGTCTGCAAAAAATACAATTTTTTCATTCGCATGTTTTAAGAATATTACAATGGAGAAATGCCGACACTAATAATATCGAGGTCGCAGCTAAAATGCCACAACACAAAGGGCACGTATAGATGGGGAAAAATCTAATTACGCCAGAAACTATAATCAGTATAGACCCAAGAACTTCCACCAAAATGTCCCAACGACTGCCCATATAATAGCATTGATGACTGCCATTACAAATCCCATTTTGAAGACATCGGGGAGATCTACATAACCAGCTGTCATACAAGCAACACAACAAAAATCAGTCCAAGTATAAAACTAAAGAAAGAAAAAAAGACTATCCCAAGCAACAGGGTTGAAATGCAACTAGTCATATATCTATTAATATTACTAGCTCATCTTTTTTCAGCAAACAGAAAATGAAGAATAAACAACTTTCATCTGATCACTGAAGAAGTAACTAAGGAAGCTTCTCTAAGAAAACAAATTCCGACAGAGGATGTGATCAAGCGGAATTAGTTGAATGCACCAATTTAAAGAACCTACAAGAGAACTACATACCTCCAAAGTAGACAGCAGCCTGACCACTGCTATAATGTGTTAAAGCACCAAATAGATTAGTGTTGTAAGCTAAAGCCAGGGCTGATAATACACCAGGCACTCCAGATGCCAAATGCATAGCAAGGAATGCAGAGTATAATGCTCCCACATGGCCTGTTTGACTTGCAAACAAGTAGTGGATACAGAAGTATGATGCTTGAAGAACACCAAATGCAGCTGGCCAGCTCAATGATAAAGCCTGCAGGGTTTTAGCTACACAACTAGACATCCAACCAACAATACCAAGGTTTGTCAACTGGCCAGCCATGCCAACTAGGACGGCAAACCAAGCCAAAGTATCCCATGCTGATTTTTCACTTAAACAGTCATCCCAATCAAGCACTCCCAACAGCAAGAGGATTGATAAACCGAGCATTGCAGCGACAACACTCGCAATACCAAGAGCATCCCTGAGAACAACAAAGAAATTTTAAAAATTAAACATATTAATACCATGACAAACACACATCCCATGCAAAAGTAATACACACTGTAGCCAATGATAAGATATTATGAAAAAACATGTAGAAACCCAAGAGACAACTAATCTATTTTATAATGTATTATTTCTGTAAAAGTGAAACAGACTTTAGCAAGAAAAGAGGAGGGGTTTGGAAGAATATTCTAATGAGGAATGAGCTTGAAATACGATGGTATTACAGTTGCCATGGCTGCTGCTCCAGCTTGCCGGCGCTGCGAACCCAAACAGCTCTCCACATAAGTCTTTCTTTAAAATGCACTCGCGCAAGAAGTTGGCTTTGAAGTCGGAATAGCAATTCCACTCAACAAATTCTTTCATGCAGTCTCTTCGGAAAAGAACTCTTATCCCTTTATTCTGTCTCTTAAGAATCTCCCTGCTCAACTTTCTACCCTGTAATGTGTACATGCTGCAGAAGCTTCTGACTATTCTCGAAAGTATCGAATCAGACAAAATCCAAATGGCTCCTTGAGAAGAAAGGTTTCAAGAAGAATGGTGGTTTTAGTGCGGCACGTTTGTGAAAATGGAAAAAGAATCATCAGCAAAACAGAGAGGGGGTAACCGTCATACAGACTCCCAAATGCCTCTCTGCAGCCTCATTCATCTTGTCTAGAAATGCACTACTTTCTACCCTGTAATAATTTCCTACTGCCTAAAATCAACATCACAAAGAGGCAAAGCACAATACTTTAACGTTCTAAATAAAAATTACAAGTACCAACATCAATTGTGAAATGACACATACCCGAAAACCCACAGAGACACAGCTAGAAGCATTGTGCCAATCATCACCCATTCATTTTTTGTAACAGGACCCATAAGATTCAGTTTTTGAGCTGCCATAGCAGGGGCTTCTGGTGTATCTTTGGTTTCAGGAGGATAAAGTTTGTACAAGATGAATGGAGTAGCCAAAAGAGAAATAAATGCAGGTAAACTAGCAGCCTTGAACCAAGACACCCATGGGTTTGTGATTATTACCCCAAGTTCCTCAGCTAGTTTGAGGCAGAGTAGATTTTGAGCTGCAGCAGTTAGGAAAAGAGCACTAGAGTTACCTGCACACTGCCACGCACCCCAAAAAAACAATCCGTAAGTGGATGGAAATCTAAAGAGATGGCATAATAATGCAGTAAAACAGATCTGCAAGAAACTTTAATGCTGCATAAAATATAGTATTCACATGTGCCAGACCAAAATATTTAACCGAGTTGATTATCAGACAAAAAAAAAAAAGAGAGGGAGGAGGGAATAACTGATTATATTCTTCTGCTAAAAATGAGATGCTTGCACAAAAAGATCTGTATCATCAATACAAATTTCACTGGCTATAAAATAAAATAACTTCAAATAAACAGGGGGTACAGACACTAAGCACTGACATATAGTGATATAAAGCAATTTAACATCCGATTGCTAAATGAGCTTGATACAGTACATGAAATGTCTCGGCCAGACTTATAGTGATTTTAAGCACACAACTACTATTCTTTTATGACTAACTTGTGCACACCTCGACTATTTCATCAGTTACATACTATCTCCCACCATCACATGTACCGGATAACTTTGCTCACTAAGGCTTAGGCATATGGGAAGAGTTCACCTAGTGTTTTTACTTCCACGAGAGTTTGAACTTGAGACCTAATGGTTCTCTTCCACTTTTATTGACACTAGGTCATACCCTTGGGTGCTAAGCACGCAACTAGATCTATTAGACTTATAGATTATAAAATGAACAATTTCATACCAATATACTAATCCAACAGAAGGAAACTGCTCGTCTAAGCTAGCAGGACTAGGGTCACCTCAAATGCAATACTGACCCCATATATGTTATGTATTACTGAAAGAGGTCAATGCACAGCCAGAAACTTTAGTAATACTTGATCAAATGCATAATGTCTTCAGTTGCGAATTCAAGATTAGTACCAAAGTCTTCAGATAAAGATCTCTCAAACATAAACCCGTTGCCATCTTAGAATCAGAAATTGCAAATTTCCTCATGGTTAACAAACATTCTTGAGAAGTGAGAACAATCGACTCTCAATTAATGAGACACATCTCAATCCAGCAGAGCTGCTTGGAAATTTATCTTTTTCCATAACAGATTGAAATTATACACACATACATTGCAAAGATTTTTTTACCTATCGATATAGTTTAATCCATTTTAGCATAATAATAACCTTATTTTCCAGGTTGCAAACTCAATGTTACCTTAGACAGTTACCTACTTGGCTTTTAAATAACCTGATAGCTCAAACAATACTTTCACCATTGCACCCAAGGGTGTGACCTAGAGGTCAATGAAGTGAGTTGAGAACCTGAGGTCTCGGCTTCAAATCCCAGCAGAGACCAAAAACACTAGGTGATTCTTCACGTCTGTCCCAACCTTGGTGGACAGTATTACCTGGTGGTGGGAGGTGGAAGTTATCCCGTGGATTTAGTCGTGGATTTAGTCGAGGTGCGCAAAAGCTGGCCTGGACGTCACCATTGGTGTATATAATTGAATTCATCCATTATTAGGATCATTTGGTCAGTACTATTCATGTATCCAACAACAACAACATACCCATAACGTCCCACAAAGTGAGGTCACCAATTCATGTATCCACAGAGTATATTTTACATTTCATTAAATTCATCTAGTTATGTGAGACACACACACAACACATCTATAGCAGGTAAAAGCAAAGGCAAACCTGAAATTGAGATTGAATCAAGTACGAGCCGAGCTTCCTGGAGGAAGGATCACCAGGCTTACTTCCAGCTGAAAGTGAGAGAGACTTAATAATAGGCAAAAATACCCCACCAGCTCTTGCAGTTGTACTAGGCATTGCAGGTGCAATCAAAGCCTCACTCAGAGCCAATCCATATGACAAACCAAGAGTACTCTTCCCCAACCACTTAACAAAATACGTGGCAATTCGATCTCCTAATCCAGTCTTAACAAACCCACGGGCGAAAAAGAAAGAAATCACAATCAACCAAATAACTTCATTTGTAAAAGCACTGAAAGCGCTTGCAAAAGTTAGTGTCTTGGTCAGAACTGAAGTCGTAAGTCCAAGAAAAGCCCATGCACCTACTGGCAATGGACTGAGTACCAAACCAGCAATAGTTGAAAGGAAAATGGCAAGCAATTGCCATGCTTGAGGAGTAACTTCAGGCGGCCTTGGAACAAAGAAACGAACTAAAAGTCCAATTGAAACAGAAATGATCAAAGGAATTAGCTTTGCACCTTGGGGTTGTGGCTGAGTAGTAACTATTACCTTATCTGATTCAGGTGATGAAGAAGAAGAAGCAGTGATGGGTTTTGGAGATTGTGGATTTCTTGAGGTGGGTTTTGAAAGGGGATTGAAAAGGAATGGTTTTGGGTGAAAAAGATTGAACCTTGGACCGTCAAGATTGAATCTTGAACACGACACTGGGCGGAGTACGGCGTTGGAAATGGTGGAGGAACGTGATCGGAGGTGGTGGAAGGAGAGACGGGAGAAGGAAGTGGTGGCGGCAGCGGCAGCGGCGGCGGAGGTGGCTGAAGATGGAGAGCAAAATGCCAATCTCTCCATTTTTTGCCGGTAAAGAATGAAGTGTGTGTGTGTGTGTGGAGAATTTATGAAAGTGAAAAGGGGGTTTGGGTGATGGAGGGTTGTTGGGGTGGCGGAAACTCCAATGGCCACATAATAGAGAGTGATCGTTTTGTTCGTTTGACAAACTAAGGGCCACATTTCTTTTACTTTTTACTTTTTCTTCTTTTATTTTTAACTCTTTATTCTTTGGTCTTTGCTTATTGGGACCTAAAGTAATAAGAAGAGTGACTCAGTGTATTGACTTTCGTTATACTATATGTGCTCGTTTGGTACAAGATATAAGCTATAAATAGTTTTGAAATCAAATGAATGATATATTTAGCGTGAGATAATAGTTAGTATTGAAATTATTTATATAATCATTTACACTATAGTGATGAAATAAGTTATCTCATATACATGGTGAGATAACTAATTTTAAGATTAATTATTCTGAAATAACTTTTTTCCCAACCAAACGACCTCTTAAAGATTTAAGGAAGGGTTGGACCACAAAAATTTATTGTGTACCTTCTTACTTTGCATTTTCGTAAGAGATTATTTCTGTGATTTGAACCCGTAACTTTATTTTTAAGTCTTTATTTGTTCTTACTTACTGGGGCCTAAAGTAATAAAAAGAGGGGGATTTGGTTTACTAAAACTTCTGTTATACATTGCATTTCATTAAGAGATTATCTATGTGAGTTGAACTCATAATCTCCTAGTCATATAGTAATAGTTTTATCGATTATTCTATATTGTTCTATGAGAAGAAACAAAATCAGTAAATTCTCATACAAGATTGGTATTCAAAGAATAGGATTCAAGATTAGTTAATATCTTTTTCTGGATTTGGGGAATTCTGGTTCCTTAGAGTTGAGAACTTCCCTAATAGTACTACTCCATATATGATCGACATATTTCATTAAATTAGATAAAATGCCTTTTTTATTACTTCGATGAAGATATTTTAAAAATAATGATTTTGAGTCAATCTCCGCATATTCTGAGTATCTCGTGTATTGTTTCTTTCACCGAGATTTCTTCTCATGCAAAATGTAATGTTCAATAGTTTTTTCAAATTTGTGTGCCTTCAAACTATGAACATTACAAGGACATAAAATTGGCCTCGCAAGCAGGCAAAGGGCACTATATCGGCCATGAAATCACTTTGAATGTGTCTCTTTTAACTCCTCATGGCTGCAACATGTGAGCCACTATATATTACTTCCATGCACCCATTAAATTATTGACTATAATATTATCGTATTAAGCCAACACAAAGATGGAGTATTTTTAATACGATGTGTGATATTATTTATTTGGTATTAATTACACTTATTACATCATTAATTAAGATCATTTGTCAACGCTATTGTATTTAGTTTCTTTTTCCTATTAATTTTCAACATGAAACTTTGAAAAGAAATTCAAATGAGGTCACAATTAAATTTAATGCCACGAGTTCGAATATTAAACTACTGTTATACATACATTTTTTTCTATTTTCTTATTAAATATATGAAAAAAGAAAAAATAATGCACATATAAGAATTATCTCTTGAAGTGTGCATTTTATTTTTCACAGAAACCAATCATATAATATTTTTTGCATCGTTTCAATTTTATGGAATGTCCGCAAGGAACAATGATGCACGTGTGAAAGTCCATCAACTGCATAGTGAAACTGAAGCCTCGTATTTGCCTCTCTACCTCGTGTTAAAATATGAATGAAACAACTAGTGAATTGGTTAATAAAAGATAGGATAACTTTTAGTTATATTATAATTATATTTTCTAACAAAAAAAATGGCAAAACTTTTATCCTACTAACATAAAAGTCCGAAAAAACCCAACCTTTTCCGATAAGTGATAATTTTGTATTCTATATATTATTGCTTTTTAACTTTTAATTTAATAAGTACAAATTAAGAGAGATCAACCTGATTCAATTTGTACTCAAATGGTATATCCTATCTATCTTTTTAAAATCGTCGTTCAAATTTTCTCCTAATTTTAAGATTTTCATCAAAATTAATAGAGATAATTATTTCTAGAACTCTCTGATTCTAAAGTATCTATCTACTCATTCGTACCTTCCCCCCACCCCACCCCCACAACCCCCGCATAACCTCATGCGAAATGCTCCAAGAAAACAACTCTAATTAAACTATCGAACAACTAAAAATGGTTAATGAATTAGAAAGAACTTATCACGAAATTATTGCTTTCGATATACTAATAATCTTATACTGGGCACAGGGGCGGATCTATTAAGGCCCATGAGGGTGTCATGCCACCCGCAAACTTCGACGGAAGCTCCGTATATAGGTGTATATATATAGAACATTATGTATAAATAATAAACTTGCCACACAAAGAATGATAAAGGTCTGTAGTTCCAGTGGTGAAGGCTCTTTCGTTCCGCTGAAGGAGCGTGGGATCTAACCCGCTACCATTTTGACAACTTTTATTCAATCATAGTGTGTGTATGTAGAAAGTTATATATAAATAATAAATTTGCCATTCAAAGAAAGAAACCAGTGGACAAGCACCTTTGATTTTGCCCACATTGCGCGGGTTCAAAACCTACTGGCAATCTAAATTTTTGACAATTCATGCGAATCAATTATGATTCTTCTTTGACTTTTCTTTTATTTCTTATTAATTAGTATTTTGTTTATTACTATTAAACTAAAAGGTGAACACTTTTTTTTTTCGTTTTGTCTCTCATCAACTTTTTAAAACAACCTTGTCCATTCTTCTTTTTAAGTTGGCTCTGTCAATTTCATCGCACTTCTTCTCTCATCCTCGACTTTGCAAAATTTCTTCGTCAATTACCATCGCAGCCTTGTCACTCCACTGCTTTCTCAATGCTTACATATCTTTGTGACTTTGAAAGTTTTTTTGCTTTCTCTTTTAGAAGATAAAAAAAATTGAAGCAGCCAAAATCTAATAGGGTTCAAAATTGAAAGAAATAAATACGCGAACTAGTAAAAGGAGATTCAATATCTACTAAATAGACATAAAAGTAATTTTAATCATGTATAAATAGTATAGTTTTTCACCAAAGGGGTTATGAATCCCTTGGCCATTAGTTGATGTGCATCTATAATTTGGAGTCTCTGGTTAATTTGATCGATGATTCTACTTGGCACCCGGAGACTCTAAATCCTGATCCACCTCTGACTGAGCATGTTGTTGTTGATATACTAATAACCTTCTGATGCACAGATAATTAGTAGTGGTAACTATTACTCCATGAAATTCATGTAGTAAATAGTGGATGCCAAGTGGCAAGTCTTTAATTTGTCTTGTTGCCAACTAATCTTCCACCTCTTTGAGGTGGATAAATTTCACTCCTTGTTATGGGTTATAAATAGTCATGCTTATGTAGAAAAAATAAAAGAGAGATACTACTATTTACACTTTCCATTCTGTATGTTTTACATTGGTTACTTAGATAATTTTGTATCACGTTATCAGCATGAACCTCTACTATTCTAAGCAAATACAGGTAATAAAATTAAGTATTTTTTTTCTTAAATAATGCGTCGAATATATCCAAACGTGAATTTATTGTCCTTGATATATCGGGCAAAACTTACATGTCCTAGGCACTGGATGCTAAAATACATTTGGATGCGATGGGTCTGACAAACGCCATCAAAAATGACAATCAGACATCAAATTAGGACCGGGCCAAGGCCATGATATTTCTTTGTCATCACCTGAAGGTTTTAAAATGGAATACCTCACTATTAATGATCCCTTTATATTGTGGAATAGTTTATGAGAAAGATACGATCACCTGAAGATGGTCGTCCTTCCACAAGCACATTATGAATAGACCCATCTGGGTTGCAAGATTTTAAAAATATAACTGATTATAATTTTGAGATGTTTCAAATTAAATCGCAGTTGAATTTATGCGAAGGAAATATCACTGATCACGACATGTTAGAGAAAACATTCTCTACTTTTTCCGCCCCGAATATGCTCCTACAGCAGCAATACCGAGAAATGAAATTTAAAAAATAGTCTGAATTAATTTCTCATCTTTTTGTTGCTGAACAACATAATATTTTTTAATGAGCAATCATAAAAATCTATCTACTGGTACTGTTCCATTTCATGAAGTAAATGCTGCGAATTTTCACCCAATTAGGCGTGAAAAAAGCCCTGTCCCCAGTCGTGGCCGTGGTCAAGGAAGGTATTTTAATCAGGGTGATCGCCTTGCACTAAATAATGACCCTCAACACCGGCAATGTAAAAAAAAGGGTGAAGCTCCTGAAGCAGCGGCAAGGACGAACACTGAAAATAAATGTTATCGATGTGAAGAAAAGGAGCACTGATAACGTACCTGTCATACGCCAAAGCATCTAGTGAAGCTCTACCAGGCATCCCTTAAGAAAACAGATAACGATGTTTAAACAAACTTTCTTTCGGAAAATAATATTGAGTCCATGGACTTAGAAGTCTCAGATTTCTTTGTCGTTCCTGAAGAACATGTTAATCACCCTATCGGTAATGAATATGCAATAGTCTAATTATTTTACTTTCCTGTTAAGTTGTATTAGTTTACATTTCTGTTAATAGTATCTCACTAATCTTGTAAATAAATAAAGTTTGTGTAATACGTTATCCGCTAGTAATGCTATTATTTTTACTTTGTTTATATTTTCATCTTGAAGAATATATGAATACTCCTGAAGTAGAAAATCAGAAATTTACTCCTGAAGTAGTAAATCTAAAATTGAAGATATGTTAGAGAAAATTCTCTACAACTATATATATACCTCGATTTGCTTCTGAAGTAGCAAAATATTGACAGAAGCCCTAAGGTATTATCATAGTTTGATATGTTTGAGGCATGTTGTAATAATTATATTTCATTCTCGAAGAATAAATTTTTTGATAAATTCTCAATTATCTTTCATTCTCAAGGAATGAGAATTTTTTATAAATGTTACAATTACAGAAGCATTTCGTGAGGTGAATGTGATATTTAGTAAGGTATATAAAGTGCAATTGACTGTGAAAATCACATTCAGAAGGAGTAGAAAGAATTATTCTGAAATTTACTCCCGAAGTAGTAAGTATGAAATTTATCTTATATCTTACTCCTGAAATAATAGAACCTTGAAAGTTACTCCTGGAGTAGTAAATATGATATTTACTCCTGAAGTAGTAAACCTGATATTTACTCTCGAAGTAGTAAGATTCTGCAATAGTAATATCTTGCAAAGTATTATCGAAGTAGTTAAAAAACTCATGCCATAACAAATTTGGAGTTTACTAGTTTAAATAAATTTATTTATTACATGAATGATTTTATCATCCTGAAGATGAGCATATTGAGTTTTAGACATATAATAAAGAACTAGAAGATTCTTCAAGAACTATTACTTGTTCTCATGATAAGTCTACTAATGTTGGGATTGAATTCTCTAAATTCTAAAAAAACGTAAAAGGTGAATAAAGGTCCATTCACCCGTCATTTAATATGATGCATCCATAAGATGGTCACATGTACGTTTATTGTCAACCTGCAGTTTGAGATTCATAAAATTGTCTTCTCAATTAAATTGAGTTAAGAGCATAATATTCAGATAACGTAGTCAAGACAATCGATCTTGATATTGCTGGTTATAGTCATGTTGGTTTAGCATTGAATGCCTCATATAAATAGCTAAATCATAGCTTATGAGAACAAAGATAAAAAGTATTGGTCTGAAATATATATTGCATACAATAGCACTTGTGTGCATTAGACCAATAAATTATGATCAATTTTTTCCTCTTAATTTGTTCAGGGTCAAGAACCATATGTTTTTCATCTAATAGCTTTTTGACGTGCGGCATGTAATTAATAGATATACCATAATTCACAAAGATGAATTCTCCAAAGTAGATTGGAGTTAATGTTAGTTTTCCTAACATAAGGGGGAGATAATAAGCAGCTAAGAAATATGTTGTGAATTATTGTTAGTACAATCTTCATTTAAAAGGTAATTCTAGTCAAATGCCAGAAGTATTTGCTAATTCAAAATTGATTTTATATTTAGCTACAGATGCTCCTACTATATGTCCCTGAAGGATATAGTCCATAGCATGCATGAAGTATGGTAGATCAATCGATTCAAAATAAAGTAATTCTTGAAAAGAAAATGAAGCAAATGATCATAATAAAAAGGCAATATGATCTTGAAAAGTGACGACATAACGCTTCGTGAAACCTCAAGAAGAGGTTCAGGTACCTGAAAATAATAATATAATGAGATTTCAATAAATTATGTCATAATGTGAATCGATACAAATGATATCTAGTCGATGATATCTTTAGTACAATAACGCGCAATATTATATAATATTATGAGGATCTAAATTCTACGTTTATTTTAACATACTGACGTAAAAATAATTATCAAGTGGAATATGCTTCTTGGTAAGCATAAGCTTTATTGTGGCTGCAGTCCTGACACTAGAAGATGTTATGTATTTAATATTGAATAGTTCACTTGATAATGACATTTAGATGAGAATCCCAGAAGGATTAAAGATGCCTGAAGCATAGAGTTCAAAGCCTCGAAAATTATTTTCAATCAGATTATAAAGATCGTTATATGATCTAAAACAATCAGGGCGTCTACAGTATAATCACCTTAGTGAGTACTTAATAAATGAGGATTACATAAATGATGTCATTTGTCCTTATATTTTCATTAAGAAAACGGCATCAGAGTTTGTTATACTCGTTATTTATGTGGATGACATAAATCTCATTGGAACTCCAGAAGAGGTACAAAAGGCAATTGAATATCTAAAAAAAGAATTCGAAATGAAAGATCTTGGAAAGACAAAATTTTGTCTTGGTCTGCAGATTGAACATTTAGCAGACGGGATCTTTATCCACCAATCTGCCTATACTGAGAATGTCTTGAAATAATTTTACACGAACAAAGCACATTCATTAAATAATCTAATGATTGTTCGATCACTTGAAGTGAGTAAATATTCATTCCGACCTCCAGAAGAGGGTGAAAAAATTTTTGGTCCTGAAGTACTATATCTCAATGCTATTAGTACACTTATGTATTTTGCTAATAGAGCAAGGCTTCATATAGCCCATTCTGTTAATTTGCTAACCAGGTATACTTTTCTTTCATGTAGACATTGAAACAGAGGCAAGTAGAGAATGCATATGGCTGAGATCAGTGATACATTCCATCAAAGAAAGATGTTGCCTAAAGCTCGATATCAAGGTACCCATGATCATATTTGAAGATAATGCAGCATGCATAGCTCAATTAAAAGGAGGCTTTATAAAGGGAGATAGAATGAAGAACATCTCGCCAAAGTTCTTCTTCAAACATGATCTCCAGAAAAATGATGATATTGATGTACAACAAATACGTTCCAGTGACAATCCAGCAGATTTGTTCATCAAAGCTTTACCAACTTCAACTTTTGAAAAGATGGTATACAAGATTGGAATGAGAAGATTGAACCAGTTAAATTGGGTTCTTCGTTAGGGGAGTAAGAATACGCGTTGTACTCTTTTTTCCTTAACCAAAGTTTTTATCCCATAGGATTTTCCGGTAAAATTTTTAATAAGACAGCACTCAAATGCGTATTCAATAATTTTTTTTTCACATGACATCCAAGGGAGAGTGTTGTAAAAAGTAGATGCCAAGTGACAAGCCTTTAATTTGGCTTGTTGCCCACTAATCTTCCACCTCTTTGAGGTGGATAAATTTCACTCATTGTTATTGGCTATAAATAGCCATGCTTATGTACACAAAGTAAAAGAGAAATACTACTATTTACACTTTCCATTATGTATGTTTTACTTTGGTTACTTAGATAATTTGATATCAATTCGATATTTGCGTCTATCCTACAAAATGTAATGCTTTTTAATATATATTGATTATACTCTTCAATATTTGGGTAATTCAGTCTTTATTTATACAACTAATTTTTTTTTAAAAAAAAAATTCTAAAATATTTTTTTGAAAATATTTAAATGTAGAGTAAGAAATTATCGCTCATAAGAAGGTGGTATTTTTCCACAATTGTGACATTTGTGTGAACTGGTAGGGTGAAGGTTTAGTAATTTTTCTGTTAAAAAACAAACATAATTATACGACTTCAGTTAACAAATAATAATTATGTGAACATTTGTGAAATTTAACCACAAAACATAGATACTCCAAATTTATGAACATCATATGGATAGGCTTCATAAAATAAACTTCACCAACAATTCTAGAATTGTGCAAGATGAATCAAACAATGGAGAAATTTGTGTCATGTGAAGTGAGTATTGTTGACCTTTCATTTGCCCAAATGCCAAAGAGGAAAGTAGGCCACCAACTATTTTTGGCCTTTCAACCTCTTTACGCAAGGATGTGTATATGGTTGCCAATGTTTAGGACCCATGAGTTGAACCAAATTACTACTTCCTTAGTTTCATTTTATACTTGTCACAAATTTTCTAATTTTATTTCTACTTTTACTTATCATTTTTGACATATCAAGAAAAAATAATTTTTTTTTTTAATTCTTAGTATTAATTTTTTTTTTTCAAATTAAAATGTAAACATCATTTAATAGGGGTACTAAGATAAAGTAGTCATGTTATTAATTATTTTTCTTAATCAATATATCAAATCAAATTATGACAAATAAAATAAAACGAAGGGAATATTATTTCCAGTAGACCCCAAAAGTAAGGTATTAATTGAGAACAATGTATAAATCTCCTTTATTTTAATTTAAATGGTATGATTTGAATGGGTGTGAAATTTAAGAAAAATATAAAAACTTCTTAAGGAATACAGTATATGATACAAAAGATCTCATACCATTTGTACTGTAAGATTTTTAGTAAACAACTTCATTATAGTACTTTATAATCTGCTTCAAATGTTCATACGACATCAAGATTTTTAACACTTATAGTTTAAAATCTTGTCCTTTGTCCCCTAATCGTTCTTTCTCGGGAATATAGGGATTAGGGAGTAAGAAGCTGTTTTGTGCCAGGAATAAAATGAGATATCTTAGAAAAGTTTGGTTGACAATGTGATTGGTTAACAGAATAATTTTATATTCTATTTCAAATACAATATAAATTTTATCCTAACTTTAATCATGGAATATCACATCTTATCCCATCAAACTGGAGAGTATTTTATTCCACATCTCAGATGGAATAAATTAATCTAAATATTATAATCTTAAAATTATTTAATTCGACGATTCAAACAACACTACTATGGAGTTAATTCTTCTTCAAAGCATTTTATGTAATGCAATGTATGAAGAAAAAATAAAAAAATATGTTTCAAATAAGATGAACTATATATCCATTTCAAGTGAAAAATCAAGTACATGTAACATTTGATTTAATGATACTTTAATACCATTAACTATATTCTTGCAACAACTTTTTGCATCCATATATAAATTATGTCTTTGGTGAACACAAGACACATCAAAAAGAAGAAATACTACACCAGAAAAAGAAAAGAAAATTGTTGGATAGTAAAATTCTCAAGGTCGAAAAATAAATAATTCGAGACAAGAAAAAAATATATTGCCATAATCAATTTATTGATTCAAATGCGAGTGTTACAATCTCTATGAATCCTCTGATTCGCCTTTTCAAATATAAATTCAAGGGCTTAAAGCTCGATCTTGAATTTGAACTTGATTAGTTGATTTGAGGTATTTGATCTTGACTTGTGCATGAATTCATGGGTTTTTGGGCTTATTCTTAAATATTGAGGTCTTGATCTTGAACCTTGATGAACTTGAATGCTTGAGCTTTTTAGAGAAATTGCAGCGTTTGATCCACTAGTTTTCTCTTGCTACTTGTTAGAGATCTGGGGGTCCTTTTTCTGAATTATGAGGGTCCTATTTATAGTTGTAGGAAAAGGAGAGTCATGATGAATATGGATTTCCTTTGACCAATCAAATTTAAGTGATATGACGCCTTTTATGGACTTTTATTTCATGGGTTTGCTGCATCAGTTTGACATGTGGCATGGTCTTATTGACTCCTTCACTTGACTTGGCAAGCCACGTCATTTAATACGTGATGCTTATTTGGACTTCTAGAATATGACAATATCTTAGGCTTAGTAAAGTGGACTCATCATTTGTAGCCCAAATTAATGGACTAACCCAATAAATATTGGGTTTTATTTAAATTCATACCTATTTGGACTTAAATAATTAATTCAATTATATTAATCCGCAATATTTATTTGGGATTAATGTAGTTTGAATTTAATATAATCCAAATTTTGTACAGATTTAAATTTAATAAAATTGCATTGCCCACAAATGCCCCCTACTTCAAGACTTGTCGAGACATTTAATATTTTAGAGACTAGCCTTGAAGTATGATTATTTAAACATGTTTCCTTCATGCTTCAACGATTTTTCATACATAAGAACAGCTCATTCAAAAACTTTAAAGCCTGACCATATTGACATTGTCTCTCAAAGTTCTCTTATTTTTTTCACGAATCTCTATACTTAAGACCCGTTGGTGAGGCATGATATCCAATTTCAAACAGTTTTGAAAGACTTTTTCATTGTCTTACTTAACCAGGAATAAAACTTTTCCGATTTAAACTTAGATTGGAGAAGGAAACAACCTCCAATTTGACTTTGTATGGGAAAAGGAAACAACCTCTAATTTGAATTTGTATGGAAGAAGGAAATCAACCTCCAATTTGAATTTGTATGGGAGAAGAAAATAACCTCCAATTTGATTTTGTATGGGAAAAGGAAACAATCTCTAATTTGAATTTGGAGATAGAAGCTATCCCAATCTGAATTTATATTGGAGAAAGAAACAATCTCCAATTTGAATTTGGAGATAAAAGTTATTCCAATCTGAATTTATATTGGAGAAGAAAACATTCATCCTACAACTTTATAAAAGGAGGTAGTTTCCCCACTTTTTAAATAGCAATTTTGGGGTTTTCAAGTCATCAACAATATTGAGGTAATTTCTTTCCCTCCTAATTTTCTCTTATTTTCGTCACTTTTTTTCAGCACAATATGTTAGTGGTAGAAAATTCATATGAACCGTTTAATATTCCAGAAATTAGACTTCGAGATCTATAACATCTCCAAAATTTAGATTTAAATTCCTTCAATATAATTCTCGATAATTTTTTGAAGTTAGCCCTGAATTTTATCATGCTGAAAATTTCAGATCTACGCGTCTTTACTAAAACTTTCATATCTTGAAGTAGGAAGGATGAAATCACAAGCCGCTTGATTCTTGTGAAACTAGACAATCTATAACATATCCAAAATTTATAATTTAATACAATCGAAATATTTTCAGGTGTTATCCTGAAATCAACATTGAGTTTTGATGCATCAACAATTTCAGATTTACGCGACATCACCAAAAAAAATTATATCTCAATGTGACAGTATCAAAATTATGATACGCTTGATCCTATAGATGTTGGAAACATTCATGTATAACATATCCAAAATTTGAATTTTAATACTTTTTTTATTGTTCTAGATGATTTTTTGAAGTCGATCTTATATGTTGTCTGACAGAGGATTCCAGATTTGCATTGCCTCACCAAATAATTAATTTCTTGATGTGGGACCATCACCACCAAAGGGCATTTTGATTGCCTCAAACTAGATTTTGAGAGTTTTATTCTCATTAAGGCATCTTGTCTCAATCCAAGTTGGTGATATACAACTTTTAAGATCACAACGCTTTGATAGGTAACATCCTTTCTATTTGTGTTTTTGCTTTCTTTCTTATTTTTTTTTTGTTTTTGGAGAATTGAAACAGATAGCAATATGCAACAATAGGCTTAGGGTGCGAGAGTTTAACTTCGCCTCCATCACCTTAAGTCCGACTAATTTTACTTGAAGACGGTGGACATCGGCTTAAGGTGCGAGAGTTTAACTTCGCCTCCGTCACTTTAAGTCCGATCAATTTTACTTGAAGATAGTGGACATCGGCTTAAGGTGCGAGAGTTTAACTTCGCCTCCGTCACTTTAAGTCCGACCAATTTTACTTGAAGACGGTGGGCATTGGCTTAAGGTGCGAGAGTTTAACTTCACCTCCGTAACCTTAAGTCGACCAATTTTACTTGAAGATGGTGGACATCGGCTTAAGGTGTGAGAGTTTAACTTAGCCTCCCTCACCTTAAGTCCGACCAATTTTACTTGAAGACGGTGGACATCGACTTAAGGTGTGAGAGTTTAACTTCGGCTCCGTCACCTTAAGTTCGACCAATTTTACTTGAAGACGATGGACATCGGCTTGAGGTGCGAGAGTTTAACTTCGCCTCCGTCACCTTAAGTCCGACCAATTTTACTTGAAGATGGTGCAGTGATTTTTTTTAAGTATGGACCCTTTTCAATGTTCAACTTAAGGTTCAAAGGGACAAATCTTGTCCACCTTAAGGCATGAAAATTTTGATATCCTTTTAAGGATAAATCTGCGAGAGGCCGGCTTAAGGTGCAAAGGGACAAATTTTGTCCACCTTAAGGCATGAAAATTTTGATATCCTTTTAAGGATAAATCTGTTAGAGCCCAGCTTAAGGTGCAAAGAGACAAATTTTGTCCACCTTAAGGTATGGAAATTTTGAGATTCTTTTAAGGATAAACCCGTTAGAGGTCAAATTAAGGTGCAAAGGGACAAATTTTGTCCACCTTAAGGCATGTAAATTTCGATATCCTTTAAGGATAAAAACGTGAGATGCCAGCTTAAGGTGCAAAGGGACAAATTTTGTCCACCTTAAGGCATGGAAATTTCGATATCCTTTTAATGATAAATCCGTTAGAGGCTAGCTTAAGGTGCAAAGGGACAACTTTTATCCACCTTAAGGCATGGAAATTTCAGTATCCTCTTAGTTATAGGCTTGGAGAACTTTAGCATTCCAAATTCCATTGAAGGAACTCTTTTTCTTTTTGATGGGTTGCCCCTATTGAGTCACAAATATTTGGAGTAAGTCCAAAATTTGATTAGAATAGTTTCATACTTGGCATAAATATGAAAGACACTGTAGGAACATATATTTTTTGGACATTCATGCAACTGAACTCGGAATGAGATTCCAAGCGCCTACGTATCTCAATAAAGAGGATCAAGACGCAATGTAGTTCTGGGTGAGTGTTTTTTTTGTGTCCTAAGTTTTTCCTAGTCCGCCTCTTTCGAGGTTTTCAACCTAGCGGACATTTGTTTGATTTTTTTTGAACCATTCATAGTTTATACTCTTGCGGGCCAGGAGTAGACATACAATTTATACTCGTGCGTTAAGGAGTGTACATGCAGTTTATACTCATGCCTTAAGGAGTATACATGCAGTTTATACTCGTGCCTTAAGGAGTGTACATGCATTTTATACTCGTGCCTTAAGGCGTGTACATGCAGTTTATACTCGTGTCTTAAGGATTGTCATCTTCCTTCAGGGATAGTACTTCTTCAAGAACTTGGCGTTGATGGGGCCAACCCTCACGCCATCTGCATCGACAAGCTTGTAAGCACCGTTTGAATATGCCTCTTGTACGATATATGGTCCACCCCACTTTGGGGTGAATTTGCCCCCAGACTTATGAGAAGTGATAATGGGTCTTCTTACTCAAGAACTTGATCTCCAACTTGGAAGCACCTCACGCGAACTCTTTTGTTGAAGGAATGAGATAGACGGGCTTGGTAACATTCAAGATTTTGTTGAACCTCTATTCTCTTCTCATCAAGAGCTTCTAACTCCGTAAGATGCAACTTAGCATTTTCTTCATCTGTGAACCCTTCTAGAATAGCCAGTCTTAAAGAAGGTATTTGACGCTCAAGTGGCAGGACTGCTTTAACTCCAAAAGAAAGTGATACAAGAAAATCAAGGAACACATGGAATTAGCTCAAAATAGTCCAAACACACTCCAAAAATAGTCCACTAATTCAAAGAATCGAGGACCCTTTTGAAGACCACTCTCGGATTCAAGAATGAAATACAAGAAGGACAATATAACTAGGTGTTTGACACCTTTTGCAGCCAAAAACAAACTAAGTTAACAACACAAGATGAAACAACAATGAGAAGAACAAAAACAACAACAAAAATGGCTTCACAATACAAGATACAAAACGGATACAAGATTACAAAAAAAAAAGGATAGATAGATAGAACACATGAAGGTATAATGTTAAGAACCCAATAATGGTAACTCTTGGACCCTTAACACTACACACAACAATAAACCTATCTCTTACAAAGAGACAAGATCGGAATCCACCTCTCAAGCATCAATGTTTCCAAGCAAATGCAAACACAAATGATTCTACACTTGTCTAAGCACTAATTTTGGTTTTGGGTGCCTCAAGGAAAGAGGACTTGTGTTTCTTTGTCTTGTAAGACTTACAATTTCATTCATAAACTAAGTCTAAAACCCTACAATTTTCCTTTTATAGCTATTACAAAATATGAGTTAAAATAACCAAAAGACCCTTCAAAGAGTGGAACCCATCTAGTGTAATTTATGGGTTGATTTGGGTGCATTTTGGGCCTATTTTACACCTCAATTGCACATGCCAAGGCTCAGGTCTAACACGCACTCTCCTAAGTCCATATTTGTGACTATTCCCGTATCATCCTCTCCATCTTGAGAGGAATTTGTCCATAAATTGATGACTTCACCTCGTTCGATTGGTCACTTCAAAGGAAACCTACTCAAAACAATCCGCAAACAACTCACAAAAATAAGTCAAAACAGTCCACAAAATCATGAAGAATCCGAGGGCTCAATAACAACAAGTCTTGGCCAACATCTTCATTTTGAACCTCGGCTTCCTCTCCATCTTGAGTCTTGTCTTCAATCTCATCCAAAATAAGTCTCCTACCATCATACAAGTATTGTAGTAGTCTCCATATCCTTCATGTTCCTTTCTACCATACTCCTCTATATGGATATATCGGTTTTGGTAAAGTAGAGTTTCAATTGTAAGGAATGATTTGGTAAGGGGGGTTTCGGTTGTGGAGCTTGGCTGGGAGGAAATTAGCTTCTAAGTTCCTCTTGTTGGACTTGATCGAATTAAGGGGGAAGTGACTCATTTAGGTCTCGGGTTTAAGGATATTTGTTGGGTTGGCTTATGTCTATGTCATTTAGTGATGGTCTTGGAGGGTTGATCGTTTGAGGTAAATCTTTGGGAGTAGAAACATGAGAGTTCCTTGGAACTCTACTCGATCCAACCTCTCATGTATAGTAGACATATCCGAGCCTAATTTTTCAAGACCCGCATTCGCCTTAGCTATTTCTTGGGCAATAGCATCAATGTAGGCTAAAATGGTGTCCATTATGGCAAAAAAGTTACCTACAAAATAGAAAACACATTAGTTGTACATAAACATCCTCACTCTCTCTTTTATTTCTTGTCTCTTGGATCCCTCACACTCAATCTCACAAGTATTGTAAACTTGCTTGTACTCCGAGAGTTGTTGAGAGGTGAATCAAGTGTGTACAATGACTCAAAAGAATGAAACACACAAAGGAACGTAAGCACACACATGAAAAAAATACGGTTTCGAACTAACTCACAATCTAGTAATTGGTCACTAGCTTGTAAGTTAGTACAGGAATCAACAAACAAAACTAAAGACACAAAATGAAACTAAAAGATCAAAATTTGAGCTTAAAATTTATCGGTGAATAGTAATTGGTGATGTGGCAGTCCATGATTGGCCTCGGTTCTCAACAATTTTATTTTCCAAATTTGGAAGTCTTGATCAATTCTATAATTTTTTACTTTGGTGAAAATTGTTCAATGAAGGGAAATACAAACTAGTCTTTGCAATTCAAATTTCAAGTATCAAAAGTCTTTGACTAGACTTGTACTTTTCCTTAAAACATGGACCCTTGTTTTATGGAAAAGTAGTGGAGATGTAATGTAAAGTCTTTTGGTGGTTGGGGGTCTTCCAAGACTTAACAAGTACTACACCTTGTCTTTCACCTTTTTAAGATCTAAGTTCACTTTGATATTAACAAGGTGATGAATATGGTGAAGAACTTCAAGAACACAACAACCACAACAAGAACAACCAACAACAATCTCCCAAGAATAACAAGTCCACCAAAATAAGGTCAAAAATCTCACGGCTAAGACCACAAGGATAGCAACAACAATCGACTAAGTCCCCACTATGTTGTGTTTTTGATTTTACAAAAGGTGAAGGGTGTGATGAACAACAAGAATACAACAACAACTTTTCAAGATCTACAACACCTTCACAACACAAGGCCTTCAACTCGGTTAAGGCTAGAACAACAACAACATCCAATCGGCCACACTTTGTTCACAACAACAATATTAACAATTCAAGCTCAAGTTTGGATCGACTCAAAGTGTTAGTGAGGAACAAAACTAACACTACAAACACACAAGACAAGTAAAATACTCCTAGACCTAGGTTCAAGAACAAATCTCGGCCAAGAACACCACAAGAACACAATTTCGGCCAAGACAACAACAATGGACAGATTGCAATTTTTCTGAAATTTTCAGTTTTTCAATAATTTTTTTTCTAATTTTCTAACAAGCAAGCCCAAGATTGATCTTGTAGGAACAAGATCAAACCATGCGCTGATACCAAATGATACAAGAAAACCAAGGAACACATGGAATTGGTTTAAAACAGTCCAAACACACTCCAAAAATAGTCCATTAACTCAAAGAATCGAGGACCCTCTTGAAGAACACTCTCGAATTCAAGAATGAAATACAAGAAGGACAATATAACTAGGTGTTTGACACCTTTTGCAGCCAAAAACAAACTAAGTTAACAACACAAGATGAAACAACAATGAGAACAACAACAACAACAACAACAACAAAAATGGCTTCACAATACAAGATACAAAATAGATACAAGATTATAAAAGAAAAAGGATAGATAGATAGAACACATGAAGGTATAAAGTTAAGAACCCAATAATGGTAACTTTTGGACCCTTAACACCACACACAATAATAAACCTATCTCTTATAAAGACACAAGATCGGAATCCATCTATCAAGCATCAATGTTTTCAAGCAAATGCAAACACAAGTGATTCTACACTTGTCTAAGCACTAATTTCGGTTTTGGGTGCCTCAAGGAAAGAGGACTTATGTTTCTTTGTTTTGTAAGATTTACAATTTCATTCATAAACTAAGTCTAAAACCCTACAATTTTCCTTTTATAGCTATTACAAAATATAAGTTAAAATGACCAAAAGGCCCTTCAAAGAGTGGGCACCCATCTAGTGTAATTTATGGGTTGATTTGGGTGCATTTTGGGCCTCTTTTACACTTCAATTGCACATGACAAGGCTCGAGTCCAACACGCACTCTCCTAAGTCCATATTCGTGATTATTCTCGTATCAGCAAACGAGTATAGAGTTGATTGCATTGGTGTACGGTAAGTTGTCTTATACGCCCATAAAGCTTCTTTCATTCGCTCATGCCAGTCTTATTTGGATTTGGAGATGACTTTCTTCAACAAGTTGCATAAAGTCTTATTGAATGTTTCGGCTAGACCATAGACGGCAACATGATACATAGAAGACTTGCGCTGCTTGAAGTCAAAGAGATCACAAATCTTATTTATCAGTTTATTATCGAACGAATTTTCATTGTCAGTTATTATATATTGAGGGATTCCAAAGAGGTAGACGATATTCACTCGAATGAAGTTTGCAATATTTTCTTTCTTTACTTCCTTAAGATCAACAGCTTCGACCCACTTTAAGAAGTAATCTGTCGCGGCCAAGATGTATAAGTGTCCACCAAAAGACTTTGGTAGTGGACCAACAACATCCATTCCCCAAGCATTGAATGGACAAGATGCTACAGTTGGATGTAGTAACTCTGGAGGTTGATGTATGAAATTTGCATGGAATTGGCAAGCTTTTCATCTTATAGCATAGTCCAAGCAATCTTTCACCATCGTTGGCCAATAATATCCTATCTTTTTAATGTAAAAATGGAGCTTCAGTCCAGACTGATGTGATCCACAAACTCCCGAGTGTGCTTCTTGCAAAGCTTGAATTGCTTCTTCCTCTCCTAAACACCGTAGGATCACTCCTTTAAATGATCTTTGGTATAGTGTGTCTTTGTAGTAAAGGAAGTGAGGTGCACGACAACTAATGTTAGTCCTTCTCCTTGGATCCTTTGGAAGTATCCCATAACATAAGTAATCAATAATTGGTTGTCGTCAATCTTCTTTTATAGCTTCAGATATGGCATTGAGGTATTCGACTTTACTTTCTTCATCCTCGGTTGATGGCGGTACTACCCATTCTTGGCGGATAGTAACTTGTATCTGATTTGGAAGAGTCAAGGTTGAGGCCAAAGAAGCTATGGCATCAACTTGCTTATTTTCTCTCCTTTGCACATGTTGGAGGGTTACTTCTCCAATCCACCCTATTATCTTCTTTGCATAATCATAATATGGTCGTAGCTCAAGCTTTCTGACTTCATAGCTTTCTAAAAGTTGCTTGATCACTAATTGGGAGCCACCAAACACTTGTAATTGCAGTTGTTTCATGTCAACTGTCATCTCAAGTCCAAGTATTAATGTTTGATATTTAGCAACATTATTAAAGCAACGGTTTGTTAGGGTAAATGAGTATCGGATGACCTCTTCTTGCGAAGTGATGAACACCACCCCGGCACCAACTCTATCTTGATGTGCGGCCCCATCAAAGTATATTTTCCTGGGGGTTTGGCTTCAATAACCATTGTCTTTTCATCAGGAAGCTCATCACTTAATTCCCAATCATAAGGTATTGGGTGGTCTGCCAAGAAGTCAACCAATGTTTGTCCCTTTCCGGCCTTTTGGGAACGTCCACAATCTTAAACTGTTGAAATTGAAGGTACCGTTTTGCAAGTCGGCCACTAACGACTGGTTTTGACATTATAAACTTTATGGGATTCATCTTAAGTTGATATCTTCGAAGTAACTCGAATACCATTCTTAGGTCTTTTAAATGGTCGCCTCTCATTCTTGACTTCACCACTAGATCATCACATAATATTCAATATTTTTATGAAGCAGACCGTTAAAGATGTTCTACATAGCCCTTTGACAAGTGGCACCAGTGTTCTTCAAATCAAAAGGCATCACCTTGTAGCAATAAATATCTTTGGGCGTACGAAATACAGTGAGTTCTTCATCCTTTGGCGCCATACGGATTTGATTGTAGCCGGATGAACCATCCATAAAGTACATTTCCTCATAACCAGTGGTGGCATCAATCATTAACTCTGGTATGGGGATTGGAAAGTCATCCTTAGGTCAGGCATTTTTTTAGATCCCGAAAGTCGACACAAACTTGAATTTGACCATTTTTCTTTCGTACTGGAACAATACTTGAAATCCATGTGGGATATTTGACTTCATGAATAAAGCCCGCTTCAATGAGTTTGTTAACTTCATTTTCAATAAGAGGAACCAACTTCAGCCTAAAATGTCTTTGGGCTTGCTTAACAGGACGGGCACCATTCTTGACCGCCAACTGATGGATTACTACTTTTGGATCTAAGCCAAACATTTCCTTATAGCTCCAGGAGAAGACATCCATATATTCTTTGAGTATGTCCATATAAGCAATTTCCTCTTTTACTTCTAGAAACGCACTCAGGTAAGTTGGTCTTGGGTCTTCATTGGTTCCAAGATTAACTTTCTTCAAGGGATCTATTGTGGCCTTTACTTTTTCTTCAAGTTGCGATGGAGCATCTCCATAATCTTCCTCCTCTTAAGGATCATCATCGTTGATAGATATAAGACAACACCAAAAGTCATCTTCTATCTCTTCATCAACCTTAATTTGAGATGAGATATCTTTCTCATTCTGGATCATAACATAATATGAGGAGCCAACACTTTCTTTATCTTCTTTGCGTTGCTTGATGTGAACCACAGTATGCGCCTTTGATTTTAGCACCTCATTGTATGAAACTACCAGTTCCGTCTGTCACTTCATTCTAGAAGGAATCAAACTTTGGAAATCCTTATATATTTTAAGTGAAGAGTGCATCATCGTGCTTTGACAACTCCTCTTACGCTTGTTGCTTTTCTTCTTATTTAGAGCTCCCAACCTTTCAAACACAGAAGTTCTTGTAGTTGACCCTCAAATTTGGTCAAATACAGAGGGTTTTTTATTAGCAGCAGTGGATTCTTCTTCCACGGTGATATAATTACTGACTACCCTTCTTATGGAGATGCGAATTAGAGGTGGCTGCGTGTATCCTAGCCCTTCACGTGCCTGCCTGGTTGTACCCTCCGATGGAAGTTTTCCTAACCTTGATGGACCATTAGGATTGTATCCATCCTTTACAAATAGCTTATATGCATTTGGGTCAAACCCTTCTCGTACGCTTCGTAGGGAGTGTCATATCTTGTGGCAGATTTTGAGCCATAGACTCTTCAAGAAGTCTTAAGGATGGATTTATTGCATTAATCTTATAGATAGGTAAATTTAGCCCCTTTAGCACATTATCTTGAGAATTCGATGGATGATCTTTCTCTTTCCTTACCTTTGGTACATAGCGAAAAATGAGAGTTGCCTTTTTTTCCGTAGAAGCGACACTTTCTTTATTTGAAGTGGAGAGAGGCTTCTTTGTGGTGACTTTTTCGACAGACACCGTGACCTTCTTAGATGCAAGATCATCACACTTGGTCTTGGTGAAATCTTCAACCCTTTTCTCATCCACAACATGCTTCTCGACAAAATATGACTCAGCTTCAGTGAATGGCTTATCATCGGCAACTATCTTTCTTTCCACTCCGCCTTCAAAGTACTTCAAGCATTGATAGTAAGAGGACGAGATAATTTTGTTTCTATGTACCCAAGGCCTACCAAGCAATATATTGTATGAAGTTTTGGCATCGGTCACATGCATCAATGGGTTTGATTGAAATCATCCATATGAATCCCCAACTTGATACATCCTATGGACCTCTGTCCCCCTTGGTTGAAGCCTTGGATCATCATACGGCTTTCGTCCAGTTCGCTAGTAGCGATGCCAAGTTCCTTCATCGTGTGGATAGGTAGGATGTTGACTCCAGATCCCTCATCTATCAAAATTCTATTGATCTTTTTTCCTAGAATTTGACCCACCATGTATAAGGGACGGTTATGTAGGGCTTCACCAAGCAGAAAATTATTATTTGTGAATGTGATTTTTGTATCACACATATGTGCCTCTTCACTAAGAGTTTCAACAAGCTTTTCGGAAGGTGAAGGAACCTCCATGGGTAAATTCTCACCCTTTGCCCCCTCTTTTGCGGTATTAAAACAAGATACCTCAAGGTTGACTTGGGGCAGTCTTTACATGAAACCAACTCGATAAGAATTCCTCTAAAGTCACCGGATGCCGAAGGTTTGGGGGGTGAAGCTCTATGGCGGTCGTCCTTTTTAGAAGTTTAACCAGCTTTTGTTTCCTTGGTTTCTTCACCATTCTCTTTTTAGTTGGCTGCTTGGATGACTCTTTTTCCAGACTCATCTTTTTGTGTCTGCGCCTGGTCACCAGAGTCTAACCTTCATTATTACCTTCGTCAACTGAAGACCTGTCAGGCTCTAATATTTTTTTATTATGCTCTTCGACACATATTTGGATTGGATCGAGCGAGCCAAACGTGATGGATATTTGATGAGAATTGGTCATCTCATCGTCGAAGAAGATCTTCTTCTTTTTTTCCAGTTGTATGACTTTATCTTTAAAGAAAAAACACTTTTCCAGAGGGTGGCTTATGAGCCTATGATATTTGTAATAATTAAGGTCATTGTTCCTCCCAGCTTTGTTGGGACGCTTCATCTCTAGGAGTTCAATGAGCTTATGCTAAAGGAGTTTATCAAAAATCTCAGCAACATCAGAATCGAGGAAGGGATATTTTTTTCTTGCATCTCCTTCAAAGTTTTCTGATTTGGACATGCTCTAGAAGTCGTCTTCACGCTTTGCTTCTTGATCACATTTGTGGTGACCTTCACAGGAGACACATCAACATTCATGGACTCCTTGTTATCATTTTTGGGGACAAACTTACCCCATCTTTTGGATTCCTTCTTATCCTTTCCCCTTCGAGGGTCATGGATAAGCGCTAATCCCTTTCCAGCAGAAGACATGCTCAACTCCATATCGTGAGCATGGGTAGATAGCTCTTCAAAGGATTTAGGCTTAATGCCTTGGAAGATGTAGAGAAGTTCCTAGTGCATTTCTTGGACGCATATCTCTATTACAGAAGCTTTGCTGAGCTTATCTTTGCAGTTTAGGCTAGCATTTCTCCATCGATTGATGAAGTCAATAACTGGTTCATCCTTTCTTTGTTGAGTATTTGTGAGCTCTACCATGCTCACTGTATGCCTTGTACTATGAAAGCGATTTAGGAACTCGTGCTTCAATTGCTCCCAACTATCGATGGAATTAGGCTCAAGGTCCGTATACCAGTCAAAGGCATTTCCCTTTAGGGAACGAATAAACAGATTGACAAGATAGTTACCGTAAGTTTCAGCATTGTTACATGTCTCAACAAAATGTGCGACATGCTATTTTGGGTTTTCTTTGCCCTTAAATTGTTGAAATTTGGGGGGTTGATAGCTGGCAGGCATTTTGAGGCTATCTATCCTTGCAGTGTAGGGCTTTGCATATGTAAGGAAAGACTTGAAGACAACATCATACTTGTCTTTGAGGGTCCCTTCAATAAATTCCCTCAATTGCCCAATTGGGATCATTCCCTCAGAAGAAAGTTGCACCTCTTTAATCGGTGGTGTTTGTCTCACGGGATTTTCTGTCTCATGAACCTCTGGAGATTTTCCATGCGCATGGCTAGACTCTCCGTCTATCAGAACTTCCACCCTATCTACTATCTTATCAATTCGAGCATCTTGATTCTGAATATATTTGGTTAGGCCATCAATTGCCTTTGCCAGATTCGCAAGCTGTTTCTCCATAGACAAGGCATAAGTTACCATCTCTTACATAATTACTGGAGATGTTGGAGAGTAGCATGGATTATCGCATAAGTTGATCTTTGCAGTGTTCAACTTATGCGGTGTAGCCGGAGATGATGAGTTGTTTGAACAACCATCGCTCTTCGCACTAGAGTATTTGGAACAGGAATGCTCAAGTAGAGCTAGAGTCTTCTTAAGTGATTCTGCGGCACTGTTTCCTCCTCCCGAAGTATTTGTATTGGACTTCGTTCCTTTTGGGGTTGAAGATCTAACAATTGGAGTTGGTGCGGACAACACTAGATGTGTTTATTGTCCTAGTCTTGCTCCTTGTAACAACTCCTAAGCTCCCGAAAGTAACACCAAGAATACTTTCTACTTCAGCAGAGAACTTTGAGTCAGCAGCCTTGGAAGTAGTTGATTGAGAGTTGACCTTTTTGGAAGTCATTTCAGTGTTATTGGACTTTGCAGTTGAAAAAGTTGAGATGAGAGGTAAAGATTGTCCCACTGGACGTGCCAGAATTTGTTGGACAATAAAATTCTCGAGGCCAAAAAATAAATAATTCGAGACAAGAAAAAAATATATTGCAACAATCAATTTATTGATTCAAATGCGAGTGTTACAATCACTATGAATCATCTGATTCGCCTTTTCAAATATAAATTCAAGGGCTTGAAGCTCGATCTTGAATTTGAACTTGATTTGTTGATTTGAGGGATTTGATCTTGACTTGTGCCTGAATTCAAGAACTTTTGAGTTTGTTCTTGAATATTGGATCTTGAATCTTGATGAACTTGATTTAAATGCTTGAGCTTTTTAGAGAAATTGCAGCGTTTGATCCACGAATTTTCTCTTGCTACTTGTTAGAGATCCGGGGGGGAGGGCTTTTTCTGAATTATGAGGCCCCTATTTATAGTTGTCGGAAAGGGAGAGTCATGACGAATATGGATTTCCTTTGACCAATCAGATTTAAGTGATGTAGCGCCTTTTATGGGCTTTTATTTCATGGGCCAACTGCATTAGTTTGATATGTGGCACGGTCTTATTGGCTCCTTCACTTGACTTAGCATGCCATATCATTTGACATGTGATGCTTATTTGGGCCTCTAGAATATGAAAATATCTTGGGCTCACTAAAGTGGGCTCATCATTTGTAACCCAAATTAATGAACTAACCCAATAAATATTGGGCCTTATTTAAATGCATACCTATTTAGACTTAAATAATTAATTCAATTATACTAATCCGTAATATTTATTTGGGACTAATATATTTTGAATTTAATATAATTTGAATTTTATACGAATTTAAATTTAATAAAATTGTATCGCCCACAAAAACATTTTTCCTTTTTCTTTCTCTTAAATTATTTTTTTGGGCAATCTTCAAACTTTTAGCTACGTGTGCACGTATTTAAAAGTAGATATGGAACCTTGACAAATGACCGACTAAAAGAATTTACATTGAAATCAGACCGAAATAGCTTTCAAAACAGTGACTTGTTTTGGCACAATATTTATGATTAATACTCCATCTGTTTGATAATAAATGAATTGTTGGATTTTGACATACATATTAAGGAAAAAATATTAAAGACATAAATTTAACACAACTTTTCATTTTTACCCCGAAAAAAAAAAGTTGACCTTGTAATACCTTTTCAAAAGTTAATTGGTTGTCAAATCATAAGGGCAAATTTGAAAAAAAATTCAATGATTCACTTATTTTGAAACACCAATAAAAACCTCAATAATTTATTTATTTCGAAACGGAGGGAGTATTAATTTTAATTGTACATCAATATTATATACTACTTTACTTTAGTAACTTTTTTCCCTACAACAACTTGTACTAATGACAGAAGAACGTCATTCTCACTCGTCTGACGTTGTACTTCTCTTTTTCTTGGGAATATAGTTTCTTCTTCTTTTTCTCCGTTTGTGGAAGTTTTGAGTTTAATTCTCCAATGAATGCTCTATTGAAATTTCATTTTAGAGGTAGTTCAATCTTTTATTCTTCTGTTGTAAAGATGATCACGCATCTGTCCTTTTATGAAATAGGCGTCCATACCATAATGGGTTGTGGCGCAGAGGATGAGATTGTTCCGTCCTTAATCAGAGGCCGAGGTTTGATCCTGAACATAAAGAAAATTCTGTTGGGAGCACTACCACAAATGGGGCTCTATCTGGCACGAATCCAATTTAATTTGACTTTAATGTGGGTATCGAACACCGGACGAGAAAAAAAAAAAAATAGGCGTCCACGACTTTTATTTGGTTAACGTATAATGAATCTGGTCAACTACCCTCAAACACAATTACACACATTTTATAGTTAACGTAGAAGAATAGCTATCAAAACCAATTACTCCCGCCTTTTACGTGCCTTAATTACTATTTAAATGGTCAGAAATATTTTCATTAATATTTTAAATATATTATTAACTGATCTAATTTTATTTTTTAGAAAGAGTTATAGCATTGAATGAGGTGTATTAATTGTGTTGGCATTAATTAGTAATGGTAGTACTGTCTCTGTTTTATTTTAGTTGATTTTCTTTTTATAAATGTTTGTTTCAAGTTAATTGTCCTTTTTACAAAATCAAGAGAATATTATTATATTTTTACAATACTACCCCTGTCACTAATGACTAAACAAAGTGTATAAACATAGATTTATATTTTCAAATCATAATTAATAAAGCTAATTTGATAAAATGAATCCCTAATAATTTTTTTCTTAATGAGTGTGCCAAGTTCATATGAGTCAACTAATATGAAATGGAAGAAGTATTAATTATACTACATTGCATACACTGAGATGCGTAATTTTTATGCACTACTTTTTTCATTCACTTTTACTTGCCACTAATTTTCTAATTGAATTTCTATTTTTACTTATCATTTCTGACATATAAAGAGAAAATAACTTCTTTTTTTTCTATTTTATCTTATCATTAGTATTTTTCTTCTTTAAATTAATTTTAAGACACAATGTAAACATCATTTAATAAAGATACTATGGTAAAATAGTAATGTTATTAATTATTTTTCTTAATGGATGCGTCAAGTCAAAATATGACAAATAATAATTAAAACGAAAGAAGAGATTGATTTAATGTATTAAAAACAAAATGCATTACATAATTTTCAAAATAAAATACTTATCTATAAAAATATCTTCCACGAAGTACGATGGAAAGGATTGTAGGAAACGCTTCATAAATTCTTTCATTACAACAACAACAACAAACCCAGTGTATTCCCACCTAGTGGGGTCTGGGGGGTAAGATGTACGCAGTCCATACCTCTACCTCTGAAGAAAATTCTTTCATTACTAATATTTTAATTTATCATGTATTAGTTGTTCACATATCATAATATGAAGTAGAATGTGAAATTAATGAATATATTTAAAAAGTATATTAAATAAGATATTAATAATATATATATATATATATTTCAACATATTCTCAAACAATTCGTGAATAGAATTAAAGAAGTTTATAATAATAATATATTTAATGTATTTTTACAAAATAAAATCTTAAAAAAGTAAACTATTTAAAATTTATACCATTACTTTAAACGAAATAAAATAACTATTTTCAAATAGACCGTGAATCTGGACAGTCGAAGAAGTTTATTTATAAAAAATAAAAAGTAAAAGGGGACGGAGCAAATCGCAAAATGAAAATGATGAGAAGACCAGCCAAGCAGGTCAGAAATTGACCAGCAGCAGCCAAAATTGGATATTGGAAATTGGTCAAAAGTGAAAAAATGGGATAACATGTTGAGTGATGTAACACAATCTGGATTGGTCCACTCCAGCATAGCATAACAGCCACACCCAACCGTTTGGTATATCATTCTGATAACAGCCACAAATTGTTGTTTGCATACACAAAATTAATGACAGACAAACATCATTGGACCATAGCTTCTCCCATAACTCTTACTCAGTTTTTTTTTTTTTTTTTTCATCCGGTATCCAATATCTACTTTAGAACTTCGATTAATTTGAATCACGCATTGTAGGGCTCATTAAAAAAGCAACATTCCCAACAAAATTTTCTCCATGTCCAAAACTCAAATTCGAGACCTCTGATTAAGGGTGCACCACAATCTATGTTGATACTCAGTTTCTTCTATTTACTTCTTCCATTTGGTTTTACTGTCCTTTTGCACAAAATATTGTAAAGAAACCCCCCACCCCCCAACCAACCAAATATTATTTCACTCTATTCCATTTTAATTGCTCTCTTAATCGATATTAAGTAAATTATTATTATATAATAAAATTTTAAGAAAAATATTTAAGAATATAAATTAAGCTTTTTACTGTTATCTTTTAAATTATTTCTAAACTATTTCTAAAAAATATAAAATACGTAAGACTCATTAAATGAAAGGATGAATATAAAAATAAATCTCAATAATTCTCTTGAACTTTGAAAAGCTTCACTTATTAGAATGATTATAAAAGAAGCTTCAAGAATTCACTTAATATGGACAAGAGGGAATATCGTTTTATTTTAAAAAAAATTATTGTATAACAATTATCACTTTAAGAATTTAAAATTAAAGTTAATACTTTATTTATAAATTTATTATTAACATTAACCAAGCATGTACGATAATTATTTTTTAAAAAAGAAATTTAATCTACCTTTGTTAAATAGGAGTAACTTAGTAAACTTTATCTTGTTTTAATTATTTTCCCAATAAATGTAAAAGAACCATATATTCTAACGAATTACATTCATGAGCTATACAACAAAAATAGCAAATTAAATTGCTATATTGTTGTAGTATATTACAACTACTGTTGATAGTTATTCCTAATTTGGATACATTATGGAGATCTATGCTTTATCTTGTTAAAAAATCATACGGTATGATTCATACCTATCAATGTGTATATGTATATATTATTGAAATAATTATCATTACACAACAGGATGAACCAAGGACCATCTCTATATGCATCTCAGATATCTTTTAAATTAATGACAGCAGATATGTTACTTATGTTATCAACGTGACACCCTGTTTTTCCTTTTAATAATATTAACTGTTGGTCTTTTTCTTAGAGCATTTTAATATAAGATATAATAGTTGCCAAGTATGTTGCATTTACCTTGCTCATCATGCAGCATTTATCAGCCAACGTTAGTTAGTGGCTCATGTTGGAATGGCAATGTGCATGCATTCCTCGAGAATTTTATTTATTTGAAGGAATGTGTTTTTTTGAACTTTGAACTCGATTTTCATTCAGAGTTTATTGAGGTGTACATCTTAATTAGGTTTATTGTTGTATTTTGAAGGGGATAAATCAAAGATACACGCATCATCTTGATTTTTTAAAATTGTAATTGTAATTTTCAGTTTTCACCAACATAAACATTTGTTTCTTACATATATTTTTTGTTGTGAAAAAAAAATAGTTTATTTATTAATTTATTTTTAAACAACGGGGACATATATAGTACTTCATTTATCCTCTATATTATTTACTTGACATACATTCTAAGAACAAAAATAATAGATGTAATTTACTATATTACCCTTTAAATATAATAAATTTAAGATAATTTTTCAGAAACAAATAACTTTTAGGCAAAAAATCATACGCCATAGCTCATGTTTGGCTAATTACAAGGTGTAACTACATTTTAAGCAGCTTGTAAATACATATATAAATACGCATGACATCAAATACATATAAATATGACCGCTGAATAGAGCTGAAAAAACAGTGCATTTATATAACTGAATACATATGAAATGTATAATACATATAACATAAGACATCAAAATATATTTTACGGAGCAAATATATTTGGCTCCACAAATTCATTAGGCAAAACTATTTACACATTTGCTATTAGTTTAAACATTATCTGCTAATTGTAAGTTGTAACTATTTCAAACTTAGCTTTGTTGTTTTTTCTAAATTTAATATTTTGAGAAATGTATTGACCAATGAATAATTTACTACTATTTGATACTAGCAAATATAAAATGTATGTAAATAAATACTTCCTCTATTTCAAAATAAATAAATTGTTGAACTAATTTTAAATACTGAAAATAAATAAATTATTCATTTTTTAAGAGACTTGATGAAAATTTCTTTTAGTTTTATCTTTTCATATAATGAGATTTTTAAGTACTTTATATTTTTCTTTTTTAATTCCTTCACTTTTTTTAAAAGAGTACTTTTAGAAAAATAACTTACAATTTATGTTCTAATTTTTTTTTTTCTTAATTTACTATACAGACAATTTTTTTTTTTAAACATGGAGGAATAGAGATGGACGGGTACATCGTACGTATTCCAGTTGGACGCAGCAATATATTCCTATTGGTCAGTGAAAATAGGAAAAGTCACCTTCAAGTTAGCGTAGCATTTATTTCCGCCAACCTACCATTTTCCTAGACCTTTCTCTAATCTTTCATTCAATTCAATATTTTACTTTAAATAACAAGTTGGATTTCCCCTTTTTTCTTCTCCCTTTCTATAAAAGGGGGAGAGAAACACCAAACCCCTCCATTAATCTCCCTTCAGATTTCAACTAACCGTTCAAAAACACAATCTTTTTTCTTTTTGCAACATTCATTCATGGCTTCCATCAACATTTCTTTCCCTTCAACATCTCTTTCTCGACCACAGTAAGTTATTATTACTTTTTATTTTTTCAAGAATCTTGTTTGCAATTGAATTGTTTAAAATTTTCAAGAATTGATTTTGGGAATTTGGGTTTAGATTTATGGGTTTTATAGTGTCCTGTTTTATGGGTGTGTTTGCACTTCTTGAAAAAAGAAGAGCTTTATGTAACTTGGATTTGTACAAGGTTATCATGTTTGTGGGAAATGGTTTATTGGAGTTGTTCTTGTTAAAGAGTCCCCTTTAGTTTTTCAAATTTACTGCTTTTCAAAACTCATTATGTGCCCTGGTGATGGATTATTTAGAATTGAGGGGTAGTAGTTGTAGTAGTTCCATGTACATGAACCAAGTTTTAATATTTTTTTTCCCTGCAAGAGAAGAGTTTATTATGTTTTTATGTCGTATGTTGTATGCGAATGAGGTGGCAAGAGTCCATGGTTGTGCGCGCTAGGAGTTTCGCTCTTGTATACATTGTATATTTGGTGTAATACAGGAAATACTACTTGTATCAATGATGGTTAGATTTTGGGAGGTTTAGCGCGTACTGGTATTATGAAATTTTGTACAGACATATGGAGGTGGTGTATACATATTAATTAGTTTTTAGTTGAGTTTGTTGATTCTGATCTGACTTTATTACGGATTTTGGATAGAACAGAGAGGATAATGAGCAATGAGCAGGTTAATGAATATGTGAATTCATTCATGTAGCATATTTAGTCATGTAAAAACTTGCAAAGATCTGTCAGTAGCATCAGCTTAGTTATAATCTTCAAATCTATAATGTGATTGGACATTCTACATTCTTTTGTCTAAATATTGATTTTTCACCTTTTCATTTCCTAAATATTTGTAGTATTATGAGTTCTCCCTGATCTGCTAACTTTTCTTGTAGAGCATTAAAGAACTTCAAGTTGTTCAATGGATTGCACTCCGGAGATCTATATACTGCTAATGGGGTCTCTTCAGAGTCATTCATACGGCATAATGCTAGAGCACACTTAGCCATCAAGAATGATTTTAAGATCAATTCTGCATTCTTATCTGGTGAAGGAGACGTTCGCTCTCAATCCAGGGGAGAAAGTTCTCTGTTTAGTAGCCTCTCTACTGGAACTGAGACTCAAACTGATGCTGTATCCTTTGGAACGTTAGCAGCAGACATTGTTCCTACAACAAGTGGCTTCCCTTTAGATGATGATGAATTCGATTTGGATCATCCCACTGAAGGTTTTTCATCTATTCCTGAGGCCATCGAAGACATTCGCCAAGGAAAGGTAGGTAGTCAACAAGAGTTTCTCTTATCTCTTATGTTGTGGAAAAATATTTTAAGTCAATCCTTATTGCAGATGGTGCTAGTTACAGATGATGAAGACAGAGAAAATGAAGGGGATTTAGTTATGGCTGCATCCAAAGCTACACCAGAAGCAATGGCTTTCTTCGTGAAGCATGGAACAGGTATAGTTTGCGTGAGCATGGTAGAGGAAGACTTGGAGAGGTTACAGCTTCCATTGATGGTAAACGATAAAAAGAATGAGGAGAAACTTTGTACAGCATTTACAGTCTCCGTGGTATGTTTAACTTGATTACTCACCTTTGCATCTCTTTTTGTAGGGGGGAATGGCAAACCAGTTCTCCTTTTAGAATATGAGAATTTAACATCTGCATGATACATTTAACTTGTGTATAGTTATTATGCTTAACTTGTGTATGCTAGCACAGCTGCTTGCCTTACCACGCCCCCAATTGGAGGGTTACTCCCGGCCAATGCTGGAAAACTGAGTTCTCCAGGGAATGTCTTAAGGATCTAGTGTATGCTATTCTTGCTATTGCATGGAATACGACTGCATTTATCTTCTGTGTTTTACTTCTACATTTGTTAAGGGCGAAAACATAAATGAACATACCTAAGGCTCGTTGTTGAAAGACGTTCTAACATTTAATCTTTTACTGGGTTTCTGTCCCAAAAGACTTCTTGAAGTTTATCTGTCCTATGTGATACCTCCTGCTGCTAGTTGTCCTTTCAGCATCCTAGTTTGGTGTCTTGTTAGTCGGATGCTTATGAAGCATTAATGGTAAAATAATCGCGCAGGATGCAAAACATGGAACGACTACAGGTGTATCTGCTCATGATAGAGCAACAACAGTATTGACACTTGCGTCCAAAGATTCAAAGCCTGAGGATTTCAATCGACCTGGACATATTTTTCCTCTGAAATACAGGCCAGGCGGGGTTTTAAAACGAGCTGGACATACTGAAGCTTCTGTGGATCTTGCTGTGTTAGCTGGCTTAGACCCTGTTGGAGTAATATGTGAGGTCGTGGATGAGGATGGTTCCATGGCTAGATTGCCTAGGCTTCGTCAATTTGCAAAGGAACATAACTTGAAGATCATATCAGTTGCTGACTTAATCAGGTGGTTAATAGATCTGCTTCTGATTTCTTTAAGAGTTGGTGTTGCTGAATAATTCTTTCGAGGTTTATTGTTTTGTCATTTTTTAACATGGTGATAAATACTTTTGATGGTTCTAAAGTGAGGCTTCCTTTTCTCTCCAGATCTGTTTTTCTTTTTAGCTTCGTCTTTTTAAAAAAAAAAATCTCTATTGCATACTAGGCAGTTAATTTGGTAGATTGTTGAAAAGTCCATGCTCCTTAACCCTCAACAGAAACCAAGAAATGTGTCAAAGTACTGATTTGATAGTCAGGGGCACCAAACTGTAATAGCTTCCTAGTTCTGATTTCCACATTCCCTTTTTGGCTAAACCACTTCTAAGTATGGGTTTTCCCCGCCAATATACATCTGACAGTTCCCATTTAAGTCAATGTGTCCTTATGTTATGTAAGCTTACTCATCCAGAAAACTATAAGCTTCGCTCCCATATCCAAGGAAGAAGATAGACTTAAGCTTGTGTCTTTGGGCATCATGGAATCAATGGTGATACGAATCTTTTCAGTTATTGAACAACCAAACTACCAGAGATTGGAGATGCAGCAGTCTCTTGAAACTAAGTGCATTCTTTTAGCGCTAGTCGACTTATTTCTACTACATTAGCTTTAGGTACATCATCTGACTAGAACTTCCTTTTTACAGATATAGGAGGAAAAGAGATCAGCTGGTAGAGCATGCTTCTGCTGCAAGAATACCTACTATGTGGGGCCCATTTACTGCCCATTGCTTCAAGTCAGTTATAGATGGAATTGAGCACATTGCTATGGTTAAGGTGAGAAACTTTGTGGATATTCTTGCATACATACCTTCACCAGTGATGTTAAGGTGAGAAATTTTGTGGATATTCTTGCATATGCGTTCCATCAGCGGAATTGAGCACGTTGCTAGTTGACGTTGTACTTATGTTTCAGTTTGTTGTGTTTCACTTATCACAAAAACTAGATGTATTATCTATTTGAAACACGAGGTTCCATCGTTTTCTTAAGTATCTTAGATCACTTGAAAGTTTGGCATCCTTGTATTGAATTTTATTAATGCAATCATTTCGTATTTGGTACTGATTTGGAATGAGTTTGTTGAATGATCAGGGAGATATAGGGGACGGACAAGATATCCTTGTCCGGGTACACTCGGAATGCCTCACAGGAGATATATTCCATTCAGCCAGATGCGACTGTGGAAGCCAGCTGGCACTTGCAATGCAACAGATTGAGGCTGCTGGCAAGGGGGTTTTGGTTTACCTCCGTGGTCATGAGGGTAGAGGAATTGGTTTGGGTCACAAACTTCGTGCTTATAATTTACAAGATGCTGGACGTGATACTGTTGAAGCCAATGAAGAGCTTGGTTTGCCCATTGATTCAAGAGAGTATGGGGTTGGTGCACAGGTACTCACACCCACTCACGTCTTGTACAAAAAATTCTACTGCATATATCATGCTGTGATTTTTGTGTAAATCTAGTTGTCTTAAAGGCTAAAGCAAAACTGAATTTGTATCCGTCTGCAGATGTTAAGGGATCTTGGTGTTCGAACAATGAAGCTGATGACAAACAATCCTGCAAAGTACAGCGGGCTCAAGGGTTATGGTTTGGCCATTTCTGGTAGAGTCCCCCTTTTGACTCCCATTACGAAAGATAACAAGAGATATCTGGAAACAAAACGCGCTAAAATGGGCCATATGTACGGCTTGAACCTTATTCGCCCGACAACCAACATCACCACAACGAATGGCAAACCAAATGTGGAGACTACTACTACTACTACTATATAGATTTCTTCATAACATCATAATGTTTCCTGTGGCGGAGGCAAAGTCAGAAATTTGATCAAGGGTGTTCAAGATGTCTTTGTTTAATAAGTGGGTTCAATGTTATCTTGTTCAACCTTGAGCCATTCTCCCATGACTTGTCTCAACATCTATTTCTATCAAATACAAATAATAGATTTTTTCTTTCTTTCTCTTGCGTTGATTTCATTAGTGAAAGTATGCCGGATTACTGCGTAAAGTGAACTGCTGATTAAACAAACACGTCTAGATTTATACTAAACGCAAATCACACAATTATTATCCATATTAACATATTTCTAATTAAGAAACTTGATAAATATTTAAGAATCTTAGGTAAATTAGCTTGTGAGTTGGATTCACATCTGCCAAAATAAAAATAAAACCCTTCATAACAAGTCTGTTTTTGCCCTTTGTGTTTATATGGAAACAATCAATTCAACCTAATGAGTAACAAATTAAAATGAAAACACATTCCCCTTAGCCTAACCATGGTTAAGCAATTAAAGTTCATACGACACATGTTTCGAATTAATTGGTTTGGTGCAAATAAAGAGTACTACTAGTAAGTTTTTTTCTTACCAACATGGTTTTGGTGTAGTGGTGAGACTACTTCACCCTCGAGTTGAAGCCCTGGGTGCTCTAATGTGGATACCGTGGTACCGGACACCGGATGAAAAATTTAAAAAACAAAAAAAATTTCCTTGCCTTATTGTTAAACTTTCGCTAAGTTTGGATGCAACCCCAAAACAAGCTTGTCAATAAGTTATGAGAGAATATTCTCATTAATGCCAACATATTTTTGGAGTAATTTGTGCAATAAATGTTGGTTATACAATGAATGTGCATAGTAGTCTGAAAAAAAGATGGCAAGTAACTGATTGCTCTCGGTCGGTAAGATTTTTACCAAGTAAAATAATTTACCATAAAAATTCAAGCTATGTACATTGATGATTATTTATACTAATTTTTCAAGTTACTACTTACCATAAGTTTCAAATATTTATCAAACCACGCGTAACATAAATAATTATGTTTAAATTAATTTCTTTTCTTTCTTCAATTTTAACCAACTTTATTTGGCGAAAAATTTCATATCAATCCAACAAAACTATTGGTAATAATCTATAGTCTTTCTCTATATATAATATATTAAAAATGTGAAGGCCTTACAAATGTTATTTGAACTTTTTGCCCTTCATTAAAAGTTTGTTTTAGACAAAATCGTCTTTTCACTATTTTCCTAATATTTAAGAGTTAAAAATTAATTAAATATATTTATGGTGAGACCTTTCCTTATTAGAAATCATTAGAATTTCACTATTTTTTTCTAATTTAAGATTTGAAAATTAATTAAATATATTTATGATAAAGCCTTTTCTTATTAGAAATCATCAAAATTAATGAACATTAATACTTTTTTCATTAGTATAAAAATTCTAAATTAACTAAATTTGATTTTAAGAAAATTTAAAAAATCTAAAAATAAATGCAAAACTGTTAGAATAAAAAAATTTAAAAAGTACCAGATTTTTACAAGTTTTAAGTACGTAATAAGTATGTAA